>NC_052152.1:73352457-73653346 GCF_902713615.1 Scyliorhinus canicula
TTTCAGCCCCTCCACTTCTGAGATTTAATTTGATCCCAAGCCAGCAGTGTTGCACAATCAACTCGAGTTCAATGGATACGTTCTTCACCAAAAATGGGACATTTTGAGTCCTCACCAGTGGGAATTTAGAATGTTCAGTTTTACGACTGTAAATAAGTGGCTTGCAGCTGGCGAGCTTTACCTCTTCCATAACGTTAAGGTCAGTTGTTGCAATTTTCACCTTCTTGGTTTCACCTTCACTCATAACTTCAGACATATTGAGCACTGGTAGCAAACGCTATGCCAAGGCTCGACACAGGAGGCAGGCTAAGCAGGGAGGAGTGTCCTGGGAAAGAGAAGAGGAAGAGAATGTTTTAGGGTGGGCTCAATGTTGTTGACGTTGGGGTGCTGGGGAGTGAACTCAGGGTATGAGTGATTGGAGACAACAGTCAGAGCCAGAGATGAGAGTGAGATGTGGTATGGTGGCAGATCCAGGGGAGAATTTGATGGGTTAGGACAAATGGCTGACTAAAAGGGCATCCTAATAATTATGAGGCCCTTGGGTGACATTAATGCTCAGTTGTGATCTTCACTCTATGGTGAAGCCCACACACCAGCAGATTTACTTCCAACTCATGGGTCACATAACATTGAGATCCCAGCGTGGTGTGATCTGGTGATGATTCTGTGCCAATTGGCATCTACTGCAGTCAAGGGAAGGAGTGAAGGGAGGGAGGTGGATGCCTCCAAGGGCACAGCTGATGGAGGGCAGCAAACCCATGACTCCAAACCTCCACTTCCTGGGTGAATGGTCATGGCTAACAAGGGCTCGTATGGTAAGTCCTTTTATGCTGCAAAGGCAATAAATAGTCTCTCTATAGAATCTCAAGGGTAGTGGAGACCAGCGGAAAAGTGTCTGTTTGAGTCTTCTTACACATGACTCTCAACACCCTGGTCAAAGAGTAATGTCTCAATTTACAATCATGTATGAACGAAGGGAACACACATCAGTGGTTCTACAGAATCTCCTTCACATGGAAGAGGTGGGGTGGTGATGGAAGGTCAGGAAGGAGGCCAGGCAGAGGGCTTAGTACTGGTCTGCTGGTTTTGAAATGGAGGGAAATGTGTGAAGAATATGCTCACTAAATGAATCACTTCTGTTTAGTTACAAATCCCCTGAGCAGGCTACAGGCAACCCTTCCTTGGTAATGGCTCTCATTCAGATGAGGAGAAGGAAGGCCAATGACAGGTTGGAACATGGCCGTAAGGAACAATGACGTGAGCAGCAAGAGACAGCGTGGCCTATATAAAGTCAGGATGCTGTTGAACAGGGTCCACTGCAATGTGTGAGCATTGTCCTGGCCATTGGCCTGTTGTAGGCAGTGTTCTCATGTGGAAATGAATGAAAGGCAATACCTCAGATGCCTTTGTATACCCTGGGATGTGCTTGATCTCATCTGCCAGCTTTTCTAGCATGAGCTACAGTCATGTGGTCCCTGAAGAGCAACACTTGGCCTGGCCTGCATTCAGTTAATGGCTGTCTCGTTGCCACTTAAAGATAGCACCATTAGTTTCGACCTCCATGAGGTAACGGTAGGATAATCTGAGGTAACCTGCAATATGATTTTCCCTACTCCTGACGGATCAATAAATAATGAGTTGAGTCGCCGAGGATTGTGCGTGTTCAGCTGTCCCACATCAGCAGTCAGCCATGAGCCAATCAGTTGGTCAGTCCATGGTTGATGAGGGGTTACACACCTTCTTGAGCTTTCTAAATAAAAGCAAATTATTGCGGATGCTGGAATCTGAAACCAAAGAGAAAATGCTGGACAATCTCAGCAAGTCTGGCAGCATCTGTAGGGAGAGAAAAGAGCTAATGTTTCGAGTCTGATGACTCTTTGTCAACGAGTCTTGAGCTTTCTTCTTGCTCTCGTGTCTTCGGTCTTCACCATCCACCCTGCTTGAAAGCCAGCTACAAATTGGTGAAGTCATTAATATAAATTGCAAATAGGGCGCCCTCCCTCCCGCGTTGTCCCTTTTATGTCTCTCCAGCCCTTTTATCATCTCCCCCGGGTTGCGCGTTCCTATGGTTCCCCGCTGTCTTTCTTTTTATTTTTTATCTCTCTTTTCTTTCTAATTTTCCCAATTCACTATCTATTCATTGTTGCTGGCTGGCATGAAAACAGATACTTAAAATGGTGCCCCAATTTCTTGCTAGACAGGAGTTCCGGAGAAAGGAACCCCTCAGTGCAGAAAACGTGGCTATTTGTGGCCTCGGATGTGCATTTCCCGCTGAGGCCCCCTATCTAACCGGGGGTGCATTAAATAGCGGCAACAAGCAGTTAAATGCAGTTACTATGGGAATTTGTTCCATTTGGTTAAATTGTATAGTATCGGAATCATCTTCAAGGTTGCCTCAGTCAACTTGATTTGTCCAATCTACATGAACATTATTATCACCCACAATTATGGTAGTACCTTTCTTGCAAGTTCCCATTATTCCTTGATGCAAACTGTCATTCAGCTACTGTAGGGGGTCTATCAATTATTCCTAACAGTACCTGCTTTCCCTTACTATTTCTTATCTCCAGCCAAACCAATTCTACATCCTGATCTTCTGAGGCAAGAGCAGTTCTAACCACAGTAATGATCTCATCCTTTATGAGCAGTTTCCCCACCCTCTTATCCTTTCTTCCGATCCTTCTAAAATGTGAAATATTCATGGTTTAATTAATATGTGATTTATACCAGTGCTAAGTGTGAGGATAAGGTAAACCATATGAATTGAAGCATTAAGCACTAATTGATAGTGGTTGTAAATAGGTGCATGATGGGAGTGTAATGAATAAAGCAATGAATGGGGTTAATCTGCATTATGTTCTTGGAGTTATACTCCTGATATTGACCTCTTCTCTCCATGACTTACACCAAGACCTCTAGTACATTATCAGAAAATCTTAGAGAGTGTTCAATTGCATGTTCAACTATACTTCAATCTTTTCTAGTATAGATTCAGTTCACAAAGTACTCCCAGTACTTTTTGCAGCCACAATGCACATCCCTTTAAGAGGTACAGACTGCCTCTAAGCAACATTAGCCACCTGCTCATGCATGGCGCCAATGAATAGCACAGGTGCCACTGGTTACATACAGAAGTCATTTAAAACAGCAGGTAGAACAAATTTAATGTGCTGCCTGTACTGCAATGAGTGAATGGGCTTGGGTTAAACAGATACCGTGTACTTTCTGGGTTATCCAATTTAACTCCCTCAGCTGTGATTCTAGGTTAAGCCAATAGTCGAGCAAAACATGTATTTCAAAATCTTATATCATGCAGCCTTTTTAGACTTTTATTAATGTATAAATTATAATGTCAGAAAAGTGGATCGTGCTATCCATGATTTTTCATTAGAGTGTTTGAAGAATTCCCTAGCTTTTTCAACTCAAAAACCAAAGTTAATTTCAGAATTCAAACAGATTGGGGTCAATTCTGACAGCCTTTGCC
The DNA here is from genome assembly GCF_902713615.1 of Scyliorhinus canicula. Taxonomy (NCBI): domain Eukaryota; kingdom Metazoa; phylum Chordata; class Chondrichthyes; order Carcharhiniformes; family Scyliorhinidae; genus Scyliorhinus; species Scyliorhinus canicula. The sequence goes on from NC_052152.1 coordinate 73,355,942, forward strand.
TGCAGTTAACTACATACAGATGCCTCTTGGAGCAAAAGACTTGTGCAGTCAGTATTTTTCTTCAGTCCAAAAGGCCCTCGAAAAGGCTGTGAACACTTGACTGAACAATGGCAGATCAATTGCAATTCAGGACATACGATTTTGTAGGCACTTGTGACTCACGCTAATCATATAAAAACGACTCTGTCCTTACAATTAACCATGGGCACTGCAGTCCAACGCTTGAACACAAGGGAGTTACACTTCACTACAATTGTGCTGGGAAAGCAGGGCTCCATAATTAGCTTTGATTGAAATAATTTAAATTTGAAAAAGGTAGTGTGGTTACTTCAATTAGTAAGTTTGAATCATTTTATTTTGTATGATCAAATATTCCACATGTCCTCTTCCAGTCAAACCCCTGTCATTCTCCATTAATTATTCGTCAAACGTGCATGAACAAATACCTGGGGAGAGGCTTTAATACCTTGGCCGCAATTCTCCGTTTGGGAGACTATGGGCCTGATTTAACAGCTGCATTGTGCCCAGGATCCGTGCAGGAAACTCGATCGCGGGAGAGGCCCAAATCGGGAACCGCACCGGACGGCTACCTGTTTGCAACCTAAGCGGCCGTTCCCATTGGCGGGATCAGGATGCCAACTAGAGGCGGCGTGAAGCCAATTGAGCCCAATTAAGGGCAATCTCCATCTTATTAGCTATGTGGAAGCCCAGTCCAACTGGCACCCCGGCGAGCAGTCACACGGGCACCATTTAGCGCTCCTCGGGGCTGGTTGAGCACAGTGGGCTAAACAGCTGGCTTGTAACGCAGAACAAGGCTAGCAGTGTGGATTCAATTCCTGTACCGGCCTCCCCAACAGGTGCCGGAATGTGGCGACTAGGGGCTTTTCACAGTAACTTCATTGAAGCCTACTTGTGGCAATAAGCGATTATTATTATTATTGAAAAATGGGATTGTTAGCGCAATGGCTGCTGAGGGAATCGGAGAAGGTGAGCAGCCATCTTCAATTTTGGGCATGCATGCCAGGGGCAATGAGTCCAGAGACAATCTGGTTTAAATCAAGACAACACTGTGGGACCTGATGCGCGACATTGATCCAAATGGACCACCTGACGATGCCGTTGAAAAAATGTTTTCACTGATTGCTGATGCTTTTGGTGCTGGTGTGGTGAGCGCTGCATGTAACTGGCACATCACCGCGGGCTAATCACACTGGAAGTCAAGGATGTTCAACTGCACCGTGAGCACCAGTGGAATAGTGGATGCCAGGATTTGGTTCCCATGAGATTGGGCCATGTGGGAGTGCCTGGTTGTGTTTGATCCTGTTTCCTTCTTTTTCTATAACCTGGAGTAAGGAAGATGACCTGTTGCCCAGGTGAGAGAAGGGGAAGGAGAGCTCTTTCTCTCCTCTGGTGTACTCTGGGTCAGTGTGATTTTCCACTGCTGGGAAGTCTACTGCTGGGAGCAGCAAGATGGGGAGAGAGAGGCAGATAGATCCAAATAAGCAGTGTTTGCTGCTTGTTGCTGCTTACAGCTGTGGCTGCCTGGAGGCTGTGTGTTTGTTTGCTGCCACCTCTTTTCTTTTGAGACCTGGAGTAAGAAAAGGGAGATGACCTGCTGCCAGAGCTGGAGAAGGGGAGGGGAGCTGTTTCTCTCTTCTGGTATACTCTGCGTCAGTGCGATTTTCCCCCGCTGAGCAGTCTACTGTTGGGAGCTGCAGGAGGGATAGAGAGAGACGGATTAATACAAATGAACAACTTGATGAAGGTGTTGAAGAAATGATTTTGCAGACTGCTGATCATTTTATTGCAAGTGTGTTGAATGCTGCATGTCGACTGGTATGTCGCGGCAAGTCAAACAGGCTGGGCGTCGACACTCTTTTATTCCACCTTGAGTGGCAGTGGAACATGTCGATACCGAGCATTGATTCCGATGAAATTAGACTTTACAAGGCAGCCTGCAAAACGTAGGCTCATGGACAGAGTCTGACAAGTAAAATGACCAAACAGCAAGGATCCTCCATTTTGTTGAGGACCTGCTATTGTGTGTTTGATTTTCTTTGTACAAATGAACTGTTTTGTGTTTATACCGATATTCTGTAGCGAAAAGGTAAATATGTGTTTATGGCACAGTGCCTTTTCCCTGTTGATTAATGGTTGCTATGATATATGGACTGTTCAGTAGTTAGTTTTCATCTTTTTGCATGCAGATACTATTGACCATTTAATAAACATAAATTCTCGAATGCATTCTTGTGGGTCCACATGCCATGGGCTGGATTCTCCACGCCTCGCGCCAAAATCGCAGCCGGCGTGGGGGCGGAGAATCGATGTTCCCGCAAGAAATCGGGACCGCTGCCGGTTCCCCGATTCTGCGGGCCCCGCAAATCGGCGCACTAGGGGAGTACGCCGCGCCACCTGGGACCATTGCCAGAGGCCCGCTCAGCCATTCTCCGACCCCGACTGGCCGAGGTCCCGACGGCGTGGAATTAATGTGCCCCAGCCGGTCAGGATACTCGCTTGGCTGCTGCGGACTCAGTCCGTGGCCGCCCTGGTCGGGGGTGGGCGGGTCGGGGGGCCAGGGCGGCCTCATAGGCGGCCGGGGAATGTTCGTGCAGGGGTTGAGGGTCGGGCACGCAGCCGATTGGGGGTCTGACTCCACGGTCCGAGTCCGCCATGGAGCACGGCGCAGCCGCTGGAGGCCGCCGTGGAAGTGCGGGGGCCCATATTTGCAGCAAAAGCTGCGAGATTTACTCCGGGGTCCCTGCTAGCCCCCTGCAGGGCTTTGGAATTTGTGGTCCTTTCAAGCCAGTTTTTCTGGCGTAAAACTCCACCGTTTTGACACCAGCGTGGGGACATAGTTCCAATAATGGAGAATCCAGTCCCATGTTTCAGGTCAGTGATATTGCCTAGCATTCCAATCAAACTGTAAAGCCTGGACATTTTACCCGAACCTTACAGGTTTCAACACCATCCACCAAGGCAGCAGCTAACAATAAAACACCTAAGAGCTGGGCTGTGATACTGGGGACATCCTCGCAACCAGAGGGTGAGTATGTAGATCAGGGAGGGTACCGAGCATGGTCCCCCAAGTGCACCCGACAGGGGTCTGAGGTGCAGGGTCTGGGGTCGAGGGGCCCAGCTGTGGCCAGAGGCGAGTGTGCATGGTCGAGTCATCCAGCACAAATGACTCAGTGGATGGCACTCTGTGGCAAGGCGGGACCCATAAGGAGCGGGAGGGTTGGGGGATTCGAGGGTCCCGGGGTGGATGCCCTAACTCAATATCGGTCTCTCTCCTTCTACAATTCCTTACAGATTTGGCAATATGGATGGTATTGTTTACCCCACAGCAGCTGCGCTCATGGTGCTGGTAGCAGCCCAGGTGGGCAGACACTGGAGAAAGCGGTGGCAACTGTGTCAACAGAGGCTCAAGGCAGGAGCCCATCTGGGCCCACCACACACACTGTGGACCTGGGGAAGGACCCAGAGGGGGACGCTGACAATGGCCCAACGTGCACAGGCATCATTGGTCGTTTGAGCAGATGTCAGACATGTCAGGCATCACAGGAGGCTCTGACTCAGCAAGGAGATGGTGCAGCACATATGCCATATCCTTGAGGACTTGTCATCACATGGAGGAGGAGGATACCCTCTCCTGATGGCCATCAAGGTCACCACAGTCCTGACATTTCATGCTATGTGTTCATTCCAGGAACTTGTGTGACATTTCTAAAGCTACGGCCCACAGGTCCATCAGTGAAGTTGCAGATGCCCTGTATGCCCAGGCATCAGACTACATAAGCTTTGAGCTGAACCAAGCCCATCAATATGCCGGGCAGCAGGATTCTCCATCATCAGCGGGATGCCCCAGGTCCAGGGTGTAATAGATGATACACATGTCACCTTGCGCAGACCAGGACATCAGGGAGTGCCCTTCATTAACAGGAAGGGGTTCCACTCGCCAAATATTCAACTTGTGTGTGACCACCACCTTCGAATCATGCACAAATGTGCATTTGGGGCATGTCGCTCAACAACTGGGGCGTGTTGTCAAGGCCCTCAGTCATTGTCATCACTGACTGAGCCAATGCTTGGGCACCACCACTCAGGATGCTAATGTCATGCTCCAGGCCATCTGCTGCAGATGCCACCCTGGCAGTATTGGCTTTGGTGCCACGTATTGTCGGAACCATCTCCTGCACCCGTAGCCTATGGGACTCCTCCAATCAGCTGTGCACCTGCGGGAGTGTTGCTGCCATTCCCTCCTGATTCTCATGGGCACACCCAAAGTCTGCATCAGCTCTGGGATAACCTTGTCTGGAGGCTCAGCATCTGACCAGGACTCAGTTGAGTCCTGGGATCCAACACACCTTCGACTGCTATCTCGCCTGGGCATTCCAGCCTCCATGTATATCAGCAACTGTGTGGTGCTCACCAAATTGTGCCCCAGAAGCCTGTCCACTAATGTTGCCCACCGAGGTTTGTGTCTCTGCGCTGGCAGAGGGTGGCTTTGACAGCTGTGATGCCTCAATGGTGGCATTCACTGAGCTCTCCTCCAAGTGGGGTCTGGAGGTGCCATGGCCAGTCAGGCAGGTTCCTGGGTGGTTGGAGGGCAAGCTGTTCCATTGTCACGTGTATGGTCATTATTGCCTGGAGGTGTGGGAGGATGCCCATGACCCAAAGAGTACCGAATAGGAGGCCTCCCACCTTCTGGGCCTGCTGAGATCTACTTTATGTGGCCTACTTCCCGCATGGAAAAGGGCACACCCACTGCTTGTAAAGTGTAAGCATCGGAGGGTAGAGGACCTTAACTGGCCATTTAAATGGCTGAATTGGTCTTTGGGTGGTAGGACAGTCCTCTACCTTCTCCACCGCTGGCAAAATGCCAGGGCAGTGGGAGGCGAGAGGCACACTACCTCCAGGCCATTTTAAAGGCTCCTTCACCAGCCAGCCTGTCCCCAGAGGGCTGGTAAAATGTAGCCTGACCCTGCTTGCTTCTCTACAGAAGCTGTCAGTCCTGTCGAGATTTTCCAGAATTGTCACTTTTGTGCTGAGAAACATAACTATAAAGTTTCATTAAGATCATTGAATAGCGAGCTTTATGCCTATATCAACAATGATCCCACCAAATTTTCCATTGACGTCCCTTATGTCATACACTCAATCCTCTGCCGGCCACAGTGAGATAAGCCTCTTAACCAGGACAGGGCAGAGGGTGGGGTTTTGACGGAAATCATCGCACCAACAACTCTTAAAGTGCCGTGGCCAGTATTTAAAGGGATGCAGCCACTCAATAGTGAGCAACCAACGGCTGTCTGAGGCTCAGGCTTTGACTGCTTGTCCAGAGGCTGTATTGGCACAAGGAGTGACTGGTCCACAAAGAGAGGGTGGGTGGGGGGTGGGGGTGCGGGGGGGGGGGGGGGGGGGGGGCTGGTGGAGGGGGGGAGCTAACTGAATCTGTGGCAGAAAGATGGAACAACACAGCACCAAACTCTCTAACTGATGGATGGATGTTGCTGGATGAGGTACATGTGAGGAGAAACCCTCTTCCTCAGGAAACAGCTGTGCTGCTTGACAGAAGGTGGTATTCAGGGCATTACCCACAAGCACTGAGAACTGGGTTGGATGAGGGTGGCAGATTTAAATAAAGCTGTCAAAAAACCGCTGTAACACTGGAATACACCAAATAGGTTGTGCAAGTAGGCATCCCATAAAGAGTTGGCCATTAACCTGCTCCAGATTTATCACTACTCACAGACAAGCGTACATATATTTTGTTACTTAACATTCATGCCCATACTCCAGGATGACGTTTATTCAAGCTGAAGCTTGCAACTGACTCCTTATAAAGGCATCATACAGCAAATCATTGTAACAGCCTAGATACAGAACATAACCAACATAAACATTAGCTTCAAGTTAGACCTGATTGTGGTCCTTCAATTTAAACAAGAAAGTCTAGAAAGGCCTGTTTTTAACTCTGTGTTAGTGAATAGGTTTTGAGCGAATTAAAGTTGGGCCCCACCTCATGATTGATTGGCACAAATGCAGCAGAGCAGGACTTTCTGTGAGTGAGAGGGTGCATTACTGCTTGTGTGAAGATTTGTTTGCTGTCCATGTTACTGAGGTTTGTGACATAGAAAAATACAGCACAGAACAGGCCCTTCGGCCCACGATGTTGTGCCGAACTTTTGTCCTGGATTAAGAACTAATTAATCTACACCCCAGCATTCTACCGTAATCCATGTACCTATCCAATAGCCACTTGAAGGGCTCTAATGTTTCCGACTCAACTACTTCCACAGGCAGTGCATTCCATGCCTCCACTACTCTCTGAGTAAGGAACCTACCTCTGACATTCCCCCTATATTTTCCACCATTCACCTTAAATTTATGTCCCCTTGTAATGGTTTGTTCCACCCGGGGAAAAAGTCTCTGACTGTCTACTCTATTCCCTTGATCATCTTATAAACCTCTATCAAGTCACCCCTCATCCTTCTCCGTTCTAATGGGCAAAGGCCTAGCACCCTCAACCTTTCCTCGTAAGTCCTACTTTCCATTCCAGGAAACATCCTGGTAATTTGTTACATGGGTAACTTGCTCACGGGTTTTCCCCGGGAAGAAAAGGATCGGAAGTTCGATGGGTTCCCTGCGAGCCACTGTCTGTTTACTGTGCTGCACATGTTAGGGTGTCCTCAGTAGATATCTTAAAACTTATGATTTATTAACATCAGCAGTTCTACTGCACAAACAAACCATAGAAAAATTGCTTCTTCACAAAGCACACCATGCATTGCAGGATTCTCCAGTGATAATAATTGTGGTGAATTATATGCCATCGTAATTCACACTGTATTGCCTTGCATGTATTGTGATCTTGTGGGCTCTGTATGTGAGCCATTGAGCGGCTCTGCCCATAGGGGGAGATGAGGAGTTTGTACTGGGCTCCACCCTTGGCTTCGCCCATTGCTCCGCCCATGGCTCCTCCCACTAATGGGAAGTATAAAGCACTGTAGCCGTAAGCATGCTCTCAGTTCCTCTGGTCGCAGGCTGGCTTAGTTGTAAGACTATTAAAACCACAGTTTACTTCAAATCACGTGTCTAGTGAATTGATGGTCACATCAATTTAATATTCTTAGAAAACTTGAAGAAAACTACTATGGAATCAGCCCTCAAATCTGACCGACTAGAACTCGACTCGTAGGCTGCAGAGGCGAAAGAAATCTTTCTACACTGGCTCAGATGTTTCAAGGCCTACCTGGCTGAATCAAGCACTTCAGAAACTATGGAGGAGCAGAAACTCAGCCTACTGCACGCAAGGGTGAGCCATCGTATCTCTACGCAACTTAACTGTGCTACCTCGTATACGGAGGCCCTGGCCATGCTCGACCGAATGTATGTGCGGCCCATCAACGAGGTCTACGCGCGCCACATTTTCACGACCCGCCACCAGCCCCCCACAGAGTCGCTGAAGACTTTCTGCGCGATTTAAAAGCCCTAGCTCGGACTGCAATTTTCAGGCTGCATCAGCCGCCCAGCATATGGAACTCGCTGTCCGTGATGTATACGTGGCAGGGCTCAGGTCCAACTATGTGCGCCAACGGTTGCTTGAGAAAGAGGCCCATGGAGGTCTCGTTCCGCAGCCTCACCTCGTTCCCAGCGGACCAAGCGACCTCATCATGGGCCCCCGAACAGCGACTGCCCCAGGCCTGCGCCACGTGGCCACCCAACCACTATGCAGCACCAGCGTGCATTTTTGTGGGCAGCCCCAATACCCACAACAGCACTGCCCGGCCTGCAACGCGACCTGCAGCAGCTGCGGTCGCAAAGGACACTATGCCCGGGTATGCCTAGCGAAGAAAACTCCAAACTCTCCCGCAGCCCAGAGCACTCGATTCCCAAACTCACAGGCCCGCAGGCCCCGTAATGCTGCAGCGTGTATGCCAACTCCGCCCCCACCCGACATGTGTGACTCATGGGTGCCGCCATCTTGGACGCCATCTTCCTCGCCGCCCACCACGTGCGATCCACGGGGGCGGCTATCTTGGGCTCCATCTCTCCAACCTCTGAAACTCATCTCGAAGACTACGACCTCGGCGGACAGTCATTACGGGGCCACTCCAGCACAGCTGATCGAGCTGCCGACTACCCACAACTCAGCGCGGTCACGTTGGACCAGTCGCGTCCGAAACACCTCCGGAACTCTATGATGACCATTAAAATCAGCGGGTACAGGACACCGTGCCTCTTCGACGCCGGGAGCACCGAGAGCTTTGTACACCCCGAATTGGTAAGACGCTGTTCGCTCCCTATCTTCCCTGCACGGCAAACTATCTTGCTCGCCTCGGGCTCACACTCTGTTCACATCCAAGGGTGCACCGTCGCGACCCCAATGATTCAGGGCACGAGCTACTCTAATTTCCAGCTGTACATACTCCCCAAACTCTGCGCCCCACTCTTACTGGGACTCAACTTCCAGCGTAATCTCAAAAGCTTCACACTCAGCTTCAGTGGACCCCTACCTCCACTCACTATCTGCAGTCTAGCGACGCTAAAATCAACCCCCCTCCACTCTTTGCTAACCTCACTCCGGACTGCAAACTCGTAGCCACTCGCAGCAGGCTGTATAGCCTGCAGGACAGGGTGTTTATCAGAACCGAGTTCCAGAGAGTCATAGGGGGTCATAGAGGCCAGTAACAGCCCCTGGAGAGCTCAGGTGGTGGTCGTCAAGACTGGGGAAAAATTCTGAATGGTAGTGGACTATAGCCAAACCATTAACCGGTTCACGCTCCTCGATGCGTACCCCCTCCCCAGGATTGCAGACATAGTGAATCAGATCGCCCAGTACCGCATCTTCTCTACGGCGGATCTGAAGTCTGCTTACCACCAGCTCCCAATCCGCCCGGAGGACCACCACTACACGGCGTTCAAGGCAGATGGCCGCCTCTTCCATTTCCTCCGGGTTCCCTTTGGCGTCACGAATGGGGTCTCGGTGTTCCAACGAGCAATGGACCGAATGGTGGATCAGTACGGGCTGCAGGCCACGTTTCCATACTTGGATAACGTCACCATCTGCAGCCATGATAAGCAGGACCACGACGCCAACCTCCATCGATTTCTCCAGACTGCCCAGAAACTTAACCTCACGTATAACACGGAGAAATGCGTTTTCCGCACAACCAGGCTAGCCATCCTCTGCTATGTCGTGGAAAACGGAGTCCTGGGCCCCGACCCGGACCGTATGCGTTCCCTCTTACAACTCCCTCACCCTCATTGTCCCAGGGCCCTCAAGAGGTACCTGGGATTCTTCTTGTATTACGCCCAGTGGATCCCCCAGTATGCAGACAAAGTCCACCCACTATTTAAGGCCACATTCTTCCCTCTATCAGCTGAGGCCCGCCAGGCCTTCAACTGCATCAAGGAGGACATCGCCAAAGCGGCCATGCGGGCGGTGGATGAATCCCTTCCAGGTGGAAAGCGACACCTCAGCGGTTGCTCTCGCCGCCACTCTGAATTAGTCAGGGAGACCAGTCGCCTTTTTCTCCCGAACCCTCTCCGCTTCGGAATTCGACACGCCTCGGTCGAAAAAGAAGCACAAGCCATCGTGGAAGCCATACGACACTGGAGGCACTACCTCGCAGGTAGGAGGTTCACTCTCATCACCGACCAAAGATCGGTTGCCTTCATGTTTGACAACTCACAAAGGAGCAAAATTTAAAATGATAAAATCCTGCGGTGGAGGATCGAACTCTCCACCTACAATTATGATATTATGTATTGACCAGGGAAGCTCAACGAGCCCCAGATGCCCTGTCCCGCGGCACGTGCGCCAACGCGCAACACGACCACCTGAAAGCTATCCACAATGACCTCTGCCACCGGTGGTCACCCGGCTCGCCCACTACGTCAAACCCCAAATCTGCCTTTCTCCACCGAGGAGGTAAAAGCCATCACCAGGGATTGACCGATCGGCGCGGAGTGCTAACCGCACTTCTACAGACCAGACAAGGCACACCTGGTAAAGGCATCCCGGCCCTTTGAACGCCTGAGCATCGCTTTCAAGGGGCCACTCCCCTCGACCAATCGGAATGTGTACTTTCTGTTGAGTTCTACCGCTTCCCGTTTGCCATCCCGTGCCCCGATATGACCTCCCACACAGTCATCAGACCCCTGCACAGTATCTTCACCCTGTTCGGTTTCCCCAGATACGTACACAGCGACAGGGGTTCGGCCTTTATGAGCGACGAGCTGCGTCAGTACCTGCTCGACAAGGGCATCGCCTTGAGCAGGACTACCAGCTACAACCCCAAGGGGAACGGGTAGGTGGAGAGGGAGAACGCAACGGTCTGGAAGAGCGTCCTACTGACCCTCCGGTCCGGGAATCTCCCAACCTCCCATTGGCAGGAGGTCCTCCCCGACGCTCTCCATGCAATTAGGTCCCTCCTATGCACAGCTACCAACCAGACCCCTCACGAACGGCTATTTGTTTTTTCTAGGGGCACTACCACGGGGGTTTCGCTCCCAGCTTGGTTGAAGACACCAGGTCCGGTTCTCCTCCGGAAGCACATCCGGGCACACAAAACTGATCCGCTCATAGAAAGAGTGCTCCTACTCCATTCAAACCCCCAATACACTTTCCTCGATACCCTGACGGCCGTCAGGACACTGTTTCCCTCCTGGACCTGGCGCCTGCAGGATCCGACTCCACCACCACTACCGCCAAGGTACCCCCCACACTACACCCCACCCAACCCTCCGCGCCCTGCGCCCACGCACCTATAGGTTCACCGCCCATGCTCCGCTCCCCTGCGCCTATAGGTTTCCTGCGCTCCCCGTCGCCCGTCGCACCGGTTGGGTACGAACCTCGGACCGAATCACCCCCAGAGTCCACCATCGTACCCTCACCGACCGGCACCACCCAGCCACCCTAAGAGGCTGCAACCCCGGTGCTCCGCCGATCCCAAAGGACGACTCGACCACCGGACCGGCTCAATTTGTAGACCCGTCACCCCCGCCGGACTTGATTGTTTTACAGGGGGTGAATGTGGTGAATTATATGCCATCGTAATTCACACTGTATTGCCTTGCATGTATTGTGGCCTTGTGGGCTTTGTATGTGAGCCGTTTTGTCTGTCGTCTTTTATATATATTGGTGCTCACCGACACCGGCTGGCATGCACCCCCCCCCCCCCACACACACACACATTGGTCGGGGACCTATGCCTAGCCATGGCACCATGGCATGTTTCATTGTAAATCCGCCTCTGAATGTGCTAGAGCAGAGGTTGGTGACCACTGTCAGAGCCTGTGTGACTCTTTCAGCACTGGTATCTGAAGTCTGGGTCTGCATGACAACAATCTAGACTTGCAAGGCAACAGGCATGGCTGACATGACTTCAGTCTGGTCTGAGCTTCCACTGCAGTACTGAGATGTTGGTTGGTTTCAGCCTGCACTGAGACATCAACAAACATGCTCTGCATCACACTTGGATCGCAAGTGCTGTCTTGTAGTTAGCCAACACCTTCAGGCTGGCAAAGGTGGCCTCCAAGCTCTGCGTAAAGTTCTGCGTCAGGGGCCAATACCCTCCATACAGCAGACTCCATTGCAGGATTGCCAATCTACTAACCATCTCTATATCCATGCCCGTCAGTGTATCTCTGTACTCTGCCCCATCAAGTGTCTTCATAAGCTCTTTGCAGCAGAAATTGTATGTGACAGTGCTATCTTCTGGGCTGGCACACTTGTTATGCTTTACCCTGGCCTGGTTGTAGCCCACTTAGCTTGGTATCTCATCCAAATCAGCCCCTTAAATATGAATAGCGCCAGCATCTGAACAGGTAGCTGCAGCTGTCAGATCAAGTGACAGTGCTTCTTCATTGATTGTTTGCTCCTGTTCGACCCCTACATGCTTGGCCTGCACTTGCTGGTTGGGTGGCAGCTATTGGATATCTGAAAGCATAAATGTGTGTGTGTGGTGGAGGGGGTGGCTGCATGGAGCTTGGCTGCTGTGCGGGAAGTGGAGGCTTGGGTGAAAAACAAGAGTTTCATGCTCACACCATGTGAAGCTTGCCCTTCCTACCAGATACCAGGATGATGGTGAAGTGGCATTTGAGAAGCTGCGTAAAGCAGAAACATATCGTCCTGAGAATTCTCAGCAATAAGATATGCCGTGGCTGAGTCACTGACGGGCTGACAATGCAAGGCACCAAAGGGCTCTGGAGATACAAACGTGCCTGTACCCTGCCGGTTCTCTGTTGCTCCCTCCTGTTATGTGTGACCTTCGTCTGCAAGAGAGAGGGTATGTGTTATTTGAAGATGCGTTCACTGATCTTGACCACCTGTGTGAGGTCATTGAACATTATTTGCGACACTGTATCAGATTCCTTGGGGCCAGACCCTTGGAATTCACCCCCTTCGCCATCTGTTCCGATTTCCTTCACAGGGAGGACCTCCAGGCCCCTTGTGCAAAAATCACCTCTCCTCCTGATGACTTCCTGGACTATGGCCTTCAGCGCCACATCGGAGTTCCTGGGAGCCCTTTGGTATGTTGCTCTATTGGCAGCCTTCTTTCTTCCCTCAAACAATTCCACCAGGTGGTGGCTGCCTCGAAGAAGTACAGGCTAGCAGTTATGCTAGCCATGAACATGGCAGTGCTTCTTGCTGAATGTGCAGTCTATCAGCAATACTGTTTACAATGGGTTGCACACCACAATCATGTTGATGAGCAGCACAACAGATGGGTTTCACATCACAATCATGTTGATGAGCAGCACAACAGAGCGCAGGGCAACTACATTTCCTGAACCCACGACCACCAACAGACATAATCAATTTTTTTCACTTATGCCTTTATTGGCACTTCTCCAATCTTCCAGCAGATGACTGAAAATACTTCAGCGAGACAAGACCTCATGAAAATTGTTAAACTGTTTAATTTACATATGACAAGTGAATGTAAAAATTATAATTAAATTGCATGCAAATTAAAATCAGGTCCTTCCATTTGACCAAGAAAATAACTTTTAAAAATGCCATATTTTTGCTATTGGCAGATTCACTTAATATTTTCTTTTGCTTCCCCTCACTAGGCCCCTTCATAGGTTAACTGACCTTCACATCTGCCCCTTTCTCCTTTTCCAGCAAATGTGATAATTATCCCTCTGCCTTCTTCCCTGTTCACAGATATGCCAGTAACCCTGACAAGGAAATGACTACCTTCTTCACAAGAGTGTATTATTAGCAGACACGGGATGTTGGGCTAAAATCATGCACAGTGGGGAAAATTGTAACTTTTATCATCAGGTGAATAGCTAGCGATAGTGGAAAACAAAGTCAGAAAAGGTGCAAAAGCAACATACTGCTGATTCTGGAAATCCGATTTAAAAACAGAAAACCCTGGAAATACTCAGCAGGTCAGGCAGAAGAGAGCATTCAATGGCCAATCGTCAGAACTGGTGTGTAAATGTTTCATATGTAATTTCTCAACAGAACTGGAAAAGAGTCAATAACTGCAGAATAACATGGAAGGAGTGGCGACCTCCAAGCAGAGTAACTACAGAATAATTTATTGACAATATAACCACGTACAGAGAATGACAATATTGGTACCGATGACTTCAACTTCTAGACTGGCTTGGAAAACCAGCGCTCATCCCCAGGTTTCGTGCACTCAACCCGATTGGCCGAACGGGTCACATGATGCTCTGAGAACCCGACCTTTAAAGGGGCACGCTACCACAAACCGGAAGGAAAATTCCCTTTGCAGAGAGAATGTAGCACGATTTACTTTCATTGTCACAGTAACATTTAGTACAGAGCGTTTCAGCTGATAATTTCTGGCTCTCCTTTTTAAGGAAAGCAAGAAACTACAGAGAGTCGTGAACACAGCCCAGTCCATCACACGAACCTGCTTCCCATTTATTGACTGTCTACACCTCACACTGCCTGGGGAAAGCAGGCAGCACAATCAAAGACTCCTCCCATCCGGCTTATTCACTCTTCCAACTACATCCATCAGGCAGGAGATACAAAAGTCTGAGAACACACACTGACAGATTCAAAAACAGCTTCTTCCCCGCTGTTACCAGACTCCTAAATGACCCTCTTATGAACTGATCTAATGATCACTTCACACATCTTCTCGACTGAGTAGTGTTACTCTTCTGTATGCTTCACCCGATGCCTGTGTCCATGTATCAACATTGTTTATTTATGTATGCCCTATGTTTTATTCCATGTATGGAATGATCTCTCTGGATTGTACGCAGGATAATACTTTTCACTGTACCTTGGTACATGTGACAATAAACAAATCCAACATGCCAATTAGCCAAATGATTCTAACGCTTTCAGAATGATTGTTCAGTCTGCTAATTAAGTGAAAAATGGTGTAATCTAGAAACCAGGCTACTGTGAAATATGTTATTTAAAGAAATCTAGGTATTCAGGTGATGGTCTGGTGTCGAATTCATGGTGTTGTATTGTTATATTATTTATAAAGATTCAGAACTATTGTTATGCAAATGTACATTGTTGCAATTCTGAGGTTTATAAAATTATTCAGAAATGTGAATAAAAGAATGGAGTCATATGACCTGTTCTGCAGTCTGCCTAGCAGTAAACCTGGGTGGGTTTTGTAATTAGAAATTAAAGGAAGACTTAGAATGTTTTACTGAGAAGAAAGTGCAACTCATTTATGCTTGGAGACAATGATAGCAGCTTCTGGGTTTGCAATGAGTAGTCTCTGAGGCTGGCATTTTCCAGGTACTTGCTGTAAGTGAAAGGGTGTTGGGATCAAAGATAGTCAATTAGCATTCCTACCTAAATACAAGGTCAATGTTTTTCACATTGCAATGTGGAAGAGGTCAGGAGAAGTCAATTTGAGATCAGGTTAGGGGTTTCCATATGAGTCAGCGAATATTGCAGACAGACAGCAGTTCTGTCTGGTCAGCAGAGAGAAACTCATGCTTGACGTTGTGAGCTACCACAGCTGGTTGAGGATTCCTATATGAGGAATATATTCTCTAATCAAAGAGATGCATACTAAAGCCTTCTATGGATTCCATAAGATCTGTTCTGGCTTAGCCGGCGGTGGGGGTTTGGGGGGGGGGAGAATAATAATTTTAATGAGCTTTACTGCTGATAATGGATTTCAGAAACGTCCCAAAAACTGAGGAAGTTGCCTGGAGATGGTCACTCAAAGCCACTAATTACTGAAGCAGGGACACAGGAACCCATTGGAAGTTGGAGGCAGGAGGCAGCTGTTAGGTAAAAGTACTGCAATGCAGTGAATAGTGAAGATGTGTGATAAATATAAAAGCCAACTATTCGCTCTCTAGTTGCCTACAAAGGAAAATAGTGTTTAGACAAGAGCACTTTTAGTAATTTGCTACAGTAAAAGTTTAAAACGTGAAATCTCGTGTCATTCTTTCAGCTTTCAACTGAAAGTTCAAATCTATTTTGAAAAGTTATAGGTCTCCACGGATATTGCAACACTACTCCAATTCCAATCAGTATACTAAGTCAAACCCTAGTGTTCCCTCCCTCATAATGAAATCTGCACCCTTCCTCCATCAAAGTAATTTAAGAATAAAGCCTTACTTGCTCTTCTTCCAGGATTCTTTCAGCCTATACATCCCTCCTGTTGTTCTTTCAGCTCTATATCTAACTTGTTCCACCTTTCTGGACTGCACACCACTTCCATCACTGTTGGCACCACTGCTCAATTTGCAGATACAGTGGACATACAGTGGGATGTTGCTGAGCACCATGACCGTGTATGCTAAGACAGCTAACACCCTTCCTTGACTTCAGATTCTAAAGCTTAAAACAAGTAAATGGGGCAGCAGGGTAGCATGGTGGTTAGCATAAATGCTTCACAGCTCCAGGGTCCCAGGTTCGATTCCCGACTGGGTCACTGTCTGTGTGGAGTCTGCACGTCCTCCCCCTGTGTGCGTGGGTTTCCTCCGGGTGCTCCGGTTTCCTCCCACAGTCCAAAGATGTGCGGGTTAGGTGGATTGGCCATGCTAAAATTGCCCGTAGTGTCCTAATAAAAGTAAGGTTAAGGGGGGGGGGGGTTGTTGTGTTACGGGTATAGGGTGGATACGTGGGTTTGAGTAGGGTGATCATGGCTCGGCACAACATTGAGGGCCGAAGGGCCTGTTCTGTGCTGTACTGTTCTATGTTCTATGTTCTATGTTAAATAGCAGACTCAGTGGTAGGGCATCAGATTATCTGCTGACCTTAATATTGCAGAGTATGTTTGGTAGTACAGTGGTCAGCACTATTGCTTCACAGCAATTCCCAGGTTTGATTCCCGACTTGGGTCACGGTCTGTGCGGAGTCAGCACGTTCTCCCTGTGTCTGCGAGGGTTTCCTTCGGGTGCTCCGGTTTCCTCCCAGAACTCCTAAAAGATGTGCTGTTAGGTAATTTGGACATTCTGAATTCTCCCTCTGTGCACCCGAACAGCCACCGGAATGTGGTGACTGGGGGTTTTCACAGCAAATTCATTGCAGTGTTAATGCAAGCCTACTTGTGACAGTAAAGATTATTATTATGTATACACCCTCAAAATACTTGCTACTGCTCTGCCACCAGCAAAGCCATTGGTAACACACTTCCGGCCCTGAAATACATTACAACCGCTTCCACGCCCATCCCTTTGGCACCAGAGCACCATTTCCCTCCAACTCAAGTCTGAGCCCCCATTTAAACTTACTCAATCTCAATCCATAGGTGCTGTCAAAAATCATGGCTACGATATCTCTTACCCATCTATTGAGGCATTCTGGAGTGTGTTAGTATTGGTCCGACATGTGGCTTGTAACTCACCCGACAATGACAGGAAGATCATCTCATTCCGAGGCACAAGAAATAAACATGAGGTGAGCACGTAGTGAACAAAGAACAAAGACCAAAGAACAAAGATAAGTACAGCACAGGAACAGGCCCTTCGGCCCTCCAAGCCTGCACCGACCATGCTACCCATCAAAACAAAAATCTTCTACACTTCCGGGGTCCGTATCCCTCTATTCCCATCCTATTCATGTATTTGTTAAGGTGCCCCTTAAATCATCCCTGCTTCCACCACCTCCTCCGGCAACGGATTCCAGGCACCCACTACCCTCTGTGTAAAAAACTTGCCTCATACATCTCCTCTAAACCTTGCCCCTCGCATCTTAAGAGAACAGGTGATCCTGTCAATTTGCCACTGGGTGGCTAAGGGTAAAACTACCCCCAGAATGTCCCACATTTTAGCCTGCTGGATTTATTCAGTTTTAAACATTTTGGCTGCAGACACCAGGTGAACATTTTGCAAAGGACTCTCTCGATCATTCCCATTAAAGAGATAAAAGGTCCCATTGCTAATGCTCTTAATTAGGCTGTCCTTCAGAAGTAATGGATTTCTTGAGTACAGAGGAGTCATTCGGGTGGATGAGTTGTCACTCTCAAGATCTTAAAGCATCAATTATCAAAGAAATATAGAATACATTTTCAACCAGAAAAAAAGCTTCTGAAATTCCATCTCATTTTAATACCTCATTTCATTTGCATCATTTTGTCATCTAATTGCGGTGTCAGATCTTGTACAATTAACCCTTAATCATATACCACACTTTGTGTAGAAAATCAAACAGATTAAAAGGATATGCCGTGACATGCCTGTCACCAGCAGACCCAAAAGGATCAGAAATTAAATCTGTGTGTCATATTTTCTGATAAATTTAAGTTCATTCAAAAATGGAATTTCAATCTTACATTCATTACATGACAATCAGTTTTGTAGAATTATTAATTAGTAGTCCCCGGTTCAAATCCTTGTCCCTCATCTGAAATTCTCAGTTGCAATTCTCTTATGGAATAAGTTAACCAATTTGAGCAAATTTGTTTGGGAATGGGAATAGAAAAGCTGTCCAGAGTGTCCTTCCTTTCCAGGGCATAAGTGGTGATGTTACAGGGCTAGTAACCAAACGCATATGAATCGAATCTAACTATGGCACCTTGAGAATTCCCACCCCATCTTAACTTAGATATATATCTATCAAATTCCGGATCTCCTATCTAAAAGCACAGGGACAACAGTATTTAAGGAAGAAGGCTCCACATTATTTTCTCAAAAGGAAATGAGAAATTAACAATAAATTCTGACCTTGTCAGTAATGTCCACATCCTAAGGATAGACTTTGAAAAATGTTTTTTGGCATTTCCAAGCCAGTTAACAAAACAATGGCATTGAGAGCGCTACATAGAGGTCTAAGACCTTGCATTTTCAAAGTAAAATGAATGTAGCATTCCTGCTCAAACATTATGGCACTGGAGTTTCAAAAGCAAGGTTGGTCTGTATGTATTTTAGAACATAGAACATAGAACAGTACAGCACAGAACAGGCCCTTCAGCCCTCGATGTTGTGCCGAGCAATGAACACCCTACTCAAACCCACGTATCCACCCTATACCCGTAACCCAACAACTCCCCCCCTTAACCTTACTATTAGGACACTACGGGCAATTTAGCATGGCCAATCCACCTAACCCGCACATCTTTGGACTGTGGGAGGAAACCGGAGCACCCGGAGGAAACCCACGCACACACGGGGAGGACGTGCAGACTCCACACAGACAGTGACCCAGCCGGGAATCGAACCTGGGACCCTGGAGCTGTGAAGCATTTATGCTAACCACCATGCTACCGTGCTGCCCTAAATTTTGAAGGTCACTTTCTCGGATGGCGCCACTGGGCACCTCCGGAACACAATGTAACTTTCATAGGAAGGTGGGTGAGGGTGTGGTTAGCTGGTATCCTAAATGCCTCCAATTAAGATTGTTGAGCTCATTAACAGTCTGCTGAATTAGAAGGACGGGAAAAATAGAAGGTCTGAGACACGTTAGCTGCAACCAGTGACACAGAGTTACCGTCACTTGTGCTGAGAGTTTTGTGTTTGTGAATAAGGAATTGCATGTTCAAAATCTTGAGAGGGCTGAGGCCTCTGGCCTCAGTTGGACATCAGAGGATGGTAGAGGGAGCCCTGGTAAATCAATGAGCAGCAGCTGAGGGTGTTGAAATGGAAACAAGTTGGGCTGAGCAGTGAGGAAATGTCTCAACAGATGGGTCATCCCGGTCAGGATGACAGAAAGGCACCACATCACTTATACTGTGTAAGAGTCAGCTACCTGCAAATGCAAGAGCCTCAGTGCCATAGGAGATTGAGCTTTCTTAGGTCGTTGGTCTTGAATGTTCATGTCCTGGTCCACAATGCTCTAGTGCCTCATAGCCCCCGTGGCAGTCCATTACCGGTAGCCATCAAGGTCACCATGTCACTTACTTTCAAAGCAGACAGGTCACTTCCACTGGTCTGCTGTGGACCTTGCAGTTCATAGTTCATCACTCCATCTGGCAGGTCATAGGTGACCCATGCCGAAGAGCGGAGGATTACATTAATTTTGAGATGGATAGCTCATCATAGGTATTTAAGCTTTGTGGCCATCTGTGGATTCCCTCAGATCCAGGGGGTTAACAGAAGAAGTTTTCATTCAAACAAATGCACAGCTGGTCTGCTCACAGGCAGCTGTCATATTGCTTTCAGCCTATGAGAGGCCCATGTGCTGGATCTTCTGGCCAACATCAAGACTATGTGGGTGGCTGCAAGGGGACGATGCCCATCCTCTGAAAAGGTGGTGCCGGACACCTGTCCAATATCCACACATGGATATAAGGAAGTGCTGCAGCCAAACCCATCTAAGAATGCATTGAACAGACAATTGGCATCTGGATGATGCATTTCCATTGCTATGACCAGTTGAGTGGTGTCCTCCAGTATGAGCTATCCAGGATGTCTCATATTGTAGTCATTTGCTGCAAACTGCACAACATGACTGTGAGTGGCTGGAGCTGGATGGGGAGGAGGAACTGGAGTGCAACTGTTCTTCAGAGGAGGACAGGGAGGAGGAAGAAGAGAAGGAAAGGAAAAATGAAGAAGAAATCCAGAGGAGCATGGCATTCAGATATTGGAGAAAGATTTCTGAGGCTATCCCAGGACTCCTGGCAATCGGCAAGATGGTGTGATCACAAAGGCCACATTGAATCAGCAACGTGTCATTTGAACAACTCTCACTCCTTGTAAATGTCTCCGTAAGTTATAGAGTCATAGAATGTAAAGTGCAGAAGGAGGCCATTCAGCCCATCGAGTCTGCACCAGCTCTTGGAAAGAGCACCCGACCCAAGCCCACACCTACAGTCTATCCCCATAACCCAGTAACCCCACCCAACGCTAAGGGCAATTTATCATGGCCAATCCACCTAGCCTGCACATTTTTGGACTGTGGGAGGAAACCGGAGCATCCGGAGGAAACCCACGCACACACGGGGAGAACATGCAGACTCCGCACAGGCAGTGACCCAGCGGGGAATCGCACCTGGGACCCTGCAGCTGTGAAGCAATTGTGCTAACCACTGTGCTACCATGCTGCCCTGAACTCACCTTTCAACATTGATAAAAATTACCCAGAAAGAACATACATCTGAATAATTCCATTGCTGCCAAAAGAGATCAAAAATGAGGTATTCACAGTCAGCATTCTCCCCTTTGCAGACGATGGCACCAAAGAAACCCAGGCCCCAGCCCTTAATTAATTTCCCTTTGGCATTGAACAATGATAACATTGTTATCTGAGTGTTGTCTGATTGTTGAAATTGTCAGTAATTAACAAAGAACTTTAATTGTCATACAGACTGAGAATACACTTCATGTGCTTCCAACGTCATACCCTATGCCCACATTCAATTCTACAGGTATTCCGCCTCTGGTTGAGGATGAGGTGGAGGTTGACTACACCCTTTCCCTGCTCATGATTGAAATACCCATGGCTTCCATCCTCATTGTGGAGTTGCCAATGGGAGCATCTTCACAGGCTGCTGTGTGTGAATCATTCCAGGTGCAGTCTCTGTCACAGGGCCTTGTGGTACGAATGATTCCAAAGGCAGAGGGGCTCAGGAGGCGAGGTGTGATGCTGGTGCCTCTGAGCGGTGGCCCCCTCATCAGCCTCTTTGACTGCCTCGGCCCCTTCAGCGTGCCCTAGAATTCCGGATGAAAGTACCACCTGGGATGTAGCTGGCATCCACACCAAACACCTTTGTGCCATCAGTGATACTGAATGGTGAATGCTCCAGAGAATCTCACTCTTACCGTGTAGGTCAGTGTACTGCTTCATCCACTCAGAGTGGTGCTGCATATGGCTCTCCAAGATGTTGGCCACGTCTGCAATGGAGGAGCTCATGCGCTCAAAACCCTGAATTATCAGGGACCCTATGTGCTGCATGGACCTCTCCATTGTCTTCCCATGGCTCCACAATGCCTCAGGTATCTCCAACATTCAGGAGCTTATCTACATCTGACGCTTCAGGAAAACCTTCCTTGTCTGTGACATCCGAGGGCACGTACCTTTACCCAGTGGAGTAAGGCTGTGTCTGTCCGCTGTCCTCCGAGGGGGACTGCCCACAGCTGACACTGCTTCATTCTCATCCTCCTACTCACCTGTGATCTACTCACCCAGTGCTCCCTGTACTAAGCTAGATTGAGGCTCAACTGAGGTGAGTGCATTTGCGCTGGTGAAGGGTGAGGAACAACAATGTGGTAGTGCTGGCTGAGGAACATCGTTCCCCTTCAAGTTGGCCGTCACTAACTGGGCTGATACATTGCACTTCTTTTGTCAAAACACCGTCTCTAACATTATCATATCCTCACATTTGTGTTCTGTTACCATTAATATGAAGATGAACCAAATGTCTACCCTAATTTAAAAAAAACACAGACACTGTCAAATTACCCTTTTATGAATGGAAGCAGTTGAGAGGCAAGTGATTTTGTGTGAGCCTCCCAAATGAGCTCATGGGGCTACACATGCCTAACCTTAAATTGTTTTTTTTTTGTTTTCATTTTCACAATTTCCTCTGAAATACTCCCTTAACGTTGCAGTACCCTTCACCAGGCAGCTCTGCTGATTGTTGGCCACAAAGCATTTCTGTTTGTGATATCCCCAGTGGACTCCTTCATTCTTCATTCAGTGACTAGCTCTGCACTTGTTCATAAAGCTTGAACAGAATTATTTCAACCGCACTGACGTTTGACTTTACTCATTTCGCTGACAAGCTCAATATGACAGGGGTCTTCAAAGGAACTAAATTCAGTGAATTGGTCTCAGCGTCACACCTAATTAGTATCCCTTGGTATTGAATCCATTAGCTTGATGAGTGAAAACCACATGCGAATACTAATTTGGATTCATTCCCTCAGGACAATAATTGGAGGTGACACTATTACAGATATGACTCTTCAAGGCTGATAGAAGAAGCATTGGGAACGGTGACCTTAATCCACCAACATCTAAATTCAATCATAAAAATAGCAAGCATTTTAAAACCTGCTCATCAGAACAAAATGCCAATATTGCCCTGAAATGGAATAATGTTCAATATTTTGAAACTGATGCTGGTGCTCAGCACATCCAGATTGCTACCACTATCAGGCCATACACATTCCTTAAAAAACAGAACAAGAGAAATGCTATGCAGTCTCGTTATACACTCACAATCAGCAGTGGGGATTAGTAATGATGCTTCTTGCACCGCTACTTCAGTGAGGGACCTGTCCCAGCACTATGCAGACTTCCCAGTTGATAGCAGCACTGTGTAGACCTACCTAATAGAGAAGATTCATCAAGTTCAGTCTTGGTAAAAGGTCATCAACAAACTGTGACTCTGTTTCTCTCTTACAGGTGCTGTCAGACCTGCTGAGTATTCCCAATATTTTCCTTATGATTCTGCAAGAGTTATGCAGTGTTCTCATTTAGTAAAAACTCAGTAAGAGTGATGTGCAGAGTTCCCAGTGTAGGTTCAGTAGGAGTGATGTTCAGAACTCCCAGTGTAGGGTCACTAGGAGAGTTATGCAATGTCCCAGTGTTGGGTCAGTAAGCATGATATACAGAGCTCCCAGTGTATGTTTAGTAGGAGTGATGTGCAGAGTTCCCAGTGTAGGTTCAGTGGGAGTGAATTGCAGAGCTCCCAGTGCAGGTTCAGTAGGAGTGATGTGCAGAGTTCCCAGTGTAGGTTCAGTAGGAGTGATGTGCAGAGCTCCCAGTGTAGGTTCAGTAGGAGTGATGTTCAGAACTCCCAGTGTGGGTTCAGTAGGAGTGATGTCCAGAGTTCCCAGTGTAGGTTCAGTAGGAGTGATGTGCAGAGCTCCCAGTGTAGGTTCAGTGGGAGTGATGTGCAGAACTCCCAGTGTAGGTTCAGTAGGAGTGATGTCCAGAGTTCCCAGTGTAGGTTCAGTAGGAGTGTTGTGCAGAACTCCCAGCGTAGGTTCAGTGGGAGTGATGTCCAGAACTCCCAGTGTAGGTTCAGTAGGAGTGATGTGCAGAGCTCCCAGTGTAGGCTCAGTGGGAGTGATGTCCAGAACTCCCAGTGTAGGTTCAGTGGGAGTGTTGTGCAGAACTCCCAGCGTAGGTTCAGTGGGAGTGATGTCCAGAACTCCCAGTGTAGGTTCGGTAGGAGTGATGTGCAGAGCTCCCAGTGTAGGTTCAGTGGGAGTGTTGTGCAGAACTCCCAGCGTAGGTTCAGTGGGAGTGATGTCCAGAACTCCCAGTGTAGGTTCAGTGGGAGTGATGTCCAGAACTCCCAGTGTAGGTTCAGTAGGAGTGATGTTCAGAACTCCCAGTGTAGGGTCACTAGGAGAGTTATGAATGTCCCAGTGTTGGGTCAGTAAGCATGATATACAGAGCTCCCAGTGTATGTTTAGTAGGAGTGATGTGCAGAGTTCCCAGTGTAGGTTCAGTAGGAGTGATGTCCAGAACTCCCAGTGTCGGTTCAGTGGGAGTGATGTGCAGAGCTCCCAATGTAGATTCAGTAGGAGTGATGTCCAGAACTCCCAGTGTAGGTTCAGTAGGTGTGGTGTGCAGAACTCCCAGCGTAGGTTCAGTAGGAGTGTTGTGCAGAGCTCCCAGTGTAGGTTCAGTAGGGGTGATGTGCAGAACTCCCAGTGTAGGTTCAGCAGGAGTGATGTGCAGAACTCCCAGTGTAGGTTCAGTGGGAGTGATGTGCAGAACTCCCAGTGTAGGTTCAATAGGAGTGATGTCCAGAACTCCCAGTGTAGGCTCAGTAGGAGTGATATACAGAGCTCCCAGTGTAGGGTCAGTAAGAGTGATATAGAGAGCTCCCAGTGTAGGGTCAGTAGGAGTGATGTGCAGAACTCCCAGTGTAGGTTCAGTAAGAGTGATGTCCAGAACTCCCAGTGTAGGGTCAGTAAGAGTGATGTGCAGAACTCCCAGTGTAGGTTCAGTAGGAGTGATGTGCAGAACTCCCAGCGTAGGTTCAGTAGGAGTGATGTCCAGAACTCCCAGTGTAGGTTCAGTGGGAGTGATGTTCAGAACTCCCAGTGTAGGCTCAGTAGGAGTGATGTTCAGCACTCCCAGTGTAGGGCCACTAGGAGAGTTATGCAATGTCCCAGTGTTGGGTCAGTAAGCATAATATACAGAGCTCCCAGTGTAGGTTCAGTAGGAGTGATGTGCAGAGCTCCCGGTGTAGGTTCAGTAGGAGTGATGTGCAGAACTCCCAGTGTAGGTTCAGTGGGAGTGATGTGCAGAACTCCCCGTATAGGTTCAGTAGGAGTGATGTGCAGAACTCCCAGCGTAGGTTCAGTAGGAGTGATGTCCAGAACTCCCAGTGTAGGTTCAGTGGGAGTGATGTTCAGAACTCCCAGTGTAGGCTCAGTAGGAGTGATGTTCAGCACTCCCAGTGTAGGGCCACTAGGAGAGTTATGCAATGTCCCAGTGTTGGGTCAGTAAGCATAATATACAGAGCTCCCAGTGTAGGTTCAGTAGGAGTGATGTGCAGAGCTCCCGGTGTAGGTTCAGTAGGAGTGATGTCCAGAACTCCCAGTGTAGGTTCAGTAGGAGTGATGTGCAGAGCTCCCAGTGTAGGTTCAGTGGGAGTGATGTCCAGAACTCCCAGCGTAGGTTCAGTAGGAGTGATGTGCAGAACTCCCAGTGTAGGTTCAGTAGGAGTGATGTGCAGAGCTCCCAGTGTAGGTTCAGTAGGAGTGATGTGCAGAGTTCCCAGTGTAGGTTCAGTAGGAGTGATGTGCAGAGCTCCCAGTGTAGGTTCAGTGGGAGGGATGTGCAGAGTTCCCAGTGTAGGTTCAGTAGGAGTGATGTGCAGAGCTCCCAGTGTAGGTTCAGTGGGAGTGACGTGCAGAACTCCCAGTGTAGGTTCAGTGGGAGTGATGTCCAGAACTCCCAGTGTAGGTTCAGTGGGAGTGATGTCCAGGACTCCCAGTGTAGGTTCAGTAGGAGTGATGTGCAGAGTTCCCAGTGTAGGTTCAGTGGGAGTGATGTCCAGAGCTCCCAGTATAGGTTCAGTGGGAGTGATGTCCAGAACTCCCAGTGTAGGTTCAGTAGGAGTGATGTGCAGAGTTCCCAGTGTAGGTTCAGTAGGAGTGATGTCCAGAACTCCCAGTGTAGGTTCGGTAGGAGTGATGTCCAGAACTCCCAGTGTAGGTTCAGTAGGAGTGATGTTCAGAACTCCCAGTGTAGGGTCACTAGGAGAGTTATGCAATGTCCCAGTGTTGGGTCAGTAAGCATAATATACAGAGCTCCCAGTGTATGTTTAGTAGGAGTGATGTGCAGAGTTCCCAGTGTAGGTTCAGTAGGAGTGATGTCCAGAACTCCCAGTGTAGGTTCAGTGGGAGTGATGTGCAGAGCTCCCAATGTAGATTCAGTAGGAGTGATGACCAGAACTCCCAGTGTAGGTTCAGTAGGAGTGGTGTGCAGAACTCCCAGCGTAGGTTCAGTAGGAGTGTTGTGCAGAGCTCCCAGTGTAGGTTCAGTAGGGGTGATGTGCAGAACTCCCAGTGTAGGTTCAGCAGGAGTGATGTGCAGAACTCCCAGTGTAGGTTCAGTGGGAGTGATGTGCAGAACTCCCAGTGTAGGTTCAGTAGGAGTGATGTCCAGAACTCCCAGTGTAGGCTCAGTAGGAGTGATATACAGAGCTCCCAGTGTAGGGTCAGTAAGAGTGATATAGAGAGCTCCCAGTGTAGGGTCAGTAGGAGTGATGTGCAGAACTCCCAGTGTAGGTTCAGTAAGAGTGATGTCCAGAACTCCCAGTGTAGGGTCAGTAAGAGTGATGTGCAGAGCTCCCAGTGTAGGTTCAGCAGGAGTGATGTTCAGAACTCCCAGTGTAGGTTCGGTAGGAGTGATGTGCAGAGTTCCCAGTGTAGGTTCAGTATAAGTGATGTTCAGAACTCCCAGTGTAGGTTCAGTAGAGTGATGTGCAGAACTCCCCGTATAGGTTCAGTAGGAGTGATGTGCAGAGCTCCCAGTGTAGGCTCAGTAGGAGTGATGTGCAGGACTCCCAGTGTAGGTTTAGTGGGAGTGATGTGCAGAGTTCCCAGTGTAGGTTCAGTAGGAGTGATGTGCAGAGTTCCCAGTGTAGGTTCGGTAGGAGTGATGTGCAGAGCTCCCAGTGTAGGTTCAGTGGGAGTGATGTGCAGAGTTCCCAGTGTAGGTTCGGTAGGAGTGATGTGCAGAACTCCCAGTGTAGGGTCAGTAGGAGTGATGTGCAGAACTCCCAGTGTAGGGTCACTAGGAGTTATGTGCAGAACTCCCAGTGTAGGTTCAGTGGGAGTGATGTGCAGAACTCCCCGTATAGGTTCAGTAGGAGTGATGTGCAGAACTCCCAGTGTAGGTTCAGTGGGAGTGATGTCCAGAACTCCCAGTGTAGGTTCGGTAGGAGTGATACACCGAGCTCCCAGTGTAGGGTCAGTAGGAGTGATGTGCAGAACTCCCAGTGTAGGTTCGGTAGGAGTGATACACCGAGCTCCCAGTGTAGGGTCAGTAGGAATGATGTGCAGAGCTCCCAGTGTAGGTTCAGCAGGAATGATGTGCAAAGCTCCCAGCGTAGGGTCAGTAAGAGTGTTATACGGGGCTCCCAGTGTCGGGTCAGTAGGAGTGATGCAGAACTCCCAGTGTCGGGTCAGTAGTAGTGCTGGGCAAGCCCCCAGTGTCGGGCCAGTAGTAGTGCTGGGCAGAGCTCCCAGTGT
The DNA here is from genome assembly GCF_902713615.1 of Scyliorhinus canicula. Taxonomy (NCBI): domain Eukaryota; kingdom Metazoa; phylum Chordata; class Chondrichthyes; order Carcharhiniformes; family Scyliorhinidae; genus Scyliorhinus; species Scyliorhinus canicula. The sequence goes on from NC_052152.1 coordinate 73,383,026, forward strand.
AGGTTCAGTAGGAGTGATGTGCAGAGCTCCCAGTGTCGGGTCAGTAGGAGTGATGTGCAGAGTTCCCAGTGTAGGGTCAGTAGGAGTGATGTGCAGAGTTCCCAGTGTAGGTTCAGTGGGAGTGATGTCCAGAACTCCCAGTGTAGGTTCGGTAGGAGTAATGTGCAAAGCTCCCAGTGTAGGGTCAGTAAGAGTGTTATATGGGGCTCCCAGTGTCGGGTCCGTAGGAGTGATGCAGAACTCCCAGTGTCGGGTCAGTAGTAGTGCTGGGCAGAGCTCCCAGTGTCATAGAACATAGAACAGTACAGCACAGAACAGGCCCTTCGGCCCTCAATGTTGTGCCGAGCCATGATCACCCTACTCAAACCCACGTATCCACCCTATACCCGTAACCCAACAACCCCCACTTAACCTTACTTTTATTAGGACACTACGGGCAATTTAGCATGGCCAATCCACCTAACCCGCACATCTTTGGACTGTGGGAGGAAACCGGAGCACCCGGAGGAAACCCACGCACACACGGGGAGGACGTGCAGACTCCACACAGACAGTGACCCAGCCGGGAATCGAACCTGGGACCCTGGAGCTGTGAAGCATTTATGCTAACCACCATGCTACCCTGCTGCCCAAATCAGTAAGAGTGATATACAGAGCTCACAGTTGTCATGATATGTGGACACACATATAATGATATACAGACAAGCAGCTAATGGACACAGAGAACAGGACATGACCAATAAGCAGACAAGACTCTCAGGGGTGGGATCTGACTATAAAAGGCACGAGGCACTCACACTCCGCCTCTTTCCACTGATGAACATCTAGAGAGTCAGTCAAGGGTGTTGTTACAATCTCACACCCCCACCACGTGGCTAAGAGCTAGTCTGGTTCAGTCAGACAGAATAACCACACTTAAGTTAGCAGAGAGTCGAACTCACAGAGAACTGTGCTAACTGTGCTATTAGTTCAATAAACCTGATTGAACGAACTTCAAGATCTGGAGTATCTTTTTAATCTATGCTGCATCCAGTTGCAGCCAGTGTTATACCAGTGTACCTAACATGACACCAGTGTAGGGTCAGTAAGAGTGATGTGCAGAGCTTCCAGTATAAAATCAGTAAGAGTGATACACCGAGCTCCCAATGTAGGTTTAGTAGGAGTGATGTGCAGAGTTCCCAGTGTAGGGTCAGTAGGAGTGATGTGCAGAGTTCTCAGTGTAGGTTCAGTAGGAGTGATGTGCAGAGTTCCCAGTGTAGGTTCAGTAGGAGTGATGTGCAGAGTTCCCAGTGCAGGTTCAGTAGGAGTGATGTGCAGAGTTCCCAGTGTAGGTTCAGTAGGAGTGATGTTCAGAACTCCCAGTGTAGGTTCAGTAAGAGTGATGTGCAGGGGTCCCAATGTAGGGATTCAGCAATGGTAATGCCATTGAATGTCAAGGACGATTGTCATTGGCTGGCACTTGCGTGGCAAGAATGTATCTTGCCACATGTCAGCCGAAGCCTGGATATTGTCCAGGTCTTGCTGCATTTGTATGTGGACTGTTTCAGTATCTGAGGAATTACAGAACATTGTATAATCATTGGCGAGCATCCTGACTTCTGATCTTATGATGGAAGGAAGGTCATTAATGAAGCAGCTGAAGGTTGTTGGGCCCAGGATACTACATTGAGAAACTCCTGCAGTGATGGCCTGGAACTGAGATGACTGACATCCAATCACCACAATCATCTTCCTTTGTGCCAGGTATGACTCCAACCAATGGAGAGTTTTCCCCGATTCCCATTGACTCCAGTTTAGCTAGGGCTCCTTGCTCAAATGCTGCCTTGACGTCAAGGATCGATCCTCTAACCTCATCTCTGGAGTTCAGCTCTTCTGTCCATGTTTGAATCAAGGCTGCACCAAGGTTCAGAGCTGAATGACCCTGGCAGAACCCAAACTGAGCGTAAGTGAGCAGGTTATTGCTGAGTAAGTGTCAATTGATAACATTGCTGCTGACCCCCTCCATCACTTTACTTCTGATCAAGAGTAGACTGATGGGATGGTAATGGGTTGCATTGGATTTGTCCTGTTTTTTGTGTACAGGACATACCTGGGCAATTTGCCACGTGCTGCCAAGACGGCAGAGGTGTGGCACACGTACCGCACAGTCTCCTTGGTGAGGCAGTGTCTTCTGTGGCACATGTTGTGCAACAGCTTCATGAAGGACACTTGGGTCATGTACATCCTTGGTTTCCTTCTGCAGCTTTGTGCCCCCTGTGCAGCCTCTGCCCACTGAGCCTGCCCTGAGGCCCCCCTTGTCTCCTGTCGCCAGGTGTACCCTGGGTGCAGCCGCACTTTGCTGCTGGAGTTTGTGTTCCTCCCGCACAATGCTCAGTAGGATGGCCAGCTCCACTGGATCCATACCAAAATCAATCGGTCTCCTGTGAGGAATGGGAGAGAGTCAAGTTGGTGCCGCAGCCAGATAACATCATTACCACCCTGACCTCTTGGTCTCCTGGTTCGGGAAGCAACCAGTCCCACACCTTATCCTGCAACTTACACTCACTCACAGCTCAGGTGTCTTCCCATCTCCATGACAGGACTGGCCCTGGCCTATATCCTCACCCAATCAGAGTAGCCTTTGGGCTCCTGATTGGTTCTCCCCTCCCTTATTCTTTACCTCACTGGGGGTTCTGACAAGAGGATGATATGCTCAGACATCTCCTAATGGGCAGGGACAACTGGAAAGGTGATATCCACCTTGGGGTCTAATGGATCCTGACTGGCAGGCGTTAAGGTACGGCACCTAAGTGAGCCCAGTGCCTAACGGTCCCATGCAACCAAGCGTTGAGTCCTAAGCCCTGAGGATTCATCCCATTCCTTGACTTTGAGACTCTGGGCAGCTGACATTGTTACGGCTTAATTCTTGATGGCCAGTTAGTTTGACGAGCATGACTCTCAGGAATGTTAGAGAGCACAATTGCTTTCTACTTCAGGGATAGGCTAGGCTAAAAGCCACCCTTATTACTCAGTCTGCATCATTCCAAAATGTCATTGCTCCCATCCACTCAGCCCATTAGACCTGGTTCCTTGACACTCATCACAGACCACCCCACCTCATGTGGCCTGCAGCTGCCTCATTCCCCCCCCCCCCCCCCCCCCCCCCCCCCACGCTTCATGCCACAGACAATAGACTATCACAGTCCTAAATGCACTTTTAAACAACACAGACAGCAGACTTCAGGGCCACCCACACCCCAACCATGACCACCATCCCAGAAATCCCCCTCCCGGACACCCCCACCCTCTCGTCTCTGGAACTGGCTAGCAGGCTCTGTCCCCTTGAACTCCCTGGTGCTCAGTGGAGGCAGTGGCGTTCACCTCCTTCCTCGCTCTCAAAGATCATGGGCCTGGTTCCCATATTAAAAAAGCACTAGTAATTCACACTGGTTTTGCATCACACCTAGTGAGTGGGAAGACTTGATGAGTACTGAATACCACGCTAAGTATAGTATAAGGGATTCAAATTCATGCAATCAAGTTCGTGCTCTTCCTGAATGTGAATACTCACATGACTGGGACAGAAGACTGGACTTTATTTTATTTGCTACCTCAGATTCACCAAGTGAATCTACTGGTTTTAGCTCTTTTGAATTAATTTATGGACAGGAGGCAAGAGGCCCCCTGAAATTAATCAAAGAGATGTTTGTTGGACAGAGGAATGAATCCTCCATGTTAGAGTATGTGTCCGTGTTCCAGGAACAGCTCACATGAACACCTGTAAAGTGACTTAAGAACACCATAGACTTTCACAAACAAAGATAAGCAGGTTGTGATCCGAACATTACAAAGCAGGGGATGAAGTGTTAGTGTTAGGGGAATCTCTGAAAGACTGGTCCAGTGGTCATACAGAGTAATTAATATGGTTGGGAACCATTGGGGCCCCCCCAACCCCCAAGTGCCGGTATGTCTGGTCCACGTTGGAAACCAGTGCTAAACGGCGCTTGCTTGGGGTCCTTGAGGCATGGAAATTAGATCACACACCTTGAATAACTTCGGCAAGAGCATATTCAAGTGGGCCTGACTGCACACTTGAATATGCAAATCTGAATCCCGACCCCAATCGCCTCTCGCGAGATGTACGGGCTTTGACGCGTCCCGAGTCGGGTGCAACGTGGTCGGTAGATTGCAGCCAAGAAAGGACAATGCGTACAGCATATCCAGCCAGAACCATTCGTTACTCAGGCTGGTTTGGCACCAGATCCCTCTCACACATATTCAAGTTACAGCACTGTTCAAAGGAGGGCATCTATCACAGATGCAATTAGCTTTTATATTTATTTGTAATTATCGGCCATTGACAGTCAGGGAGCACCTTGAAAGAAAAAAAAAACTTTCCCCTTCTAGTTATTATTTCAATGTGCCATCTTGCAGCCAAGTAAAAGTGTGATTCTTTTTTAAAAATAGGTATTAAGTACCTTGCAATCTGGTGAGGAGAGTATTAGGCCAATAATAGTACATTCATTTCATCATTTAAAAGGGTGTGGTAGGTGGAGTAAATTTAACACAGATATTGTCACAGCATGCTGTGGGGCATGCATTTAAGGGCAGCAGGGTAGCATGGTGGTTAGCATAAATGCTTCACAGCTCCAGGGTCCCAGGTTCGATTCCTGGCTGGGTCACTGTCTGTGTGGAGTCTGCACGTCCTCCCCCTGTGTGCGTGGGTTTCCTCCGGGTGCTCCGGTTTCCTCCCACAGTCCAAAAATGTGCGGGTTAGGTGGATTGGCCATGCTAAATTGCCCGTAGTGTCCTAATAAAAGTAAGGTTGGGGGGGGTTGTTGGGTTATGGGTATAGGGTGGATACGTGGGTTTGAGTAGGGTGATCATGGCTCGGCACAACATTGAGGGCCGAAGGGCCTGTTCTGTGCTGTACTGTTCTATGTTCTATGCTGAAAAGGCTGCAGGACAGAAGTCATCCTTCATTTGGTATTTAATGGTGAGCCTCAGGTGCTGGGGAATATGTTAGTTCAGGAAGGTTTGAGTAACACTGATCAGGTCATTAGATTCCATCTCATGGTACAGACTAGAGCAAGGGATAAGATAAATAAATTTCACTAGAATTCAGATTTTATCTGAAGACAGAGCTGTGGCTGATGCATTGTGACACAAAACAGGATGGAACGTAATGTTAACCATGAATCCTTAGAAATGGAAGGGAAAATAGGTTTTGGTACCTCCAAAGCAAGTAGAAAAATTAAGGTACAGAGATTTCAGTTGAGAGATCACCAACATTCAATCAATAGATAATGGAATAGTTTAGACAAGGATGTAAATTAAATTTACACCATACAGAAATAGAAGAATAATATTAAAAGCTGAACTTAAATATTTAAATACCTGGTTAACTCCCACAGAGGAAAAGTTAATTTCAGCATCTGGGGAAAGATTAATATTGTAAAATGTAATGAGGATTACTAAAATTAAATAAAAAGAAATTAAAATAGATGATTTAACTGTTCAATTAGTCAATGTAAAAGATTTCCTGATCATTGCTATCTTAGCTCAGAAAATAAGCAACTTTCTTTAAAATGGGTAATGCCAGTATTAACACAGGCGGCACGGTAGCACAGTGGTTAGCAATGTTGCTTCACAGCGCCAGGGTCCCAGGTTCGATTCCTGGCTTGGGTCACTGGTAGATATATCTATGAGTCGCCGCACTCCTATATCATTCAACAGAACATAAAACAGTAAATTGTAGCTTTCTTCAGTCAATTTTCAAATGTCTCTTGATCAGGTCAGTTTGCTTGCAACATTCACTGTCTGTGCGGAGTCTGCACGTTCTCTGTGTGTCTGCATGGGTTTTCTCCGGGTACTCTGGTTTCCTCCCACAATTTCCGAAAGACGTGCTGTAAGACGAATTGGACATTCGGAATTCTCCCTCTCTGTACCCGAACAGGTGCCGGAGTGTGGCAACTGGGGGCTTTTCACAGTAACTTCATTGCAGTGTTAATGTAAGCCTACTTGTAGCAATAAAGATTATTAAATTAACATACCAACATTTCAATAATTATGAATCATAATGGACAGAAATGTCTCCAGTTTGATTTGTAGATTTTTGCTGAGATATTTGATATTAGTAAGAGAATCCACAATGAGTCTCTGCCCTTTAACCTTCAGGAGTGAAGCTAACCACAAGCTTGACATTTTGGTCACTGTCCTGTGATCCCCCCATTTTAAATGTACATGTGTCTTCTGTCAGAAGACGAGGTAAATTTCCTTTGATCAAAAATGTGTCAGAAATATTGAAAACACAGCACAATTTCACGTGCTCACTCGTTCCAGAAAATTCATGAGTATGTTTGAAAAGGAAAAATTAAACATTTAATTAGAAATACTGATTAGAGAAAATATTATTCTATAATATGGCCAGTAGTTTCTACTCTGTTGCACTGATTCCTTCGGTATTATTCGTGCAAAATCATCTAAGCCGTGCAAAAGATCACAGAATTATGAACACAAATTAAATTCAGTCCAGCTCGCGTTTTCCACAAATTTCTGTGCTATACAATGCTGGGAACTAATCCCTCCTTCCCAACCGCCACAAAAACGGCCATGCCCCCAGATTGTTAAAATCACCTTTGAGAGTTTCATTAACGTGGCTCGTTTGGAAGTCTTCAAAGAGGATCCAAAGCTTGCACCTTTTTCGAGGCACAAGAACACTAATAGACGTGTTTTACAAGCATTTTGTAACTTGCTTCCTACCACCTAAATATAGCAAAATAGTCCTGCATTATTTTTTTAACTCACTTTCACTTGATTTAAATTGTTTCTCTCACATATGATGGGTTAGTTTGAACTTTGTGATAAACCCATTTTCAGCTGATGCAATAAAATTGCACCAAGTTACAACTCTAAAACATATTAATGAATATTTTAAAGCAAAACATTTTTTGAAAGATGAGTTTTTCCCACATTTTCTGTTTTTATTTCAGATTTTCAGCATCTGCGGTATTCTGATTTTTGATTACTTTCTGAAATATGCCTGTTTGCAATGATTCATGGCAAAGTTTGCATTTGGTGATATGCAAATAAGTTTGAACAGAGACTGAGGAAAAAAGCAATTCTGAAAACAAGTGCAGTTTTGGGCACAATTTACATTCTGTTTGTCACGTATACCGAAGCAGGAACTATATCCAATGCAACTCAAGAAAATGTTCTTCTCTGGGTGAAGTCAGGGCAGAGTTTAGGTGTGGTGGCACGCATGGTTGGATTGGCTGCCAACTCAGTCCAGCAAGAGACAGTGGTGCTAAAATAAACCAGACACTCAGTATAGGTCAATGGGGGTCAATTTTCAATTTGCATCTCAATTGGGTATGAAGTCTACAGAGGGATAGTGCCAGTTGCTCAATACCAGTGGGTAGGAATTCTGAATTATTTTAACTGGATTGGGTCGTATTTAAAAATAGCTGGCACAATGCAGGCTACAGATGGGCTTTCTGCCACAGTTTGCCAAATATGGGGGGGGGGGCGGGTAGGAAATTGATTGGGTCATACTCGGAGCTGTTTGGGCTGGGTAGCAAATATCAAGTTATGGGTGAGGAAAAGGGGAACAGCATGGTCCAGCCACAAGCCTCAGTAATTTTTTTGTAGTACTCCTCCTCTTAACCCCACAGGAACAACGGCCACCTTAGGATTTATACCTGACTGGTACAAATTAGTCGGATGTACTCCATTCACACTCTGGATTGAATTTATTGCATGCGGTGCAAGTCTCAGTGGTGGTCCTGGAAGCCAGTGCTGTCGCTCCGAGAAATGCAGTCGGCTAATGGTGATCACATAGTAGCCGTCCAATTAATGACCTGAAGACACTGGACTCACCCAATGCTGGCACGCCGAGTGATCACTTGATGCCAATATTGGCATCACCTGAAGTGGAAGCAGTTTCTGACATCATTTTTAAAGTCCAATATTTTAGGCCTTTGGAGGGGGGTGGTGGAGCATAGGGTGTCTCTGTGCGCAGATGATTTGCTGCTGTACATTTTGGACCTGGGCTCAGCGGTGAGGGACATAATGGGGCTGCTAGGGAAACCTGGGGCATTTCCGGGATATAAATTGAACTTGGGGAAGAGTGAGTATTTTGTTGTGTCTTCTCCGGGTGAAGCGGCGGGAGTGGAAGGGTTGCCATTTAGGGTAGCGACAACTCACTTCAGGTACTTGGGGGTGCAGCAAACGTGGGACTACATTTTTTGAGCCTGGTGGGGAAGGTGAAGGAGTATTTGGGAAGATGGATAGTCTCCCTTTGTCATTGGCTGACTGGGTGCAGGCAGTCAAAATGAATATTTTGGCACATTTTCTGTTTTTGTTCCAGTGTCGACCAGTCTTTTTGCCAAAGACATTTTTTCGTGGGGTGGATAGGCTGGTCTTGTCATTTGTGTGGGCGGGCAAGGTAGAGAGGATAAGGAAGGATGTGCTCCAAAGGGGGCAGCAGTCAGGGAGGCTTGGCCCTTCCAAATTTGTAGCACTATTACTGGGTGGCGAAATGCGGCGAAGGTGCGGGGTTGGAGTATGGAGATGGAGGCTCTGTGGGTGCGATGGAAGCGGGTTCTTGTAAAGGGTTGGTGTTGCAGGTACTGACAATGGCACCACTGCCGTTCGCCCCGGGGAAGTATTCAGGTAATTCTGTAGTGGTAGCCAAACTGACGATTTGGGGGCAATTTTGGCAGCACTTAAAGTTGAGGACAGGCATGGGTGATGCCGATCAGAGGGAATCATGGGTTCGAACCAAGGGAGGATGGATGGAGGTTGCGCGGTTAAAACAAGAATAATTGGTGTCACCCAATTAGAAGTCTCTATGACTGGAGTTGATCAACACCTAAAAATCAAGCTACACAGCATCACCCAGTCACTTTTAGCAACAGATTCAATGACTCCTGTCCTTAATAATCTTCCTCGTTTTCTTCAACTTTAGGCTCAATGACGCATGGTATGGTTCTAGCTTTGAGACATTTGGGTGTGCTGTGTGGCTTGATTTTTAGGTGTAGCTCAACTCCAGTCACAGAGACTTCTAATCTCTCGAACACTTCTCATACTTCTTGTTGCAGAGCCTTGACAAAGAGTAATCAGGAGTCATAGGTCATAGAATTTACAGTGCAGAAGGAGGCCATTCGGCCCATCGAGTCTGCACCGGCTCCTGGAAAGAGCACCCTACCCAAGGTTAACACCTCCACCCTATCCCCATAACCCAGTAACCCCACCCAACACTAAGGGAAATTCTGGACACTAAGGGCAATTTATCATGGCCAATCCACCTAACCTGCACATCTTTGGACTATGGGAGGAAACCGCAGCACTCGGAGGAAACCCACGCACACACGGGGAGGATGTGCAGACTCCGCACAGACAGTGACCCAAGCCGGAATCGAACCTGGGACCCTGGAGCTGTGAAGCGATTATGCTATCCACAATGCTACCGTGGAAAATGGTAAATGGAATCCAGGGCCTTGATGACGGTGGCAGACGTCATATCCGGGCATGGGATGGCGAAGGGGAACCTAGAAAATTCATCGACCACACTAAGGATGTAGGTGTTGTGGTCGGTGGAGGGGAGGGTCCCTTTGAAGTCCACGCTGAGGCGTTCAAAGGGGCGGGACGCTTTCACCAGGCACGCGTGATCTGGCCAGTAGAAGTGCGGCTTGCACTCGACACAGATCTGGCAGTCTCTGGTGACTGTCCGTACTTCCTCGACGGAGTAGGGCAGATTGCGGGCTTTGATTAGATGGCACAAGTGAGTGACCCCCGGATGGCAAAGGCTCTCGTGCAAGGCACGGAGCTGGTTCACTTGTGCGCTGGCACATGTACCTCGGGAGAGGGCGTCTGGGGGCTCGTTGAGCTTGCCGGGGCGATACAATATCTCGTAGTTAAAGGTGGAGAGCTCGATTCTCCACCGCAAGATTTTGTCATTCTTGATCTTGCCCCGCTGCGTGTTGTTGAACATGAAGGCTACCGACCGTTGGTCAGTGAGGAGAGTGAATCTCCTGCCGGCCAGGTAATGCCTCCAGTGCCGCACCGCTTCAACAATTGCCTGGGCCTCCTTTTCAACAGAGGAATGCCGAATTTCGGAGGCCTGGAGGGTGCGTGAAAAGAATGCCACGGGTCTGCCGACACATTAGCACCCTTCTCTCCATAGATGCTGTGAGACCTGCTGTGATTGTCCAGCATTTTCTGTTTTCCTTTCAGATTCTAGCATCTGCAATATTTTGTGTGGTGTTCTTTGTGATTCTTGTTCTCTGGATGAATGTTGTAGTGTTCACAAAGACCACAAAAGCTAAGTTCATAAACAAAGCTAACATTTATTTACACTATTTAAATTAAGTTCGACCACTTACTTCTAAAGAAAACAATAAGCTAATCTATACTCAACCACACTAGTCTCAACACTCTATCTAATACTGTACTGCACTCTCTCTCATTGCTCTCCCTAGCTCGCCTCTCCAGCTCTCTCCCAGAGATCTGTGAGTCACTGCTTGATACATTTCTGTAACTAGCGGCATCTAATGGTTATCTACATCATTACTTTAACCCTTTGTTATCTGTATGTTTCCTATAAAGTCACATTTTGCTTTCATTGTCGGTTTTTAAAAATTCATTTCCGGGATATTGTTTCCAATCCAGCGCATGCCTTCCCGATTCGCTGGCAATCTCCACCCCAGATCCTGATGGGCCATTGAGGACTCTATTAAATTCCTCCCTCCGTCCATTATGTATAGAAATTACAAACAGGATCCTACAACTGGAATGGATTCCCAAATATTACATTTAAACAGCATCCTACCTGAAAGTTGTCTGTCCATTTACAGGCCACATGAAGACCGAACAACAGCATAAACTTGCACGTTCATAAGACCTTTGACAGGATGTACACACAACCCATCCCCAATACCATTAATTTTCAATTAACTCCATGCCTGTTTTCAGACAAACAAACATCCAGCAGTTGAAAATTATTGCACTTCCTTCAGGGGAGAAGAGGAATAAAATTAGAGGGAGAAAAAAATAGCAGACAAAGAGTTCATCTGTGTGTCAGTCCCTGACACCAACATAATCGAGAAGATTAATAGTTTTATCCCCAGCACTTATTGATACTATTCCCAAACTGGTAACTAAAATGACGGAGAGACAGGTGTGTGGAGAAAATAATAGTTAGCAATGAAATTGAACATTGAAAGCTCGGTAAGTGCCATACACTGATTGAAGGCAGTGAGAAATGCTTCGTAAAATGAAAGAAGAATTAAGGGATGCAGAAATTTTTTTAAAATCTTGTAGTATTACTCAGCCACATACTGGAAGGACTATCACATTGTATAGTGACAATTGCCAAGGCAAATAGAATGTTTAATTGACCATATGCGATGGCATTGTCCAAGTCACAAAGCAAAAGTTATTCTGGGCAGGTCTTTGAGCTGTTTTCAGGAATGGAAAGTCCACACTTGTCAACCATTCATTATTCATGAAGGCTCCGCCCTACGACTGAGGTGTGGTGATCCTCAGTTTTAAAACACCACCAGTCAGCTCTACCCCCTCACAAGGGACTCCAAAGAGACGTGGATTCCTCGTTCAAGATTCTCTTAAGGTTAACATGCAAGTTCAGTCAGCAATTAAGAAGGTAAATGCGGGCAGCACGGTGGCGCAGTGGGTTAGCACTGCGGCCTCACGGCGCCGAGGTCCCAGTTTCTCATGTTCCAATGACCCAGATTCTGGGTCACTGTGGAGTTTGCACATTCTCCCCGTGTTTGCGTGGATTTCACCCCACGACCCAAAAAATGTGCAAGCATGGTGTATTGGCCATGCTAAATTGCCCCTTAATTGGAAAAAATGAATTGGGTAGTCTAAATTTATTTTAAAAAGGATAAATGCAATGTCAGCATTCATTTCGAGAGAGCTGGAATACAAGAGCAGGATGTACTTCTGAGGCTGTATAAAGCTCTGGTCAGACCCCATTTGGAGTACTGTGAGCAGTTTTGGGCCACGTATCTAAGGAAGGATGTGCAGGCCTTGGAAAGGGTCCAGAGGAGGTTCACAAGAATGATCCCTAGAATGAAGAGCTTGTCGTATGAGGAACGGTTGAGGGCTCTGGGTCTGTACTGGTTGAGGCAGGGAAAATAGTTGCGGATATGGGATGCAGGTATATCATGGTCAGCAGGAAGTTGGAAGGGACACCGATGGTGCTCGTGAATTTCTACGCACCAAACTGGGATGATGCAGAGTTTACAAGTCGGGTGTTAGGGAAGATCCCGGACCTGGATTCACACAAGCTGGTTACGGGGTGGGGGAAACACTTTAATACAGTTATTGATCCAAGATTGGACCGGTCGAGCTCAAAGACAGGGAGGGTTCCATCAATGGAGAAAGAACTAAAGGGGTTCATGGAGCAGATGGGTGGAGTAGACCCATGGAGGTTTGGCTGGCCAAGAGCGAAGGAGTTTTCTTTCTTTTCACATGTACATAAAGTATACTGCGGATCAATTATTTTATCCTGAACAAGGTTCTACTGGCGGGGGTGGTTTTACAGGTGTCCGGGGGGGGGGGGGGGGGGGGGGGGGGGGGGGGGGCGCTGACCGCAATGGAGATTGGACGTAGGAGTGTTAGCGGACGATGGGGTGTGCGGGCATGTGAGGGAGTCCATCTAGAACTACCTGGAAATAAACGACACAAGAAAAGTCTCGGCAGCAATGGTTTGGGAAGCGCTGAAGGCAGTGACTGGAGGGGAGCTAATATAAATACAGGCCCGCAGGAGGAAGGTGGAGAGAGCAGAGATAGGTTGGTTGGGTAAATACTGCAGGTTGACAGGAGAAACGTGGAGGCCCCAGAGGCAGGGTTATTGAAGGAATGGTGGAAGCTACAGATGGAGTTTGGTCTGTTGTCTACGGGATGCAGCTGAGGAAGGCGAGGGGGGCGATATATAGAGAGAAGGCCAGCAGAATGTTTGCACACCAGCTAAGGAAAACGGAGGCGGCCAGGGAGATAGGTAGAGTGAAGGACAGAGCTGGGAAAACGGTCTTGGACCCAGCAGGGGTGAATGGAGCGTTCAAGGAGTTTTACAGCCGGCTATATGAGTTGGAACCCCCAGCTGGGGTGGAAGGGATGAGGCACTTTCTGGCAGGGCTGGTGTTTCCAAGGGTGGAGGAGGGGTTGGTGGAAGGGATGGGAGCCCCGATCGGGATTGAAGAAATAGCAGAGGGGCTGGAGGCCATGCAGTCGGGTAAGGTCCCAGGCCCAGATGGTTACCCAGTTGAATTTTACAAAACGTTCTCTGAGATGCTGGGCCCACTGTTGGTGAGGACATTTAATGAGGCAATTTCCCTCAACAATGTCACAGGCCTCGATCTCACTGATCCTGAAGCGGAAGAAGGACCCAGAGCTATGCCGCTCACACAGGCCAATCTCCCTATTGAATGTTGATGCCAACTATTGGCTAAAATCTTGTCCTCAATGATAGAAGACCGCGTCCCAGAGGTGATTGGGAAGACCAGAGGGGGTTTGTTAATGGCAGACAGCTAACGGCCAACGTTAGACGGCTCTTAAAAGTGATCATGATGCCCCCAGAGGGGAGGGAGGTGGAAGTAGTGGTCGCGATGGACGCAGAAAAGGCCCTCGACCGGGTGGAATGTTACTGTTTGTGGGAGGTGTTGGGACGGTTCGGGTTTGGGTGGGGCTTTATTGATTGCGTCCGATTGTTGTACCAGGCACCGGTGGAGAGTGTCCAAACAAATCGGTTGACATCGGACTAGGGGGACTAGGCAGGGATGCCCCCTCTCCCTACTGCTGTTCGCTTTGACCATAGAGCCACTGGCGATGGCGCTAAGAACTTCAAGGGACTGGAAGGGGTTGGTCCGAGGGGGGGTAGAACACAGGGTCTTGCTATACGCTGATGACTTGCTCCTGTATATTTCCAATCCATTAGGGGGGATGGGAGGGATTATGAGGATTTTGGGGGAATTTGGCCGGTTTTCGGCGTACAAATTGAATATGGGTAAAAGCGAGATGTTTGCGATCCAGGCAAGGGGGCATGAGAGGAGATTGGGAGAGGTGCCGTTTAGAGTGGTGGGAGGGAGCTTTCGTTATTGGGGAATCCGGATGGCACGGGAATGGGGGCTGTTACATAAACTAAATTTGAGTCGGCTAGAGGGCAGCAGAGCAGAGCTTCTGATTGGCTGTTCCGGGGAGATTTGCATACGTGCAGTGCGGTCAGCGTAAGTTGAAGGTATACCTGCGCAAGTGACCCGAGGAGTTTGAGTGAAGGCAAGCATCCAGCAGAGGGCAGCAGAGCAGAGCTTCTGATTGGCTGTTCCGGGGAGATTTGCATACATGCAGTGCGGTCAGCGTAAGTTGAAGGTGGTTTGTGAAGAGGCTGTTCTCGAGTGACAGCTTTACCCGAACACTACTTACGTAGTGTCTCCCACCCATCCTCCTCCCCTAACCAAAAAAAAAAGTTCTGTCCGTCGGATTGCTAAACTAACAAGTTTATTTTTTAGTTTTCAGTAGTTGGGAAGTTAGTTCAGTGGGAATGGAAGTTGGGGCAGTTGGTTGTTCCTCCTGCAGAATGTGGGAGGAAATCATCACCTCGAGTGTCCCTGCTGACTACATCTGCGGGAAGTGCACCCAACTCCAGCTCCTCGAGAACCGTGTTAGGGACCTGGAGCTGGAGCTGGATGAACTTCGGATCATTCGGGAGGTGGAGAGAGTTATTGAGAGGAGTTATAGGGAGGTCGTCACACCTCAGGTAAAAGAAGAAGGTAGATGGGTTACCGTCAGGGGAGGGAGAGGGAACCGTAAGGCAATGCAGGGATCCCCTGTGGTCGTTCCCCTTAATAACAAGTATACCGTTTTGGATACTGTTGCGGGGGACGACTTACCAGGGGTAAGCAATGGGGCACAGGTCTCTGGCACAGAGTCTGTCCCTGTTGCTCAGAAGGGAAGGGAGAAGAGGAACAGAGCACTTGTCATTGGGGACTCCATATTTAGAGGAACAGACAGGAGGTTCTGTGGGAATGAAAGAGACTCACGGTTGGTATGTTGCCTCCCAGGTCCCAGGGTTCGTGATGTCTCTGATCGTGTTTTTGGGATCCTTAAGGGGGGGGGGGAGCAGCCCCAAGTCGTGGTCCACATGGGTACCAACGACATAGGTAGGAAGAGAGATGGAGATTTGAGACAGAAATTCAGGGAGCTAGGGTGGAAGCTGAGAGCTAGAACAAACAGGATAGTTATCTCTGGGTTGTTACCCGTGCCACGTGCTAGCAAAGTGAGAAATAAGGAGAGAGAGGAGATAAACATGTGGCTACAGGGATGGTGCAGGAGGGAGGGTTTTGGTTTCCTGGATAATTGGGGCTCATTCTGGGGTAGGTGGGACCTCTACAAACAGGATGGTCTTCACCTGAACCAGAGGGGTACCAATATCCTGGGGGGGAGATTTGCTAGTGCTCTTTGGGGGGGTTTAAACTAATTCAGCAGGGGGATGGGAACCTAAATTGTAGTCCCAGTGTACAGGATGTTGAGAGTAGTGAGGTCAGGGATAGGGTTAAAAGTTCAAAAGAGGGCACCGGCAAGCAAGACGCTGGTTTGAAGTGTGTCTACTTCAACGCCAGGAGCATCCGGATTAAGGTGGGTGAGCTTGCAGCATGGGTTGGTACCTGGGATGTTGCAGCGATTTCGGAGACATGGGTAGAGCAGAGACAGGAATGGTTGTTGCAGGTTCCAGGATTTAGATGTTTCTGTAAGAACAGAGAAGATGGTAAAAGAGGGGGGGGGGGTTATTACGGCGGTAGAAAGGACGTTTGAGGACTCGTCTACTGAGGTAGCATGGGCCAAGGTTAGGAACAGGAGAGGAGAGGTCACCCTGTTGGGAGTTGTCTATAGACCTCCGAATAGTTCCAGAGATGTAGAGGAAAGGATTGCAAAGAGGATTCTCGACAGGAGCGAGAGTAACAGGGTAATTGTTATGGGGGACTTTAACTTTCCAAATATTGACTGGAAATACTATAGTTTGAGTACTATAGATGGGTCAGTTTTTGTGCAGTGTGTGCAGGAGGGTTTTCTGACACAGTATGTAGACAGGCCAACAAGGGGCGATGCCACATTGGATTTGGTACTGGGTAATGAACCCGGCCAAGTGTTAGATTTATATGTAGGTGAGCACTTTGGTGATAGTGATCACAATTCGGTTATGTTTACTTTAGCGATGGGCAGGGAAAGGTATATACCGCAAGGCAAGAATTATAGCTGGGGGAAAGGCAATTATGATGCTATTCGGCAAGATTTAGGATGTATAGGATGGGGAAGGAAACTGCAGGGGATGGGTACAATCGAAATGTGGAGCTTTTTCAAGGAACAGCTACTGCGTGTCCTTGATAAGTATGTACCTGTCAGGCAGGGAGGAAGTTGTCAAGCAAGGGAACCATGGTTTACTAAGGAAGTTGAAGTACTTGTCAAGAGGAAGAAGAAGGCTTATGTTAGGATGAGACATGAAGGCTCAGTTAGGGCACTTGAGAGTTACAAGTTAGCCAGGAAAGACCTAAAGAGAGAGTTAAGAAGAGCGAGGAGAGGACACGAAAAGTCGTTGGCGGATAGGATCAAGGAAAACCCTAAGGCTTTCTATAGGTATATCAGGAACAAACAAATGACTAGAGTAAGATTAGGGCCAATCAAGGATAGTAGCGGAAAGTTGTGTGTGGAATCAGAGGAGATAGGGGAAGCGTTAAATGGATATTTTTCGTCAGTGTTTACACTGGAGAAAGACAATGTTGTCGAGGAGAATACTCAGGTATAGTCGACCAGGCTAGATGGGATTGAGGTTCACAAGGAGGAGGTGTTAGCAATTTTGGAAAGTGTAAAAATAGATAAGTCCCCAGGGCCAGATGGGATTTATCCTAGGATTCTCTGGGAAGCCAGGGAGGAGATTGCAGAGCCTTTGTCCTTGATCTTTATGTCATCTTTGTCGACAGGAATAGTGCCGGAAGACTGGAGGATAGCAAATGTTGTCCCCTTGTTCAAGAAAGGGAGTAGAGACAACCCTGGTAATTATAGACCTGTGAGCCTTACTTCGGTTGTGGGTAAAATGTTGGAAAAGGTTATAAGAGATAGGGTTTATAATCATCTTGAAAAGAACAAGTTGATTAGCGATAGTCAACACGGTTTTGTGAAGGGTAGGTCATGCCTCACAAACCTTATTGAGTTTTTTGAGAAGGTGACCAAACAGGTGGATGAAGGTAAAGCGGTTGATGTGGTGTATATGGATTTCAGTAAGGCGTTTGATAAGGTTCCCCACGGTAGGCTATTGCAGAAAATAAGGAAGTATGGGATTGAAGGTGATTTAGTGGTTTGGATCAGTAATTGGCTAGCTGAAAGAAGACAGAGGGTGGTGGTTGATGGCAAATGTTCATCCTGGAGTTCAGTTACTAGTGGTGTACCACAAGGATCTGTTTTGGGGCCACTGCTGTTTGTCATTTTTATAAATAACCTGGAAGAGGGTGTAGAAGGATGGGTTAGTAAATTTGCAGACGACACGAAGGTCGGTGGAGTTGTGGATAGTGCTGAAGGATGTTATAGGATACAGAGTGACATAGATAAGCTGCAGAGCTGGGCTGAGAAGTGGCAAATGGAGTTTAATGTGGAAAAGTGTGAGGTGGTTCACTTTGGAAGGAGTAACAGGAATGCAGAGTACTGGGCTAATGGCAAGATTCTTGGTAGTGTAGATGAACAGAGAGATCTCGGCATCCAGGTACATAAATCCCTAAAAGTTGCCAGCCAGGTTGATAGGGCTGTTAAGGAGGCATATGGTGTGCTAGCCTTTATCAGTAGGGGGATGGAGTTTCGGAGCCACGAGGTCATGCTGCAGCTGTACATAACTCTGGTGCAGCCGCTCCTGGAGTACTGCGTGCAGTTCTGGTCACCACATTATAGGAAGGATGTGGAAGATTTGGAAAGGGTTCAGAGGAGATTTACTAGGATGTTGCCTGGTATGGAGGGAAAGTCTTATGAGGAAAGGCTCAGGGACTTGAGGTTGTTTTTGTTAGAGAGGTGACGGCTGAGAGGTAACTTAATAGAGACATATAAGATAGTCAGAGGGTTAGATAGGGTGGAAAGTGAGAGTCTTTTTCCTCGGATGGTGATGACCAACACGAGGGGACATAGCTTTAAATTGAGGGGTGGTAGATATAGGACAGATGTCAGAGGCAGTTTCTTTGCTCAGAGAGTAGTAGGGGCGTGGAACTCGCCAACTTTAAGGGCATTTAAGTGGTCGCTGGATAGACATATGGATGAAAATGGAATAGTGTAGGTCAGATAGGCTTCAGATGGTCTCACAGGTCGGCGCAACATCGAGGGCCGAAGGGCCCGTACTGCGCTGTAATGTTCTATGTTCTAGTAGAACAGATGAAGAAGGACTTTCGCAGTTGGTACATACTCTGGCTGTCACTGGCAGGGAGAGTACAGACCGTGAAAATGACGGTCCTCCTGAGATTTCTGTTTGTTTTTCAGTGCCTCCACATCTTTATCCCAAGGGCCTTTTTTAAACAAGTAAACAAGGTGATTTTGGGTTCAACCCCGCGAGTGAAGTAAGTGTTGCTGGAATGTGGCCAAGGGGAGGGTGGGTTGGCACTACCGAACTTTAGCAACTATTACTGGGCCGCAAATATAGCCATGATTAGGAAATTTTAGGAGGGGAGGGGGTAGGGGGAGGGGAGTTTGGGGGCTTTGGTAACGGCACCTCTGTAGTTCTCACTGGCCCGTACTCCACAAGCCCTGTGGTGGTGGCGGTCCTGAGAGTCTGGGATAGTGGAGGAAGCATATATGAGTGTGGCGGGAGCATCGGTCTGGGCTCCAGTCAGCAATAACCATCGGTTTGTATCGGGAGGCTAGATGGGGGGGGGTTTCGGAGATGGCAGAGAGCAGGGATTGAGAGGATGGGGAATCTATTTATAGATGGGAGCTTCCCTTGTTTGAAGGATTTGGAGGAGAAATTTGAACTGCCAGCAGGAAATGGATTCAGATATCTGCAGGTAAGGGATAGAACATAGAACATTACAGCGCAGTACAATCCCTTCGGCCCTCGATGTTGCACCGTCCTGTGAAACCCCTCTAAAGTCCCTCTACACTATTCCCTTATAGTCCATATGCCTATCCAATGACCATTTGAATGCGTTTAGTGTTGGCGAGTCCACTACTGTTGCAGGCAGGGCATTCCACACCCTTACAACTCTGAGTAAAGAACCTACCTCTGACATCTGTCCTATATCTATCTCCCCTATATCTATCTCCCCTCAATTTAAAGCTATGTCCCCTCGTGCTGGACATCACCATCCGAGGAAAAAGGCTCTCAATGCCCACCCTATATAATCCTCTGATCATCTTGTATGACTCAATTAAGTCACCTCTTAACCTTCTCTCTAACGAAAACAGCCTCAAGTCCTTAAACCTTTCCTCATAAGATCTTCCCTCCATACCAGGCAACATCCTTGTAAATCTCCTCTGTACCCTTTCCAATGCTTCCGCATCCTTCCTATAATGTGGCGACCAGAACTGCACGCAATACTCCAAATGCGGCCGCACCAGAGTTTTGTACAACTGCAACATGACCTCATGGCTCCGAAACTCAATTCCTCTACCAATAAAAGCTAACACACCGTACACCTTCTTAACAACCCTCTCAACCTGGGTGGCAATTTTCAGGGATCTATGGACATGGACACCGAGATCTCTCTGCTCATCCACACTACCAAGAATCTTACCATTAGCCCAGTACTCTGTCTTCCTGTTATTCCTTCCGAAATGAATCACCTCACACCTTTCTGCATTAAACTCAATTTGCCACCTGTCAGCCCAGCTGTGCAGCTTATCTATGTCCCTCTGTCACTTGTAACATCCTTCTGCACTGTCCACAACTCCACCGACTTTAGTGTCATCTGCAAATTTACTCACCCTTCCTTCTACGCCCTCCTCCAGGTCATTTATAAAAATGACAAACAGCAGCGGCCCCAAAACAGATCCTTGTGGTACACCACTAGTAACTGGACACCAGTCAGAACATTTCCCATCAACCATCAGCCTTTGTCTTCTTCCAGCTAGCCAATTTCTGATCCAAACTGCTAAATCACCCTGAATCCCATGCCTCCGTATTTTCTGCACTAGCCTACCGTGTGGAACCTTATCAAACACTTTACTGAAATCCATATGCACCACATCAACTGCTTTACCCTCATCCACCTGTTTGGTCACCTTCTCGAAGAACTCAATGAGGTTTGTGAGGCACGACCTACCCTTCACAAAACCATGTTGACTATCTCTAATCAAATTATTCCTTTCCAGGTCATTATACATAGAACATAGAACGATACAGCGCAGTACAGGCCCTTCGGCCCTCGATGTTGCACCGACATGGAAAAAAAAAACTAAAGGCCATCTAACCTACACTATGCCCTTATCATCCATATGCTTATCCAATAAATTTTTAAATGCCCTCAATGTTGGCGAGTTCATTACTGTTGCAGGTAGGGCATTCCACGGCCTCACCACTCTTTGCATAAAAAACCCACCTCTGACCTCTGTCCTATATCTATTACCCCTCAATTTAAGGCTATGTCCCCTCGTGCTAGCCACCTCCATCCGCGGGAGAAGGCTCTCGCTGTCCACCCTATCTAACCCTCTGATCATTTTGTATGCCTCTATTAAGTCACCTCTTAACCTTCTTCTCTCTAACGAAAACAACCTCAAGTCCATCAGCCTTTCCTCATAAGATTTTCCCTCCATACCAGGCAACATCCTGGTAAATCTCCTCTGCACCCGTTCCAAAGCTTCCACGTCCTTCCTATAATGAGGCGACCAGAACTGTACGCAATACTCCAAATGCGGCCGTACCAGAGTTTGGTACAGCTGCATCATGACCTCATGGCTCCGGAACTCAATCCCTCTACCAATAAAGGCCAACACACCATAGGCCTTCTTCACAACCCTATCAACCTGGTTGGCAACTTTCAGGGATCTATGTACATGGACACCGAGATCCCTCTGCTCATCCACACTACCAAGAATTTTACCATTAGCCAAATATTCCGCATTCCTGTTATTCTTTCCAAAGTGAATCACCTCACACTTCTCCACATTAAACTCCATTTGCCACCTCTCAGCCCAGCTCTGCAGCTTATCTATGTCCCTCTGTAACCTGCAACATCCTTCCGCACTGTCTACAACTCCACCGACTTTAGTGTCGTCTGCAAATTTACTCACCCATCCTTCTGCGCCCTCCTCTAGGTCATTTATAAAAATGACAAACAGCAACGGCCCCAGAACAGATCCTTGTGGTACGCCACTCGTAACTGAACTCCATTCTGAACATTTCCCATCAACTACCACTCTCTGTCTTCTTTCAACTAGCCAATTTCTGATCCACATCTCTAAATCACCCTCAATCCCCAGCCTCCGTATTTTCTGCAATAGCCGACCGTGGGGAACCTTATCAAACGCTTTACTGAAATCCATATACACCACATCAACTGCTCTACCCTCGTCTACCTGTTCAGTCACCTTCTCAAAGAACTCGATAAGGTTTGTGAGGCATGACCTACCCTTCACAAAACCATGCTGACTATCCCTAATCATATTATTCCTATCTAGATGATTATAAATCGTATCTTTTATAATCCTCTCCAAGACTTTACCCACCACAGACGTTAGGCTCACCGGCCTATAGTTACCGGGGTTATCTCTACTCCCCTTCTTGAACAAAGGGACCACATTTGCTATCCTCCAGTCCTCTGGCACTATTCCTGTAGCCAATGATGACCTAAAAATCAAAGCCAAAGGCTCAGCAATCTCTTCCCTGGCTTCCCAGAGAATCCTAGGATAAATCCCATCCGGCCCCGGGGACTTATCTATTTTCACCTTGTCCAGAATTGCCAACACTTCTTCCCTACGCACCTCAATGCCATCTATTCTAATAGCCTGGGTCTCAGCATTCTCCTCCTCAATATTATCTTTTTCTTGAGTGAATACTGACGAAAAGTATTCATTTAGTATCTCGCTTATCTCCTCAGCCTCCACACACAACTTCCCACCACTGTCCTTGACTGGCCCTACTCTTACCCTAGTCATTCTTTTATTCCTCTTATAAACCTTTCCAAGACTTTTCCCACAACAGAAGTAAGGCTCACTGGTCTATAGTTATCGGGGTTATCTCTACTCCCCTTCTTGAACAAGGGGACAACATTTGCGAAGGCAGGTTTCGACCTTTCCGCTCCTCCCACCACGGGGGATACAGGACAGGGTAGTTTCCAGAATGGGGGTGGGAGAGGGGAAGGTTTCGGATATTTATAAAGAACTCATGGAGTCGGAGGAAACGCAGACAGAGGAGCTAATGCGCAAATGGGAAGATGAACTTGGGGGGAGGGGGCGGGGAGGGGGAGATAGAGGCTGGTCTTTGGGCGGATGCGTTCAGCAGGGTCAACACAGCCTCATCATGAGCCAGGCTCAGCCTGATTCAGTTTAAGGTCATTGACCGGGCACACACGGCGGTGACCCGGATGAGCAAGTTTTTGGGGGTAGAGGATAGGGATTTTACAGAGGTCATGTCCACGGTGTTAAAAACAAGGGTGGTGCCGAGTCCAGAGGTGACGATTTTCGGAGTGTCGGAAGATCCGGGAGTCCAGGGGCTGAGGGAGGCTGATGTCTTGGCCTGGAGACGTATATTGTTAGCGTGGAGGGACTCGAAGCTCCTGAATTCAGGCTTAGTGACATGGCTTGGTTTCTCAGACTTCAGAAAATAAAGTTCGCCTGAAGAGAGTCAATGCTTGGGTTCATCCGGAGGTAGCAGCCGTTTGTCGACTTCTTTGGAGAAAACTGTCAGCAGAGGTGGGGGTGGGGTGGGGGGGGAGTTAGATTGTTTAGAGGCGGTGGGACTTGTAATGGAGGGAGGCAGTCATTGCACTATGTTTATATTTGTACTGTTTACTGTTATTATTATAAATGTCTTAATAAAATGTTTTTTTTTTAAAGAAATAACTATTGGAAGAGACCCATTCATATAGATGTTAAAGCTGGCATAAAACCTGTGTAAATACAGCATGACCAACAGAGGGAACAGTGGTAAAAGGCAATGGGCTGCAGTCTGTGATCCTCCAGCCGCCTGTTTCATGGCAGCGTGCCCATCACTGGCAGCGGGATTCTATCTTCCCATTGTAACCATCCCACACGTCACCAGGAAACCCAGCAGGAAAAGTGAATCAACAACCGTAGAATTGCAGCCATGTGTTTCCACCCTGACTTCTCTCTTTTTCAGATCCTCTTGCCTTTGCTGATTCTCTTCATCTATTATTATGTAGAACTGTGATACAAGAACATGGAAAATTAACAGGCAGGGTTAGATCAGCTGATTTATCAAATCATCTCCAAACCTTAATGACTGAAACGTGGCAACTAAACACTTCCTCCCTCTCTCGCTGTCACCTCACCCTCTCCCATTACACATCGTCCAGCCATATAATCCCCTGCCCACTGGGAAGACCATTCGAGCCGATTTCTGAGTGCATGAAGGTGGGAGGGTGTGTCGACCCGAAACATTTTAGGTCAACTGAGACTGTCAGCACTTTCGCGACAAATTGTTTTGAAATGAAATTAATCACTGTCACATTCCAGAAATTTTAGTTCTGGCTGCTCTACTTCTGTATGAGTTAGCTGGGGTTCTAATTTCCACCTGAATTTTCTCGAGAAAAGTAGTAAGCAATTGTTGGATCATAAACTATGAGGAAATTCAGAGCTGTTGGCTGGTGTCTCTGCCGCCCATCGTCGGTTACAGGGTTCCCCCTACGGGGAGAATCGGGAGTCTGGGGTAAACACAGGATCGGCGCCCGATTGCGATGCTCCAGTCCCCCATTTGGAGGTGGGATTGGGGTTGGGGTTGGAGTTGGGGTTGGGTTCGCGCCCACATGGCAGCAGGAGGATATGAACCGGTCTTAATGACCCATTTGCATCCACTTAGCAGTCTGGGGACCACAGAGATCCACTAAATAAAGAGCCCCGCCCCCACCCTAGAGATCCCCTAAATAAAGGGACCCCCACCCTGAGGCCCCCTCCATAAAGGGACCCCACCCAGTGACCCCCTCAATAAAGGGACCCCACCCAGTGACCCCCTCAATAAAGAGACCCCACACCCAGAGACCCCCTCACTAAAATAACTCCTATCCAGAGGCCCCCTCAATTAAAGGACCCCCCCCCACCCCCGAGTCCCCCTTAATAAAAGGATCCCCCACAGAACACCCAGAAAAGACAATCCTGTCTGGAAGCTAGAGAGCAGTCCAGATAGGGGCAATTGAAAGAATTACTGTTGTAACACTCACCTGGGCATACAGAAATTCTTCAGCTGCCTCTACTTCCTACGGAAGCTAAATAAATTTGGCATGTCTGTATCGACTCTCACAAACTTCTACAGATGTGCGATAGAGAGCATGCTATCCAGTTGCATCACAGCCTGGTATGGCAACTGCTCGGCCCAGGATCACAAGAAACTGCAGAGTATGGTGAACTCTGCCCAAGACATCACACAAGCTTGCCATCCTCCAATTGATTCTGTCTACACCTCCCGCTGCCTCAGGAAGGCAGACAACATTGTCAGAAATCCCTCACACTCAGGCTGTGCCCTCTTCCAGACCCTTCCATTAGGCAGAAGATACAGAAGTCTGAATACCTGCACATCCAGACATAGGAACAGCTTCTTCCCCACAGCTACTGGACGACTCTCCCTTGGACTGATCTGTTCCCTGTAAAAACACTATTCACGATGCCCTATGCTGTCCTTGTTCAACACTGTATCACTATTTGTTGATTTACCATTTGTCAATGTACTCTGTCGATTATTCTTTTGCCTACTATGCACGCAATGTGTACATTACCTTGGCCGCAGAAAAATACTTTTCATTGTACTTCGGTACATGTGACAATAAATATCAATCAATCAAGCAATCAATCAATCAGACAGAGAAAGCACCACCTGTCAATTCCTGGTTGGAGGTGGCCATCCACGGGACCTCGTTACCAGGCCACCCACTCAAAATGGCAGCCCGCAAATCAGTTCTAATTCACCTCTGGTGAGAGAACATTGGGCGGGATTCTCCGGTCGCTGATGCTGAAATCACGTTTGCCGAATGGCCGAAAAATCTCCATTTGCACTGAAATGGTGGGTGGCGCTGCTTTTGCAATGCTCCACGCCCTGGAAAACCCGAGTACGCAGCACACCGTCGGGACGGCCTCAGGACATCACCTGAGGCCTTCCCCAATGCTCCGCCTCTGATGGGCTGAGTTCCCGACGGCATGGAACACTTGTCCTTTTTATTTTCGTCAACACGGCGTGACGGCTGTTGGCTGAATCCCCGAGTCCAGCGCCGCCACAGTCAGTGGGGGGGGGGGGGGGGGGGGGGGGCGTGGCTGATTATAGGGGGGCCGTTTTTGGCAGGCCGGGCCCGCGCGTGGTCGGCGCCATGTTGCACATTGCGGCCACTGCAGGCCGCCACCATGCGCATGCGCAGTCACGGACCCGGCAATTCTCTGACTGTATCCGCAGGTAAAGCCGTGGGCTTTACACTGCGCGCCTGCTAGCCCCTCACCAGACGGAGGATCGGTGCAGCTTTTGCTCTGTTTTTCGGGCGTAAAACGCCACTGTTCCCACGCCGGCGTCAGCACTTAAGTCTTCAAATCGGAGAATCCAGCTCATAATCTCCCAAATGGAGAATCATGGCCATTACTAAACGGGAGATAAAAATGTGCTGTAAAAAAGACAACAATTACGACTGATCTAGAATAAATCAAGCACATATAACTGCCCAATAGTTAACCTGAAAAAAAACGGCATGTGAGAAATAAACTAATTTAGTTTGTCTTTCCCAGTGCGTCAATACATCAAGTATGGTTTATGTTGTTTCTATTACCGCTCCTAATGGCATACTAAGGCAGACTTTCATCTGTTTTCCTAGCTGTTTTTTCCTGGGACTGGTCACAAGGCTGTCTCTAAGGGCTTATAGCTTGAGGGGCGCCACTCCACATCAAGCATGGTTGATCAGGTGTCTCTCCCACCCTTACTGCCTATCATTGGCACATATTGGAAGGATTTTGCAGGTTGATAGTCAGCCTGTTGACCGCAGTATGAATGCACCTTCCTTGGCCATCAGGTTCTGGGATGGAACTCACACCCAGAGCTTCTGACCCAACGGCAGGGTTGCTACCCACTGGGTTGCAAGACCTCTAGGTGGTATGATACGGAGACAAAGACCACAAAGTCCTCAGCATCAAATAGTGTTTGGTATTTATTTATCTGATCTCAACCTGTAATACTAGAAGTAACACGGTTGGCTTCAGATTGGAATGTTAAAACATTGTCAGATGTCCTCTTTCAAATCACTGTCCAGTTCTCCCTGCTGGGAAGTTCAGATGCTCAGGCACTGGATGAAAATCAGAACTGCAATCCCAATCCTTCCCCTACCTCAAACTATCGGATAACAATCAAACACTCCCCTACACAACATAGCAACTTTAGATAAATATCAACTATTAACATCCACTAGATTGATAAATACAGAATAAAAGCAGAATGACTGGGTGGAAAAACCTACATTTTGCCAACTGTGTGTTTAATTGTTTGGAAAAAGTACTATCTATGGAGGATATAACTTAATGAAACACAAGAGAAAGAGAGAAAGAGAAAGGGGGCCTAGACACATCAACCAATATAAAATAAAAACAGGAAATGCTGGAAAATCTCAGCAGGATCGGAGTTAGAGTCAGAGACTTTGAACGGTTCTGACTTATTTACCTGGATAGTTACCCAGGGAATGTTAGACAGAAATGAACGGTCTAAATCCTTCGTAACTACTGACCGGCCAACTCCACGCTGATTACTCCCAGAACTCCCCCCCCCCATCCCCCTGTCACCCATGACCCTCCAACACCCCTCTCAATCCTTGACCTCTCCCAACACTTTAACCCCCTCGACACTCCATCTCTCACCTGACATACCAACTGCCCTCAAAGGTCCGTCTCTCCCAACCCTCTGAGATCCCCCTGCCCCAACCTGGCCCAATTTCACCACCCTGTTACCTCCCCAGCTGGTACCCCACCCATTCTATCCAGCTGACACTTGTGTTAAGAGGCAGCACGGTAGCAGAAGTGGATAGCACTGTGGCTTCACAGCGCCAGGGTCCCAGGTTCGATTCCCCGCTGGGTCACTGTCTGTGCAGAGTCTGCGCGTTCTCCCTGTGTCTGCATGCGTTTCCTCCGGGTGCTCCGATTTCCTCTCTCAGTCCAAAGATGTGCATGTTAGGCGGATTGGCCATGATAAATTTCCCTTAGTGACCAAAAAGGTTAGGAGGGGCTATTGGGTTACGGGGATAGGATGGAAGTGAGGGCTTAAGTGGGTCGGTGCAGACTTGATGGGCCGAATGGCCTCCTTCTGCACTGCATGTACTCTGGGATAACATAGGCTGCAACTGGATGCAGCTTTAACCAAAAGATACTCCAGACCTTGAAGTTAGTTCAATCTGATTTATTGAACCAATAGCACAGTTAGCACAGTTCTCTATGAGTTCGACTCTCTGCTAACCGATGTGTGATTATTCTGTCTGACTGAACCAGACTGGCTCTTAGCCACGTGCTGGAGGTGTGACACTGTACATACACCCTGACTCACTCTGTAGATGTGCAATAGTGGAAAGAGACAGAGTGTGAGTGCCTCGTGCATTTTATAATGAGATATCACCCTTGATTGTCCTGCCTGCTCATTAGTCATGTCCTGTTCTCTGTGTTTATCAGCTGCCTGTCTGTATATCATTATCTACATATCTGCATATCATGACAACACCCTACCCACTTATCTCACTCATACTCATTCACTAACACACTGAGCAGCTGAACGTCCCAAAGCTTTTCAGAATACAACAGCTGGTGCTGTCAAAAAGGAACGCGGCTTGGCTTTCCGGATGATCCTGCAATACAAAGAAGGACATTGAGAACAGGTATGCTTTGCATTTCTGAAGAGGCCCAGTTGAGACATCCACAGGCCAGAAATGCATTGTTCCATCATTGTGCAAAGAATTAGGTGCAGAGTAGCAATCCGATGGTGATTGCCACTCGTCAGAATATTCGGCTCATTATAAATGTGTTAGATGAGAGAGAGGGAACCATCAACATGAACAGCAGACCTTCATGTTGTGCCTCCTATATGGAAACAAGAACATAAGAACTAGGAGCAGGAGTAGGCCATCTGGCCCCTCGAGCCTGCTCCGCCATTCAATTAGATCATGGCTGATCTTTTGTGGACTCAGCTCCACTTTCCGGCCCGAACACCATAACCCTTAATCCCTTTATTCTTCAAAAAACTATCTATCTTTACCTTAAAAACATGTAATGAAGGAGCCTCAACTGCTTCACTGGGCAAGGAATTCCATAGATTCACAACCCTTTGGGTGAAGAAGTTCCTCCTAAACTCAGTCCTAAATCTACTTCCCCTTATTTTGAGGCTATGTCCCCTAGTTCTGCTGTCACCCGCCAGTGGAAACAACCTGCCCGCATCTATCCTATCTATTCCCTTCATAATTTTAAATGTTTCTATAAGATCCCCCCTCATCCTTCTAAATTCCAACGAGTACAGTCCCAGTCTACTCAACCTCTCCTCATAATCCAACCCCTTCAGCTCTGGGATTAACATAGTGAATCTCCTCTGCACACCCTCCAGCGCCAGTACGTCCTTTCTCAAGTAAGGAGACCAAAACTGAACACAATACTCCAGGTGTGGCCGCACTAACACCTTATACAATTGCAAAATTACCTCCCTAGTCTTAAACTCCATCCCTCTAGCAATGAAGGACAAAATTCCATTTGCCTTCTTAATCACCTGTTTCACTTGTAAACCAACCTTCTGTGACTCATGCACTAGCACACCCAAGTCTCTCTGAACAGCGGCATGCTTTAATATTTTATCGTTTAAATAATAATCCCGTTTGCTGTTATTCCTACCAAAATGGATAACCTCACATTTGTCAACATTGTATTCCATCTGCCAGACCCGAGCCCATTCACTTAACCTATCCAAATCCCTCTGCAGACTTCCAGTATCCTCTGCACTTTTCGCTTTACCACTCATCTTAGTGTCATCTGCAAACTTGGACACATTGCCCTTGGTCCCCAACTCCAAATCATCTAAGTAAATTGTGAACAATTGTAGGCCCAACACGGATCCCTGAGGGACACCACTAGCTACTGATTGCCAACCAGAGAAACACCCATTTATCCCAACTCTTTGCTTGCTATTAATTAACCAATCCTCTATCCATGCTACTACTTTACCCTTAATGCCATGCATCTTTATCTTATGCAGCAACCTTTTGTGTGGCACCTTGTCAAAGGCTTTCTGGAAATCCAGATATACCACATCCATCGGCTCCCCGTTATCTACTGCACTGGTAATGTCCTCAAAAGATTCCACTAAATTAGTTAGGCATGACCTGCCTTTTACGAACCCATGCTGCGTCTGCCCAATGGGACAATTTCTATCCAGATGCCTCGCAATTTCTTCCTTGATGATAGATTCCAGCATCTTTCCTACTACAAAAAGTTAAGCTAACTGGCCTATAATTTCCTGCTTTCTGCCTACCTCCTTTTTTGCTAATTTCCAATCCACCGGGACCACCCCAGAGTCTAGTGAATTTCGGTAAATTATCACTAGTGCATCTGCAATTTCCCTAGCCATCTCTTTTAGCACTCTGGGATGCATTCCATCAGGGCCAGGAGACTTGTCTACCTTTAGCCCCATTAGCTTGCCCATCACTCCCTCCTTAGTGATAACAATCCTCTCAAGGTCCTCACCTGTCATAGCCTCATTTCTATCAGTCGCTGGCATGGTTTGAAGCCAACTACACAAATGTGTGTATTCATTTGGATAGAATAGGAGTGGAAGGAATTTGAAAATAACACTCCCTGATAACAGATTAACATCACATGACCTCCAGAAAACATTGGCATTTTAAAAGTGAGGATGGATGGGTTGAGTTGACCACCCGCTCACATCCAATTAACTGCCTGTAAGATCCTCGAGGACTTTGTTACCAGCCAAGGAGGGCAAGAAGGTGATAATCAACAGCCTGATGCACATTAGTGCATAACTGTTAGGTTCAATGTGGACAGAAAGTGACAGGTTTTTTTTGGGATGGAAAATTTGGGGAACTAGGGGATATTGGGCTGGATCTCACACATTACCCATCATTTGGCTGTTTGGCCTCTTCACTGTGCCTTGAGGCTGCTGGCCCTCCAAGATGTTCACTTTTCCAAAGCAGTGGCAGACTCCATTTTGGTTGCCATTTGCTTTTGCAACCTTGCAGGCACCTGCCACCACCTGGTGACCTTCTGCATCACTAACTGGGTGCTAATTCATTGGCAGTTCAATTAGGGTACTTAAATTTGATGTCTGCATTGGGTGACGACTCATGGTTGGGACCGAGAAATCATGGGCGGAATTCTCCGCAAAGCCCGACGCCATCGTGAAACCCAGAGAGATTCACAACGGCGTCAGAAGCCTCTCCCGGCCCCCTATTCTACCCTCCCTGGGCGTAAAGGAGGGCCGTACCGGGAAACTCGGCCGCCGGGCCTTGTCCCTGGCTTCAAGGCCCGGCGCGCCAAGAATGATGCGGCGGCGCCGCCTAATGACGTCAGCCGCGCATGCGCGGGTTAGACAGCTCAAACCCACGCATGCGCGGTTGCCGTCTTTCCCCTCAGCCGCCCGCAAGACGTGGCGGCTTGATCTTGCGGGGCGGCGGAGGGGAAAGAGTGCATCCCCCTTGAGACGCTGGCCCGACGATCGGTGGGCACCGATCGCGGGCCCATCCCCTCCCGAGCACGGTCGTGGTGCTCGATCCCCAATCCGCCCCCCACAGGCCCCACACTTACCTGTTCACGACGGCAGCGACCAGGTGTGGTTGCCACCATCGTGAACAGGTCGGGAATGGCAAGCCACTCGGCCCATCCGGGCTGGAGAATCGTTTTTCACGGCGGCCCGCGTTTCTCCGAGCAGCGTGTCGCAAAACCGGACACGCCATTTTGGGGGGGGTGGGAGAATAGCAGGAGGTGCGGGAGCGGACCTCCCGCTATTCTCCCACCCATTGTGGTTGCGGAGAATCGCGCCCCATCTGCGCATAGGCCCCCGACTCTTGATTTAAAATCAAACCCACTGATGTTGCAGCAGAAAGAGTGTCAAATGGATTAAATAAACAAGTTAACCTTCAGTATACTGTGAACAAGTTATCAGCTCCATGCATGACTGCATACTCAGCACTGTGATCAAGATGACCTGTCTGACAGTTGTGAATGTCTGTTTGATGTGAGAAAATTGCATCAAATATTGGCCTAGTTACATCTGACAATCTTTATGTGTATCTCTTCAATTGGCTAAGGAAGGAAAGCTTTCTGAGCTACGTTTTTAAACTAAATTCCAATTTATACCATTGCTTGCCGGAGAATGGATGTGACCCACAGGGCTGAGAAAATAAGGCAAAAATATGGCTTAAATTCAATAAATATTTATTTTGGAAAAGATAAATTAATTTTATGCAATTGAAATAGGTTAAAACGTAATGAATCAATGAGAGAAAGGCAGAAAAAGCAGGGAAAATAAAAATAATAAATGTTTATATTTTTATTTTAAAACATTTTATTTTACAAAGTTTAGCTTTTAATGATGTTTTGAATCTTTCATTAAGTTGTACAGGTAATGTAAAGCTATTCCTAACATCTTAATAGCTTTATTGCTGTGATATCACTGTTTGAGTCAGTAAAATTGTCAAAAACCTCTCGGCCAAAAATTGGCCTACTGTTGTTCTAAGATTTAACAGTAAATCCATTGACAGCCCAAAGAAATCTGTACCTGCAGTGAAAGTAACATGTCATCTAATATCTGCATAATATATTGTCACTAAATTTCACAGAATTATATAAGCTTTGCACCCCTGGTCCCGGGTTTTCACCTGCCAATTGTCTGCAGCACTCATCTTGCTCTCACGGCAGGGGCAAATTTGCGTAAATATCCCATGCCCGTTTGATTTTACAAATTCCACATAAAATGGAAGTACAGTGCTGGTTTGCAGCCTTTATAAAGCCATGACTGGCTGAAGGCTGCAGTTGCAGGTCAGTGGGGAAGTGTGTGGATTGATAAACTAATCGTCAGGCAGATTCACAGGATGTGCCCCAGGTGATTTGTGCTATTTTTAAAGAATACCTTCCAGGGGAGGTCTGGCTGTAACTGCCAAAGGGGAGAAGGATGTTACACAGAATGGAGCAACACACAATTTCAACACGAGCCACCTAAATAGGATGAGAATTAGGAAAAGGGAGCGGTTCCTCGGGCATGCAATGAATCGGAAGGGAGATTTCTGGTTGGAACCGCAGCCTCATTGGCATGGTAGTTAAGGAGGTAAGTGTTGAGCGTGGGGCCAATGATTAGGAGTTTGCGTTGCTAAAGCAGCCGTGCATGAGCACTTGGTGCTGCTGAGCAGGTGTTCCTTTCTCTTTATTCAAGTCCTGAGAAGTGATTCTTGTTCGAAAGAGCTCAGTCGGCATAAGAGGCACTTAGTCCTCACTTAGCCTTCTCTGACCATTCTTGCTGCACCTTTGCATCATTAGTAGAGTTCCTCTCAGCCATTCGGAAGGCCACTTACCCAGGTGCCATCTCTTCCAGCAGTCTCTCCCTGTTGAAGAGACACTTCTTGGAGCTTTTCCAGCCATCTTGCCTAGCAGCAGTCAGTCAGCCTCTCCAAAACAAAAACCCATGGCTCGCTTCAAATGGAGTTGCTCCTTTAAGGTCTGCTGCACTTCAAAATTCCCATCTTCCACCCCCTCAGAATAAAATGTTCACCTTCCAGGTGCGAAATATATGTGACCATCTTTTAATTATTTAGATTGACCAACAGGAATGCAAACAGCACAACTGTGCATTGGAGTAAAAGGGAACTGGCTGGGATTTTCTTTTCATATCCATCAGGGAAATTCCTCTTAAATTTTAAATTTTAACAGATCACACTCTAATTACATTTTGGGATCCAGTGTATGTGTAACTTGAGACACAGCATCCAGTACATTTAGTATGCTTGGGAGGAAATAAGCGATTTTGAACTTCTGGTTCCCTGAGCTCTCCAACACTGGGGTTTATTTTGTGTGATTTCTGGGACTCTTGTAGGCGAACTGATGGAGAGTGATTGCCATGCTGAACCATTAGCACCCGGAGGAAACCCACAGACACACGGGGAGAACATGCAAACTCCACACAGACACAGTCATCCAAGGCCAGAATCGAACCCAGGTGCCCGGCCTATGAGGCAGCAGTGCTAACCACTGTGCCACCGTGCTGCTCTGCTCGGTTTTGCTGTTCAAGATACGAATTCCAACCAAAAATTTAAAAATCACTTTTTTTTCACAAGATGCTCTTAATATCAATAATATCACCTTCATGCAAACATGTACAGTTCCAAAATCACAGTTAGTAATACCTCACTCATCATGTTCTCTTCAACATGTATAATAACGGTCGCGATCAATCATTCGGTGATGTGATGCGGCCATTAAATCTCGCGAAAGGTCTCTCGCAAGATTTTCGACACGGGCGGGATTCTCCCAAAACCGGCATGGATCACTCCGGCGTCAGGCCCCCTCAAACGTCGCCAAGTCTCCGGGCCCGAATGGTCTAGCAACGGCGTGATGCCATTCGCGACGGCGTCACCCACCATGGGCGCGCCGACGCCGTACGGCGTAATCAATGCCGTGCGGCGTCACAGCACAAAAGACGGTTCCCACCCCCCCCCCCCCCCCGGGAAGACCCGCTAAGATGGCCGGCCGCCGCGCAGCCCCAAGGTTCCATGAGCGCGACATCAAGGCGCTCCTGGACGCAGTACAGGAGAGGAGGGAGACCCTGTACCCCGGACACGGCTGCAGGGTCGCCCTACGCCTCAGCCGGCGCCTGTGGAGGGAGATGGCAGAGGTCGTCAGCGCTGTGGCTGTAACACCAAGGACAGGTGCCCAGTGCCACAAGAAGGTTAACAACCTAATCAGGGCAGCCAGGGTGAGTGTCCCCGCCCCCCCCCAGGTGCAACCAACCCTAACGCTAACCCAACCCTAACTGTAATGTGCTGCGCACCTCTGCTAATATATGTGCAACCGCTGGCATGCAGTCATATACCTATCTAACACTGTTGCCCTTTACCCCTGCCACCCACCCGCCTACCCCCCACAGGAGAAGCGTGCACACAACAACAGGGAGCGTCAGAGGACTGGAGGGGGCCCAGCTGATGAGAGACCACTCACCGTCCATGAGGAAAGGGCCCTGGAACTGGCAGGTAGACCTGAGGACTGGGAGGTTGCCAATGCAGAGGTCGGGGGCCCACCAGCAAGTGAGCCACCCACGGCCCTTCCCCTCCCCATATCCCCCCTCCCCATATCCCCTCTCCTCCATATCCCCTCTCCTCCATAGCCCCCATGTCCCCCTCCCCATATCCCACCTCCCCCATATCTCCCCTCCCCCATATCCCCCCTCCCCATATCCCCCCTCCCCATGTCCCCCATATTCCCTCTCCCCCATATCCCCCATATCCCCTCTCCCCGATATCCCCTCTCCCCGATATCCCCTCTCCCCGATATCCCCTCTCCCCCATATCCCCCTCCCCCATATCCCCCCATCCCCTCTCCCCATATCCCCTCTCCCCATATCCCCTCTCCCCCATATCCCCATCCCCATATCCCCTCTCCCCCATATCCCCTCTCCCCCATATCCCCTCTCCCCCATATCCCCCCTCCCCCATTTCCCCCCTCCCCCATATCCCCCCTCCCCCATATCCTCTCTCCCCCATATCCCCCGCTCACCGCCTGCGTGTCTAACCATACATGCTGCATTGTGTATTGCAGGACCAAACATCAAGGCACCCGTCCCCGCGGATGCCGACCGCCATGAGGATGCCCCAGGGCGGCCACGAGAGAGGGAGAGACCTGGCCCCTCTGGAGTACGATGCCCGCAGGACGCCTCAGGGCGGCCATGAGAGAGGGAGAGACCCGGAGCAACACGGAGACGACGCCCCCGTCTCGAGCGGGTGCGGCAACATAGGCGTGTGACAACCAGCGACGAGGGGAGCAGCCACAGGCCCCCGTCGCAGCCGAGCCAGGACAGCCCTACCCAGGACTGCCCTACCCAGGACAGCCCTACCCAGGACAGCCCCACCCAGGACAGCCCCACCCAGGACAGCCCCACCCAGGACACCACTACCCAGGACAGCCCTACCCAGGACAGCCCTACCCAGGACACCACTACCCAGGACAGCCCTACCCAGGACAGCCCTACCCAGGACAGCCCTACCCAGGACAGCCCCACCCAGGACAGCCCCACCCAGGACAGCCCTACCCAGGACACCACTACCCAGGACAGCCCCACCCAGGACAGCCCTACCCAGGACAGCCCTAGGAACCCAGGACAGTTCTGGCAGACCGCCGCAGTGGAGTAGGTGACGTCGGTTCAGCCGATGGTGGTGGTTCCACTGACGTCCTGGAGTCCGGGAGCGATGGTCCTTGAACAGTCTCCGTCACCCGAGCTGGCGGTGGAGACGCCATGGATGGGGAAGGGGTGGCCAGGGTGGGGCGCTGAGGGAAGAAAAACAGGGGGGGGTCTGTGGTGAAGGGGGGGGGAAGGCCGCACGCCGGTGGGTGCCAGGTCCCGGAGGGAGACCGTGTCCTGCCGACCGTCGGGGTACTCCACATACGCGTACTGCGGGTTAGCGTGGAGTAACTGGACTTGTTCCACCAACGGGTCGGACTTGTGAACCCGCACATGCTTCCGGAGCAAGATGGGTCTGGGGGTGACCAGCCACGTTGGGAGGGGGATCCGGAGGACGATTTCCGGGGGAAAACAAGACGACATTCATGAGGTGTCTGATTTGTTGCGGTACAGAGGAGTGAGCGGATAGAGTGTAGGGCATCGAGGATAACCTCTTGCCATCGGGAAATAGGGAGATCTCTGGTCCGGAGGGCCAGTAGTATGGTCTTCCAGATGGTACCATTCTCCCACTCGATCTGTCTGTTACCCTGAGGGTTATAGCTGGTCGTCCTGCTAGAGGCAATGCCCCTGTTGAGCAGGAATTGACGCAGCTCGTGGCTCATAAATGAGGACCCCCGATCGCTATGTATGTACGCGGGGTAGCCGAACAGGGAGAAGATGGAGAGGAGGGCCTTAATGATGGTCGATGTGGTCATGTCGGGGCAGGGAATGGCAAAGGGGAAGCGGGGGTATTCGTCGATTACCGCCAGGAAGTAAATGTTGCGGTTGTTAGAGGGAAGGGGCCCCTTGAAGTCAAGGCTGAGACGTTCGAAGGGGCGGGATGCTTTGATCAGATGTGCACGCTCGGGGCGGTAGAAGTACGGCTTGCACTCTGCGCAAATGTGGCAGTCACGGGTTACTGACCTGACTTCCGCGATGGAGAAAGGCAGGTTGCGGGCCTTAATGAAATGGTAGAGACGGGTCACCCCTGGATGGCAGAGGTCCGTGTGGAGGGAGCGGAGGCGGTCTATCTGCGCGCTGGCGCAGGTACCGCGGGACAGGGCATCAGGAGGCTCATTGAGCTTCCCAGGATGATACAAGATCTCATAGTTGTACGTGGACAACTCGATCAGCCACCGTAAGATCTTGTCATTCTTAATCTTGCCCCTCTGTGCATTATCAAACATGAAGGCTACTGACCGTTGGTCTGTGAGGAGGGTAAACCTCCTGCCGGCCAAATAGTGCCTCCAATGTCGCACAGCTTCGACTATGGCCTGGGCTTCCTTTTCCACAGAGGGGTGGCGGAGTTAGGAAGCCTGGAGGGTTCTGGAGAAGAAGGCCACGGGTCTGCCCGCTTGGTTCAGGGTGTGCGCCAGAGCTACTTCTGATGCGTCGCTCTCGACCCGGAAGGGGAGGGACTCGTCGATGGCACGCATCGTGGCCTTTGCGATGTCCGCTTTGATGCGGCTAAAGGCTTGGCAGACCTCTGTCAACGGCGGGAAGGTCATGGTTTGAATGAGGAGACGGGCCTTGTCAGCGTAATTGGGAACCCATTGGGCGTAGTGAGCGAAGAAACCCAGGCAGCGTTTAAGGGATTTGAGGGTATTGGGGAGAGGGAGTTCCATCAGGGGGCGCATGCGTTCGGATCGGGGCCTATCACTCCTTTACGCACTACGTAGCCGAGGATGGCTAGACGGTCGGTGCTAAACACGCACTTATCCTTATTGTATGTGAGGTTAAGGAGTTTTGCGGTTTGGAGGAATTTCTGGAGGTTGGCGTCATGGTTCTGCTGATCGTGGCCGCAGATGGTGACATCATCAAGATACGGGAAGGTAGCCCGTAATCCGTACTTGTCGACCATTCGATCCATCTCCCGTTGGAAGACCGAGACCCCATTTGTGACACCGAATGGAACCCTGAGGAAGTGGTAGAGGCGCCCATCTGCCTCAAACGCGGTTTATTTGCGGTCACTCGCACGGAGGGGGAGCTGGTGGTAAGCGGACTTAAGGTCCACAGTGGAGAAGACTTTGTATTTCGCGATATCGTTTACCATGGTAGAAATACGGGGGAGAGGATACGCGTCCAGTTGCGTAAACCGGTTGATGGTCTGGCTATAGTCGATGACCATCCGGTTTTTCTCCCCAGTCCGGACCACCAGCCCTTGGGCTCGCCAGGGACTGTTGCTGCCTGTCGATGATCCCTTCCTTCAGCAACCTCTGGACCTTGGACCTGATGAAGGACCGGTCCTGGGCGCTGTACCGTCTGCTCCGTGTCGCGACGGGTTTGCAATCGGGGGTGAGATTAGCAAACAAGGAGGGGGGGTCCACTTTGAGGGACGCAAGGCTGCAGACAGTGAGGGGGGTATAGGGCCGCCGAATTGGAAGGTCAAGCTCTGCAGGTTACACTGGAAGTCCAGTCCTAGGAGTGCCGGTGCGCAAAGGTCAGGGAGGACAAGGAGTTTATAATTTTTATAAACCTTCCCTTGGACCGTGAGGTCCACGATGCAGCAGCCGGTGATGCGGACGGAGTGCGAACCTGAGGCTAACCCGATTTTGTGTTTTACAGGATGGACAGGGAGCGCGCAGCATCTTACCGTGTCAGGGTGAACGAAGCTTTCCGTGCTCCCGGAGTCCAGCAGGCAGCCCATCTCGTGGCCATTGAGGTGGATCAGTGTTGTCGTTTTGGCGAGCGTGCATGGACGTGACTGGTCGAGCTGAATGGCCGCGAGCCGTGGAGAAGATCCATAGGCGTCGTCGTCGGCCGAGTAGCTGCTGGCAGGACCTTGCGTGCCAGTCCAGGATTGCGGCGCCCAGGATTCGCACGTGGAGTCGGGATCCCAAGATGGTGGCGCCCAGGACCCGCACGTGGAGTCGGGGCCCCAAGGTGGCGGCGCCCAGGACCCGCATGTGGCGTCCGGGGCCCAAGATGGCGGCGCCCGGGTTAGCGGTGCCGGCGGGCTGACCGGAGCGGCTGAGAGCGGGGGCCGAGAGGCACGCAGGCCAGGCACATGGGCCCAGCGCAGTGCACTGGGAGGGCCCGGAAGGCCCCGGAGGAGAGTGGGAGGCGCGCAGGCCAAGCGCAGGCGCCCAGCGGCGGGGGGGGGGGGGGAAGATATTAGCACGGTGCACTGGAGGGGCCCGGAAAGCCCGTCGGAGGAGATCCCCGGTCGCTGCGCGGCACAGCAGCGACCGATTTGGCGGCTGAGAGCGGGGGCCGAGAGGCGCGCAGACCAGGCGCAGGGGCCCGGGGGCGGGGAGGAGAGAGTTGCGTGGTGCGCTGGAAGGGCCCAGAGGAGAGGGGGAGGTGCGCAGGCCAGGCGCAGGGGCCCGGTGGCGGGGGGGGGAGGGGGGGGGAAGGGAGATTAGCGCGGTGCGTTGGAGGGGCCCGGAAAGGCCCGGCGGGGGGGAGAGATTGGCACGGCGGATGGCGGTGGGGAAGCGTGCCAGGAGGCCCAGGGCGCTGCAGTGCGGCTGGGGACGTAGGCGCGGGCATTTAAGTCGCCGACCTCCAGGGAGGTGGAGAGAGTCTGTGCCTCAGTTAGGCTGAGGTCGTCTTTTCCAGCATCCGCTGGCGGATAGCGGCGGACTGCATCCCAGCCACGTAAGCATCTCTGATCAAAAGTTCAATGTGCTCAGTGGCTGAAACTTGGAGGCAGGTGCAATTCCTCCCCAGGACAGCGAGGGCCTGGTAAAAATCTTCTAAGGACTCACCGGGGAACTGTTGTCTGGTAGCCAGCAGATGTCGGGCGAACACTCGGTTTACCGGCTTGAGAAACTGTCCTTTCAGCTTATCCATGGCCGCGTCGTACTCTTTTTCTTCCCCTATCATCGTGTAGGCCGCCATGCCCACGATGGAATGGAGAATATGAAGCTTCTGTGCCATGGTGGGGGGGGGGCTGTTTGCAGACTTCAGGTAGGGCAGCACGGTAGCATGGTGGTTAGCATAAATGCTTCACAGCTCCAGGTTCCCAGGTTCGATTTCCGGCTGGGTCACTGTCTGTGCGGAGACTGCACGTCCTCCCCGTGTGTGCGTGGGTTTCCTCCGGGTGCTCCGGTTTCCTCCCACAGTCCAAAGATGTGCGTGTTAGGTGGATTGGCTATGCTAAATTGCCCTTAGTGTCCTAAAAAATAAGATTAATGGGGGGGGGGGGGTTGTTGGGTTACTGGTATAGGGTGGATACGTTGACTTGAGTAGGGTGATCATTGCTCGGCACAACATCGAGGGCCGAAGGTCCTGTTCTGTGCTGTACTGTTCTATGTTCTATCTATGTTCTATCTATGTATCCTTCAAGACATGCCAGCGAAAGTTGAAAAATTTCTGAAGCATTCCGAGTTTGCGGGCTGATGCGGAGGCATTCGGGCTTGATCCGGAACTCCATCTTCAAAAATCTAGCTTATTAAATTGATGAACCATCAATCGAACGCAAGACGAGTTGCTGTACAAAAGTTAGGTTTTAATAAGCTAGAAGTTAGCCCTGCGGTCGACTACAGTAAATGGCCGACCGCCGGGCGTTCTGACTATTTATACCTCGGTATGGAGGCGTGGTTAACTCAGCCTCTCGACCAAGCGGAGAGCCGTCACATGACTGGTCTCAACCAATCGGTCGAGAGGCACATGACCGACCAGGGCCAATGGTAAGCCGGTGCTCTGCACCAATGGCAGACAGCTATGCAAATCATACCACCACAGTTACATTGTGCCAAACATCTTTGTTCCTTTGCTGGGTCACATGTTATGCTTTATAGACAAAAACAAATGGGTGGAATAAAGGAATTAGGCCAAAGATGTGCAAGTAAGGTGGATTGGCCATGATCAGTGTGCAGGGTTATGGGGATTAAGTGGGGGAGTGGGCCTAGGTAGGGTGCTCTTTCGGAGGGCCCAATGGACTGAATTGCTTTCTTCTGCACTGTAGGGATTCTATGGAACTGGAAGTGTAAACCTGGAGAGGTTCTTGAATATAAGCAGTGCCTAAGATTTAATTTTTTTGGGGGTATTTTTGTCCTCATCGACATGAGGGATGTTAGCCCTGGGAGTTATTCAGTTTCCATTTCATTCACCCATTGTCAGGATTGAATGTTGCCAGGTCAATTATAGAAGGGTTAGATAAGAAGTAAAGTTTAATTATTCTAAACCAAATTGTGCCTTTGCCCTAGCCTCAGAAAATAACATAATTTACAACTCAGAAGCAGGCCATTCAGCCTAACTGGTATGTACCTCTCTTTATGCTCAATAGCAGCCTCATCCCAACCTCTTTACCTATCCATATCAATGTAAATTGGTCCTACTTTCTACCTCACCTATTTATCTAGCTTCCCTCTAAATTATCTTTTGTTACTCTCCTCAGTTAAGCCTTGTGGGTTTCTTCCGGAAGCTCTGGTTTCCTCCCACAAGTCCCAAAAGATGTCCTGTTAGGTGAATTGGACTTTCTGTATTCTCACTCCGTGTACCTGAACAGGTGCTGGAATGTGGTGACTAGGGGCTTTTCACAGTAACTTCATTGCAGTGTTAATGTCAGCCTACTTGTGACAATAAAGATATTATTATTATAAATATTATTATTATTAGGTTACCCCCCCTCAACATTTTTTTTTGAAAGAAAAGAGCTATAGCCTGTTCAGTCTTTCCTGTTTTATGTTATCTCGTATCCTCATTTTTGCACAGTGCCTGTATATTCTTTTTGTAATATGGAGAACAGAACAGCCTTCACTATTAAACCAATGTTCATTCATGTCAATTAGGGGCAGTTCTGTGCTCTGCTGCACTTCCCACTAAGAACAGAATTGAATTGAAATGATTCAAACTCATCCGCATAGTTACAGCCTGCAGGTAGTAAAGATGTTCAAAGATGTTCATCTCATCAATGTGGGCACAATTTGAACCAGTGCTGCTCCTTATGTAATTTTGTAAAATGAGTTCTCAGATGAACTCCTGGGACCTCAGTCTGCAGTAAAGTTTGCAATACTTTCTGCAGATACAATTTCACAAAGCAGAATCTATAACGGTAGCATTGGGTGCTTTTCACACTTTAAGCAGCTATAGTGCAAAATTTTCACGAATTCACCATGCTTTAATAAAATCCTTGTTACAATATTTAAAGGACCAGAAACAATAGCATCTCCACTGACCTAATACATACAAGTTCATTTCTAAAAGTCATTAGTACGTGCTAAATGCAGCATGTAAAATAGTTTTAATAAAACACAGAAGGCAAATGCTCACCAAATACTGTGCATTCTAACTATTTTTCAAAAGCATCTTGCTTAACTATAGCTCATTAGTTCTAACTATGCACCAATAAATTAGAATTTAACACCACTGTGAAGAACTGTTTAGGTTTATGATGCTTCTGATTCAACCTTGAGTGTGCTTCATATTAGCATGTCTATTTGTGAATTTCAGAATGTCACATCCTGGCCAGGAGTTTACACACTCTACCCCGCCCAACTGGTGGGTTCTTCGTTGGGGGGGGGGGGGGTTAAAATTGAAGGACAGAATTCCCTCTGGAATCCTGCTCACCCTTGCTCCAATTAAGGACCTTAGGTGGCCCCTTAAAGGCCATTTAAGGGCCTTTTCCTGCCCAGCTTCAAATTATAAGCTGCTGAACCACAGATTGGGGCATGGAGGAAGCCAAATTTAACTAAGTTTGATCTCAGGCAGGAAGGAGAGCCCTCTCTTTGGGGCACGGTGACCTCTGGACCTCTCAATCCCCTCTTCCACCACCCCCCCCTCCCCACCACTGACATCCCCACGCCCCACATCCCGAGACCTTGATTCACCCCCACCCCCCACAACCCCTCAGGCCTTCCCAGCAGCTCTCCAAGGTGGGAATGGCTCCTGGTGATGGGCAAAAGTCAAACATTCTGTCAATCAATGCTTTGTAAGAAGTCTTACAACATCAGGTTAAAGTCCAACATGTTTGTTTCAAAGACTAGCTTTCAGAGCACTGCTCCTTCCTCAGATGGCACCTGAGGAAGGAGCAGTGCTCCGAAAGCTAGTGTTTGAAACAAACATGTTGGACTTTAACCTGGTGTTGTAAGACTTCTTACTGTGCTCACCCCAGTCCAACACCGGCATCTCCACATCAATCAATGCTTTGTTAGAGCTTGAAATGTCATCAGGCCAAATGGAGCCAGCAGGGATATGTTCCCTTGCAACTCTTCCGATAGCGGGAGCTCCTACTCGCGTATTGAACGATAGACTTGCCTCACAGTCTTTGCAATGTTGAACAGCTTTACTCTCTGCTAGCTCTTAACAAGCTAATCATTCATACCACATGATGAGCACAGGCTCATGAGAGAATTTCTCCTTGTAACCATTAAACTTATGCAGTCAAGGGACAATTAGGTGTTCAGTAAATGACATACAAGTACTTGCAGCACAAAAGTGACCGAGAAATTAATTGTATTACGATCTGAAATTGGGTGCTGAAGTGTCTAATTCAGCATTGTTAATTTAATCAGCCCTGATTTCTTCTCTCGCCACCCATCTGTAAACAGAGTATTTTTATTTGGTTTCTCCCTTTAAAAGCAGTGGTGTGTTTCCCAACCCCACAGTTTTGGTGTGATACAATTTTCTATTAATAAATTCACAGGTAAACTCGAGATAGGATGAACTCAAATGGTTAGTTTGTCTGCACACTCAATATGGGAGGGGGGCTGCCACGTACCCCCCCTTATCACTTATGAGTGTTAAGAGAGATAAAGGAAATATTTGCAGGGCAAAGACTACAAAGAATTAGTTTATCTGCTGTT
Source organism: Scyliorhinus canicula (assembly GCF_902713615.1). Lineage (NCBI taxonomy): Eukaryota > Metazoa > Chordata > Chondrichthyes > Carcharhiniformes > Scyliorhinidae > Scyliorhinus > Scyliorhinus canicula. The sequence continues at coordinate 73,426,343 of NC_052152.1, forward strand.
TGGCCTTTCACACCTTTTTTTCTCTCTGGGGACTGCCATTAGCACTCTTTCCCCTTGGTTTCTGAGGCTATTAACACTCTTTTCCCTTGGTTTCTGTAGCTATGACTCATCTTTCATTCCCTTACCCTATAATATCAATACCTCCCACTTTCTGTGTCTTTTAGCTTTGACAAAGGGTCATCTGGACTGGAAATGTCAGTTCTTTTCTCTCCCTACAGATGCTGCCAGATTTGCTGAGATTTTCCAGCTACTTCACTTTTAGTATTGTTTCATGTGCTTTCCAGAGCCCAGAATCAAAGTCCATTGCGGTATTACTTCATGTCGTTAGCTCAAACTAATGCTGTACACTTTTCCTGTGTAGTTAACTTCACATGATGAAATAGGCATGCAGAGATTAATCTGTCTTGCAGGTGATGGAACACAAATTCCAGCAGAAATAGTGTAGATGGGCCCAAGTATTCAATCTGGGCTGAGCCTTTTTCTATGAGGCTACTTGGAAGTGGTAAATGGCCAAGAGAGCTTTGCCGTTCCACAAGCTGGTCCATATCACATGACTTCCCCTCTCCACTCTGGCTTTGAAGAAGGATGTGTATTCCTTTGTCTGGGTCCCTGAGATTGTTAAATATTCAACCATTAAGACTTGAAAGGAAGGTTGAGGGGCCCTTTGTCCTAGCAGATGAGTAGACTCTGGTTGACTAGCCTGACTTATGAAATGTAGGTTGCCTTTTTACAGTTTTCTTTGTATTTGGTCTCTGCAGCTAACACTGTATCATTATTCAGAGGTAATGTGGTACAAGGGCAGCACGGTAGCATTGTGGATAGCATAATTGCTTCACAGCTCCAGGGTCCCAGGTTCGATTCTGGCTTGGGTCACTGTCTGTGCGGAGTCTGCACATCCTCCCCGTGTGTGCATGGGTTTCCTCCGGGTGCTCCGGTTTCCTCCCACAGTCCCAAGATATGCAGGTTAGGTGCATTGGCCATGATAAATTGCCATTAGTGTCCAAAATTGCCCTTAGTGTTAGGTTCCAAGAGCCGGTGCAGACTCGATGGGCCGAATGGCCTCCTTCTGCTCTGTAAATTCTATGTAAAATTCTATGTAAAGTTTCTTTGAAACTGCTGAATAGCACTTTTTGTTTTTCGGCCCAAACAGACATTCTGCCATTTCAAAGGTATTTGTCCAGTTCTTTGGTGTACCCCCAGCCGCACACAGTGGTAAGCACTGCTGCCTCACAGCACCAGGGGCCCGGATTCCATTCTGGCTTTGGGTGGCTGTCTGTGCGGAGTTTGCATATTCACCCCGTGTCTGCGTGGGATTCCTCAGTGCTCCAGTTTCCTCCCACAGTCCAAAAATGTTTAGGTGGATTGGCCATGCTGAAAAAAAATTGCCCCTTGCTGTTCAAAAATGTGGTGAGGTGGGGGTTACGGAAATAGGGTAGGGTAGGAATCGGTTGGTCGGTGATACTAGATGGGCCGAATGGCCTCTTTTGGCACTGTGGGACTTCTATGGTTCTAAGCAGGGGGAGTACAGAATCCTGCCGCCAGCGAACGGCGTGCTGCCGAGAGACACGCAGCTGGGGGACTGGATAACCCAGCCCGCTGTCTGCACTAGGAATGCACTAAATGCCAAATTGGTTCTGGTACGACAGAGTCATCAAGGTTGACCCATCCCCCCCCCCTCCGATTTTGTGTTTGTGTATCTGAGTTCAGGTGTTAATTAATCTCCAGATCACTATCTCTGAAAATTTTACTATTGTAAACACTTTGCTATTTTAGCCCATGGTGGAAAAATGTATGTGAAATTGGACAGTGAGTTATCCCTGTTTATGTGCATGACTTTCCTTTATAATTCTAAGGACTTTGTACCATTATATCATAAACGTAGGACAGTCCCAGCACAAGTCCGTCAAAGTCGTAAATGAAGTATGAAGCTCTGCAACATCTAAAAATAATATATTGTTTGGTTGCCTCAGGCTCTTCTGGCACTATGTGGAATATATTCTGCAAAAATTGTTTTTCAAAATATGGAAAAGTTTTTAAAGGAACTAAAAACAACCGCATTTTACCGACAGAAAACATGATTTCAAAAATCCTGTTATGTGGGCTTAGTTTTTGAATTAGAGGGCGCGATTCTCCAGCCTCATTGCGCTCTCACTCCAGGTAACGACACCAGTGAATAACGGGAGAGGCCAAAAACGAGATCCAATGTGTGTGCAATTAAACCGGCTCGCTCCAATGGCAAAATCGGGATCTTTCCATAGAGTGGCGAGAACCAATGATCACCACTTAAGCCTAATTTCCATATAATTAATGAGAGCCACCCCATATCCAAAGGCCTCCCTTCATTCAGCGGCCTCCCCTGCAAGTGCTCTCGCTGGTGCTGATTAGTACTCCTTTTGAAAAACGTGAATCTGGTGGAAGGGCTTCTGTGGGGAGCCGAGGAGGTGAGCAGCCATCCTTGCTCACAGGCAAAGACCTGGGGGTTCTGGGCTTGCTATCCCTATGCTCAGTAGGGGATGGGGACCCTCGGCTAGGGATGGGGGACTGCACTGGAGGGGGGCAACCAGGGGACAATCTTTCACATCACCATCACGCCAACCCCTGGATCATGTGTACCCGTACCGGGGCAACCCTTGTCCCTGTTCCTCTGCCCCAACCAACTGCTGATGCCTCTGGATGTATGGCTGAAGGTTATTGCTAATAGAGAATTGGCAATCATGGTTAAGTGAGCACTTCACATATGCCAAAGCGGATTCCCATGGTTGGGCGACCCATGTAGCATGTGGGAGTCATTGCCTGGAATCCCAATCACACCCTGTTGCCTGGAGACTGTGCTTGAACACTGCGTGAGGCAAAACCACACGCAACATCCAAACACCCAGGGGATGGAACGCAGCTCCGGGGACATGTCCGCGGGCGGACGGTGGATGAGCGCCACGGGGAGGGAGGAGGGATGCCTGGAGAAATGGGTAAAGGGTCCAGAGGTCAGCCCGCATTGCGGAAGGAAATGACAGAACCATTATAATGGTTGTGAATGAAATGAAATGAATGAAAATCGCTTATTGTCACAAGTAGGCTTCAAATGAAGTTACTGTGAAAAGCCCCTAGTCGCCACATTCCGGCGCCTGTTTGGGGAGGCTGGTACTGGAATTGAACCGTGCTGCTGGCCTGCCTTGGTCTGCTTTAAAAGCCAGCAATTTAGCCCTGTGCTAAACCAGGTGTTTAATGTATTGTCCAAACCCCACTCCTGAAGATGCCGCACCCCCCACCCTCTACTTACCTTCCCCAACCCCCTCCCCCCTCACCCGATACTCTGTGACCTGCTGCGTGCTTGGCCCTCCTATCTCTACCGTTATGTCCAGGTGTTTCCCCAGGATGCACATCTGAAGTGGAAGCTGCCAGCTGATCACCTTGTCCTGTGGCCTTCGATGCCCCCTCGTCACCAACAGCGCAATGTCTTGGACACCTCCACTCATAGTGCCAACGCCGTTCATCAGGCTCTCCACTGCGCTCGCCACCGTCTTCGACTCCTCCAAGTGGCTATGGATCTGCTGGAGTAATGCTGACATCTCCCTCTGAATGTCCAGGTTGCTCCATATCATCTCCATAAGCTCCCTGGAACTCAGTTCCACAGCTCAGCATCAGGCTGGGACCCAGCTGGGTCCTGAGATCCAGCAGACCTCCGACTGCTCTCTCGCTTGGGGGTTCCTGCCTCCACCAGATGTGCATCATCAGAGGTGTGGTGCTCACCAGGTTGTGCCCCCGAAGCTTGTCCACAAACATGTCCCACCGAGGTGTGTGTATCTGTGTAGGTGGAGGGTAGGGATGACAGCTGTGCCGCGATCATAACAGTTGCTTCCTCAGAGCTCTCCTCCGAGGTGTTCTCATCGGAGTCAGACCCGGGATGGCAACCTGTGGGTGAATGGATGTGGTCAGTGGGAGGGATGGGTCAGTCAGTAAGGCAATCACTACTCATGTTTGACAGGTCCCTAGGTGGAGCCCGATGGTTCCTTACCTCTGCGGCCTCCGCCAGTCTCCATATGGCTGATTGATCTGTCCTCTGCTATATCGTTCAACTCCAGGGCCCACTCCTCGATGGAAGTGAGGAAACCTCACTTGGATGCTCCCTTGGGGGGGGTGGGGTTGGTGTCTACTCACTCGCCCTGCCCAGTTTCGATCGTTGACCTTGTTCCTCAACTAAAGGCCAGTTGTTTGGTCATACTCCGAAGCTGACAGCTGCCATCACCTCATCCTTGGCAGCACTGGCTGCCTTGTGGCTGACTCTCCAGGACCCTTGAGGGAACAGGACATCCCTCCTGGCCTCTACGGCATCTAACAACCTCCCCAGTTCAGCATCTCTGAATCTTGTGGCCGGTCTCCTGGGTGCCATTGTTGTGAGCTGGCTGGGGTTGGCTGAGCAAGTGCAGCTTAAGTGCAGCTTAAGTGCAGCTTAAGTGCTTGTTAGCGGGAGTCTGGCGAGCACGGTCCAAGGGAATCAGTTGGCGAGCCTTCATTTACGACGAGCAGCCCGTGGGACCTCGTTAAGTGGACCAATTAACGTTGAATTGTGTTGCCAGCCGTGCTGGGCCGAGTGCCAGGAAGCTCGTGGCAATTCCTGCTGCTATCTCACTAAGAAATCTTTCCAGAGAATTCCACCCAGAGTCTTTTAGTAACTGAAAATTCATGGAGGGTCGATTACCATGGTGGTCTTCTGAAACAATTTATCGTGATAAAATCAAGCAAAATCTTAGCATTTTACCTCTACATTTCAATATATTTGCAAGGAAGAAAAAATTATTTTTAAAGAAGGGGAAATGGGTGAAAACGATTTCCCTTTTATCAACCATTGGATGCATTTAAACTTGTCCTTGGTAAGTTGAGCATGTGTGTAATGAGAAGGTGGTTGATTTGGGTTTTCTTTGGGAATATTTGAAGATTTAAGTCCCAACTTGTTGTAGAATGTGCAGATCTGGAAATCTTGGTTTTTAAAATGGAGACAACAGCCCTTATAGTTTTATCTTTGATCTTAAATGTTTCCCTTTGGGGAGAGCCAACTGTTGCTCCTTGAATGGTGTTTAATTTCTTCAGCAAATGTTCTAGTGTACCTTCAACAGAATAAAGAATAGGTCCAGGGATGCTATTTTCTGCCATGTTTGCTTGCTATTTTGTCAAAATATGAAGAAAACGTTCCTTGGTAACCTTCAATTCCATGAGACAATGGTTTGCACCTTGATGGTCAACTCAATGGTAAATATCATCAGGTGTAGTTCAGGGTCCACACCCTGACATGGCAGTCTTTGCAGCACATGTTACAGATGGAAGCCGTGTTCCAAAAAGGTAGATTTGCTGTCCTCTCTTCTCTCTGGGCTCTTTTATCAGCCAGCCAAACTGTCCAGTTCTCCTCACTTGTTCCAAAGCCACTCTGATCAGTCAGTCTCCAGAGGTTCTGGTCATCAATGACTATTCCCAATTGTCAGTATCAATATCCACCATCTTCAAATCTTGCTTGCAAGTGTCCCTGTAATGGATATATGGTCATCCAGCAGAATGTGACTCCGGGGCCTGTTCACTTTGTAAGGCTGGATGATGACCACATAGCCAATGAACATGAGTCATCACAACTACAACCAATTTATGATGGTTTCCACTCTGCTTCTGATGCATCCTTAAGTATGTTCAATTTTAGCATGATGATTTGTGAATTTGAGAATGTCATATCCTATCATTTATATTTTCCTATTTATTTTTTGAACATATACATTAGACTCACCTCATTTTCATGTTATGCTGAGCTAACTTTACCCATTGCCAGCCCGACAGCTAATTCATTCATGCCACACAGTGCGCATAAGTTCATAAGGTAATTTTTCCTAGTGAACCATTAAACATACACAATCAAGGGACTATTATGCGTTCAATAAATGTCACACAAAGACTTGTACTATAGAAAGAAAATTACCTAGAAATTTGATTTTTTTTTCAGGCTGACAACAGTGCTAAACAAACTATCACAAACCATTATAAATTGTTAGCTTAGTAACAAATGTGTTGACAGAATTAGCAGCTTAAAGGACCTCCGTGTTGGTGAACATGTCCTCCAAGTGATGCTGAGGTTATGCCTGAAGAAAAAGCACTGAATGCAGAAAGTAAAATGTGGTTTATCTTTGACTAGTTACTCAGACTGGAAAACAATGATAAGTGTAACTGGAGGAATCAGAATGACTAGAAATAAACTGTCTTTTTAATGTTAATTATGAAAAATTTAGGACTTTCAGTTGCGTGATGTCAGGGAAGCGCACAAGATATTTCTCCCAAAGTTCCCTCTTACAAATTCTTTCTTTTTTTTATCTTATTTTTTTTTGTTTTGTTTCTTTTATAAATTTAGAGTACCCAATTCATTTTTTCCAATTAAGGGTCAATTTAGCATGGCCAATGCACCTACCCTGCACATCTTTGGGTTGTGGGGGTGAAACCCACATAAACATGGGGAGAATGTGCAAACTCCACACAGTGACCCAGAGCCGGGATCGAACATGGGACCTCAACGCCATGAGGCAGCAATGCTAACCACTGCACCACCGCGCTACCCACAAGTTCTTTCTTAATACACTGGGACATTGTTGTTTTCTGCTGCAAAAATCAATTTAAACACTCAAGTAACATGTGTCTTTTAAGTATGCCCAAGAATTTAAAAATTACAAGTCTGAAAATATTAAATGTCAAAGATACTCCTGCTGAGACAGGCACAACTAAGATGGTGGCCGGCTCCCCCACACTTCTAACAACCAAAACTCTTGAGTGAAATTCCGGTCACTGAGTTTGACAAATCCCGATGAAGTTTGGCTCTGGGGCTGAAAAATTCATTGGAAGAATCACTGGGTCCCATTCAATCCTACCTCGACACCATTCGTTTAGCTGTCGACTCTCTCGCCATCACCTTGACCGACATCGAGACGGCCCTTTTGGAGCATAGCAACATGATCAGTAGACTGGAGTCCAGGCTGACTGCGGCGATTTAAGGAGAGTGTGCCATTGCAGAGCAAAGTCGATGACCTGGAAAACTGGTCAAGGTGACAAAACCTAAGCATTTTGGTATACCAGAAGGGGCTGAAGGCCGAAATCCTATAAGTTTATGCCAGAAATTATTCAATAAGGTGGTGGATGAAGATGCATTCCCTAAACCCCCAGAGTTTGACCGAGCCCATTGTACCCTTTGGCTGAAACCTCACCCTGGTGATACCCCATGAGTCATTGGAGTCTAGTTTCATTGCTACAAAGATAAGAAGCTTGATTTTCCATGGGCAAAGGAGCATTGCAATGTTACTTACCAGGGCTGCTCAATCAGGATCTACCGAGACATGAGTGCAGACTTGGCAAGGAGGCGTGCAGCATTCAACAACATCAAGTCCACAATGTCCAAGAAAGGACACTGTCCTTCAGGCTGATTCACCTTGCCCATCTCTGCATCACATTTAATGGAGAAGAAAACTGCTTTGACGCACCAGACGAACAAGACTCTTTCCTTCAGCGGCACATACTTAATTCTTGATGGGCTTTGGGGCATCTTGTGTTTGGAAACTTGTATAGGCCATTTAATATGCTCACCATTAAGGGCATGTTCAACTGTTTGTTTACACTAGAGCTCTTACTACATGGTTAGAACAAGCAACTTTCCAACTGCGTATTATATCACGTAGTTCATATGTCGTGGGTATGCCCCATTAACAAGGTTGGTTATAATATCAACGGATGTCATATAACTCGGAATACCTGGTTGTTTGTCTTGTTTATAGTGGCAAGCTTAGGATTTGATTTTTAAAAATAAATTTAGAGTACCCAATTATTGTTTCCAATTAAGGGGCAATTTAGTATGGCCAATTCGCCTACCCTGCATATCTTTGGGTTGTGGGGGTGAAACCCACACAGACATGGGGAGAATGTGCAAACTCCACACAGACAGTGACGGGATTCGAAACCCGGATCCTCAGCGCCGTAGGCAGCAATGCTAACCACTGTGCCACCGTGGTGCCCCAGGATTTGATTATTGGTTTTATTAAATTAAAGGTTCATTATCACCACAGTTCAGTTTTTGTTCGAGTAGTTTAGGAGTATGATTGGTCTGGGGATGGAGTGCGGTGGGAGGGATTTCCTGTGTTGACATTAAACAAAGCCCATTTTGTAATTGGCCATTTTCATTTTGCAATGGGTCCTCTTGGCTTTGTTTTCTTTTTCATTCAATTTACTTGCCCTTTTATACAGTTTTCCTACACATATGACTAGTTCAGGTGGTCAGGGTGGTACGGGGCTCTCGATCAGATTAGTTACATGCAATGTTAGGGAGTTAAATGGCCCTGTAAAACATTCCAAAGTGTTTTCACATCTCAAGAGCCATAACAATTTTCTTGCATTCCTTCAAGCGATCTATGGGGTTTTAGAAATGCTTGCGCTCATGGAGGGAAGGGTGGGGTGAGGAACGGTTGAGGACTCTGGGTCTGTACTCGTTGGGAGTTTAGAGGGATGAAGAGGGATCTTATTGAAACTTGCAGGATACTGCGTGGCCTGGATAGAGTGGATGTGGAGATATGATTCCATTTGTAGGAAAAAGCAGAGGACATCACCTCAGATTAAAGGAACGATCCTTTAAAACAGATGAGGAGGAATTTCTTCAGCCAGACGGGTGGTGAAACTGTGGAACGTTTTGCCGCAGAAGGCTGTGGAGGCCAAATCACTGAGTGTGTTTAAGACAGAGATAGGTTCTTGATTGCTAAGGAGATCAGGGATTATGGGAGAAGGTAGGAGAATGGAATTGAGAAAAATATCAGCCATGATTGAATGGCAGAGCAGACTGAATGGCAGAGCAGACTCGATGGGCCGAGTGGCCTAATTCTGCTCCTATGTCTCGTGGTCTTATGGCTGATATGGTGGCCTTCGCCTCTCTAATTGCCCGGCGGAAGATCTTGTTAAATTCGAAGGTGGATGAGCGGCACGGTGGCGCAGTGGTTAGCACTGCTGCCTCACAGCGTCGAGGACCTGGGTTCGATCCCGGCCCCGGATCACTGTCCATGTGGAGTTTGCACATTCTCCCCATGTTTGCATGGAACTCACCCCCACAATACAAAGGTGTGCAGGCGAGGTGGATTGGGCACGATAAATTACCCCATAATTGGAAAAAAAAAGAATTGGGTACTCTAAATTGATAAAAATAAATAAGTAAGTAGGAGGGCGGATTTGCCACCGGGGGTGGCCCACCTGGCTGGGGGACCTCTATGACTTTCTATGGTTGGAAAAGATCAAATTTGAGTTGAGGGGATCAGAGGAGGTCTTTGAGACGTGGTGGGGTTTGTTCATGACTATGTTTGAGGAATTGTTCGTCACGGGGACGTGGGGGAAGAGGGTAAGGGGTAAAATGGGGAGAATTTTACAAATTGTTGGTCATTGAGTGTATTGTTGTGTATGTTACTGATCTTTTTATACATATTTGTAATAAAATACATTAAAAAAAAGAATTCATTTTCGTGTTAGAGATCTCACACAGGATTACGTAAAGCATGGGTTGGCCTAGTGTTTCACTCCAGCTTTAATGCCAAGTTAGAGGATGGCAATTTTGATGAACAAAACAATACAGTTCTCCCCCTTAAATGTAATCTCAGACCCTGGTATTTCCAAGGCTCTTTCCCCTTCATGACTTAACAAACTGCATTACGTTGATGCAAAGTGGTAAGGCTCCAGGTCCTGACAGCTTCCTTATTAACTTTTTTTTTAATAAACATTTTATTGAGGTATTTTTTGGTATTATAACAACAACACAATAAACAATGTACATGAAACTATAAACATAGTGCAAAAGCCGTCTCCCACCTTTATTAACCCCCTACTCTAAGCTAAACTACACCCCCCCCTCCCCACCCCCCATTTCTGCTGACAATTAATTTTCCGCGAAGAAGTCGACGAACGGTTGCCACCTCCAGGCGAACCCTAATATTGACCCTCTCAAGGCAAACTTGCTTTTCTCCAAACAGAGAAAGCTCGCCATGTCCGATAGCCAGGTCTCCGACTTCGGGGGCTTTGAGTCCCTCCAAGCTAATAATATCCATCTCCGGGCTACCAGGGAAGCAAAGGCCAGAATGTCTGCCTCTTTCTCCTCCTGGATTCCTAGATCTTCCAACACCCCGAAAATCGGCACCTCCGGACTCGGTGCCACCCTTGTTTTTAACACCGTGGACGTGACATCTGCAAACCACTGCCAGAATCCCGAGCTTTGGACATGGCCAAAACATGTGGACATGGTTCGCTGGTCCTCCCACACATTTTGAACACCTGTCTTCCACCCCAAAGAATCTGCTCATCCGGGCCACTGTCATGCGAGCCCGGTGAACGACCTTAAATTGTATCGGGCTGAGCCTGGCACATGTTGCTGATGCATTGCCTCAATGCGTCTGCCCATAGACCATCCTCTATCTCTCCTCCCAGCTCCTCCTCCCACTTGCGCTTCAGCTCCTCGGTCTGCGCCTCCTCTGACCCCATAAGTTCCTTGTAAATGTTAGAGATGCTTCCTTCTCCTACCCACCCTCTGGAAACTACCCTGTCCTGAATCCCCCTTAGCGGTAGGAGCGGGAAGGTTGACACCTGTTTACATAGGAGGTCCCGCACCTGCAGATACCTGAATTTGTTTCCCCTCGCAAACCCAAATTTCTTGTCCAGCGCCCTCATACTTGGAAAGCTCCCCGCTATAAGCATATCCCCCATCCTCTCAATCCCTGCTCTCCGCCATATTCAGAACTCCCCATCCATACTTCCCGGGGCAAACCGGTGATTATTACAGATTGGGGACCAGACCGAAGCTCCCTCTTTCTTTATTAACATCTATGAAAGGTTGTTAACCATTGCAACTTGCGCCCTTATTCCAGGATATGTTTAACGACTCATTATCTCATGGTTTTCTGCCCCCTACATTGACTCAAGCCTCCATTTTGCTTATACACAAAAAAAGACAGGGACCCTAAAGAATGTATCTCTTATTAGCCCATCTCTCTTTTAAATGCAGATGTAAAGCTGTTAGATAAGGTATTGGCGTGCTGCTTGAAGCCATGTCTCCCTGATATAATACCCGATGACCAAACTAGCTTTGCAAAGGGACGCCAATTATCTTCAAAAGCATGTCACTTTCTTGACATAATACTCTCCTCAACTGCCACAACCGTCCCTGAAGTTGTTGTCTCCCTCTGGATGTGAGGAAAGCTTTTGACCAGGTGGAGTGACATTATCTGGTTGCAATTTTGAGTATGGTCCAAAATTTATTTCATGGATGTGCCTTCTTTATACTTCCCCTACAGCGAGTGTGCACACCAACTCGCTACACTCAAGAGTACTTCCCCTTATCCAGGGAGCACACCAAGGGTGACCTCTGCCCCCGCTGCATATTGCCCTGGCAATAGAATCCTGACAATAGCCTTAAAGTCATCCACACTGCTAAAGGGTATCCTTCAAGCTGGTGTGGAGTACCATGTGTCCTTGCATGCTAATGAACTTCTATTATATATCGCTAAACCTGTTGCTGGTGTTGATGGCATAAAGAATATTTTCAGTGCCCTTGGCTTGTTCTCTGGCTATTAATTGAATAACAAAAGTTTCCCAATTAACTCTAGTTAACCAAACAAATCCCCACAAGAACTTTGCCGTTTTGTATATCTGGTCCTGGTTTTCGCTGCTTAGGTGTGAATATAACGTACTCTCTTGCAACTCTTCATAGAACAAATCTTACGAGCCCGACCACCAAACAAAGCAAATTTTCACAGCTGGGATAGTTTGCCTCTTTCCTTAGCTGGCTCAATTCACTCCTTAAAAATGAACATTCTGCCCAGATCCTTGTTTCTTTTCCAATGTCTCCCTATTTTCTACCAAAATCAATTTTTCTTATCATTAATAAGCTGATATCAACAAGTATCTGAGGAGGCAGAACTCCTAGAGTTCATAAAGTAATACTTCAAAGAAGGAGACAGGTTGGTAGGCTAGCTCTTCCTACTCTACTGTACTATTATTGGGCGGCCAATATACAAAAGATTTTAACATGGTGTCATGATCCAAGGTTAAACTCGTGTTTTATGGAAACACACTTCTGCTGCTCATCCTCTCTTTCTGACTAAATCTGTGCCCTGCTACCCTTTCCCCCCTCTAAATATACGTCAAACACCATTGTGATTTCTACTTTAAAAATATGGAAACAGTTTAGTCGGTATTTTAAAGTTTCCACTTCTTCATTATTAGTTCCTATTTGTACTAACCATTAATGTTCCCTCCATGCTTGACTTGCCGTTTGCCTTGTGTAAGAAGAAGAGATTCAAATATTTGTTGCTAGCTTTAGCAAGTTTGCAGCCAAATTTAATTTACCTGAATCTAAGCCTTGCTGCTATTTTCAAGCCCATAGTTTTGTTTACCCGCACTGTCCATCCTTTCCTCAACCACCTCCAATTACATTGTTGAGAGGGATTTAGTGGTTCTGTTTTAAGGTTGTACGATCTCATGATATCCTCTAGACCCTCTCCTCTCCATAATGTAAGAAATGATTGGGAAGTAGAGCCTGGGCTTACGGATGATATGTGGGAGGAAGCCACTTCATAACTTCATATCCTCCTGTGTAAAAGTTCTTCACAGAATTCATTTTACCAAGGCCAGAATTAGTAAGATTTTCTCCAACACAAATAACAAATGTAACAGGTGGGTGCTCCCTCGCCCCTGCAGGCTATACCCACATGTTCTGGTCCTGACCAAAGCTAGCCGGTTTTTGGCCATCCATCTTTGACACTCTTTCCAAAGCTCCAGATATTGACATACAGCTTTGCGCTTTGATAGCCATATTCACGACACATGCAGCTCGTGGGCGCCGCCATCTTGCCCGACTCATCTGCAATGGTTAGTTTCATGAAGATTGAGGCAGACATTATTGCATTTGCTTCATAAATCAACCTGAAGTCCACCAAGCCTCCCAATACTTCATCCTAGTTGAACGATTCAATGTATTTTCTTTATTTGGAGAAGATTAAGTATGCCATAAGAGAATTCACTGAGAATGTATTTGTAGATGGCAACCATTTGTCTCTTTCTTTAAAGAGTTAATTACTGTTGACTATTCATTTAACTTTTTTTTTGTGTAGTTTTTGTTTGCTTGTCAGTTTATTGGGGGGCAGTTGCATTATGGTACAGTTTTGTACTTTGTTTAACTGATCTTTTGGAAGTCAATAAAAATAATTTTAAAAGTCATGAAAAATTTGGATTTTTGATCAATGTAACAAATGTTGGCTGGTTGTAACTACTCTTTTGCAAGAAATACATAGCAAAACGGTGTTAATAGCCTTGTTGTGCATGTGTTTCCTGAAGCTTTTCCTCCACTTATGAATATGGAAATACGAATTTATAATGGAAAGTTGTCCCACTGTGTGATAGTCACCACTGATATATATATTGTATATAGAGGATGTTGTTATAGGTGCTTTATGGTAAGGCCCCTGTACTACAGGTACGGGGGTAGATCCCTGCCTGCTGGCTCTGCCCAGTAGGCGGAGTATAAATATGTGTGCTCCCCGTACAGCAGCCATTTTGTCAGCTGCTGTAGGAGGCCACACATCTCAGTGTAATAAAGCCTCGATTACATCCTACTCTCGTCTTTGCGTAATTGATAGTGCATCACACTGCAATCACATTCTCCTACAATTGGATGTTCCACAGCACCACCGCTGTCAGAAGGATCTAATTACATGTAATTTCCATTATAAATGGGAATGCAAGAATCTATACAAACAGAAGGACAGAATTTATGAATTTAAAATAGAAATACCTGCCCACTCTGGTCACATTACTTTTATCTTCTAACCCTGCTTCACCTTAAGACTGCACTTGATTTCTACTCTCTACACATTGACACAGAAGATTGACTTGTTTGCTTGTAAACTCTGATTCTGATCATTAGTGAAGGGAGCAAGAGATTTTTGGATAGTTAATTAGCTGTGTGAGCACATCCATCCAATAATCAACATTACCCCTTGAACCACATATTGAGCAGAGTGGTGCATCAATAATGTAAACTTTTCACAAATTAAAAGTCACGGTATTTATTGCAAAAATAGCAGACCAATTTGTTTTTTACTAGAACTTCTCTCCATTTGTTTGGGAACATGTCAAACGAAAGAAACAGTCTGAAAGGACAATTTGAAGAGGGGAGGCGGTGGCATAATGGCATTGTCATTTGACTAGTAATCAAGAAATCCAGACAAATGCTTTGGGGTCCCAAGTTCAAATCCCACCTCTACCACTGGTGAAATTTGAATTCAATAAAAATTTGGCATGAAAAAGTTGAATGACGACTTCCAGTGGCGTTCGCGAGCGGAGTGGCGTTCGCGAGCGGAGTGGCCGCATTCAGGAGAAGCTTCCGCAATATCGCGGTCTTTTTCAGGGGGTTCCCCACTGATTTTTTTTTGGAAGAATTAAACCTCTCCAGGGTTGGCCCTGCCTCCCTTGCCCTGTGAAAGCGTCAAAGCTCCGTTTCACGGAGCCGGAGGGTTGGAAGGGCGGGAGAGGAGAGACTGGCCCTGGTGGGTTCGGCAGAGTGGCTGCACGTAGAGGAGGAGCAGGGATCACGACTTTGTTCCCCCTGAAAGACGAAGAGCATGGAGACAAAAAAAATTATTTTTTTCTCTCTCTCTCCTGAAAACTTGAAAGGAACAGCGGGGACGAAGCCAAACAGAGGCCGAGGCTGCAGGCCCAAAGCCAGGGCATGATGTAGGTGAGATGTCTCACATCGGATGGCTCCCACCTAGAATGTGACAAGAAAACTGAAGCCCGGTCCCAGGGAAATTCTGGAGGTATACTGTTGCTATTATTTACTCGCTATAAATATGGCAGTCAATAAGGTTGCCCTTCTTTTTCTAGATATTGATATATTGCTTTCAGAGACAGGTATCAAATGATATCACCAGTAGGTTCAACCGGATATTGATCAAAAGACCCAGCAACCAGTTAGTTAGATCAAGTTCAATAATACTTTATTTACACACAAGATTAACTTATACATGCAACATAAACACTACAAGCTAAACTGCACCTAACAACTATGACAATCTATACTTAACTTCAGGCACCCAGTTTAGGTCAGAGGAACAGTGGCCTTTGTTTGAATCTGGATCCGCAGGGTCTGGAGCAGTAACTGCTGCTCAGCTGGGCTCATCCGTCGGGTAGCGGGCGTTGAACTTGGACTTGCTTCTGCTCGTGGTGCTGCAGTTGGAGATGGATGTTGCCAGAGCACCAGGTCCAAAAGAGATCGAACACATGGCAGTGCCTCTCTTTATCCTTGGGGGGGTTTCACGCTCTTATGGGCAGTCCTTAAGTTTGGACCCAATTAATTGGGCAGTTCTCGATCACTGTCTTCGGTCTGAGCCAATAAAGAGGCGGGTGCCTTGATGGCTGGGCGTGTCCTAAGCAGTCATTGACCTTGCTGTTTATGCTTCCTGAGTAAAGGGAGAGGCGCCAAAATGTCTGGACTTATGTCAGTTACCTGAGTATCAGTCCTTTGTCTACAGAAATGGGCCATTAAAATGCTAATCGGTTGGGGGTTTCGATGCTGTCTGGATTCTCTGCTCACGAATATACATGCAGGCTCTGTGCCTGCCTGAATCTTACATTATCCATATTTCCCTTTTTGCTTTGCGAACGTCCATGTTTCTTGTTGTAAGTGGCTATTCCAGATGGCTACAGTCCGTCCACTTGATCCTAAATGCGAAGCGTGATGGATCACACTACTGAATCTTCTTCTGTTCTCTGGTGTGCCAGGTACCCTTAATCAAGGTCAGGTTCTATCCTACTCTGTCCTATGGATTGGAACATTTACCCAAGTTTTTAATACATCACACATCTATACAAATTCTAAGGGGCCACTATAACATTCAATCATACATTTCAATTTCTTTACACAAACAGAGGAACCTCTAACTGTCCTTACCTAAACTACATTTATCCTGTTAGCTAGTAACCAAAATAACTTATATTACAGTACAAAATAAACAATAGCAGCATCACATTTCTACTTAACATTTATGCCATTTCCAGAGAAAGTAATTTGTCTTGAAAACCGCGGAATTTATTAGGCAGAAAAGGGTTCATAAAGAGTGTGGGGTCTGTTGAAGTCTGAGAAAAGGGGCTCTGAGTGTGTATACTGGAGGGCGGGATGCTCTCTTTCACCATTTCTGAAGTCTGAGTGGCTGGACGACACAGCAAAGTATTGCTATAATCAATAGGGCTTCTACCATGTAAGAAAGGGAATACCGTTTTCGCACCATGTCGGGGTATCAGTGGCTGTTTCTATGTATGGTGTAGTGTCCGGGCGAGGGGTATCATTTGGGTGGTCATGTTTAGGGCCTGTGTGGTGAAGGATATAACAGCTGATAAAGCGCGCAACTGTAGTGATCCAACAACGATCATGATGCAGGTCATCAGGTCCATCTTCATTTTATCTTTGTCTTCTTCTGTCTCCTGGTATATTCGTATATTCCTGGGGGTACAAGCATAACATCTGTTATTACCTTGTTGTTTAATATCCCGTTTGTCTGTCTGTTTCTTCTTAACATCAATTTCCCATTTAGAATTGTCACCATATGTGACTCCCTCATTTTTTTTTAAACCAACCATTTGGGAGACAAGACATCCGAGAAAGAAGTTCTGTCACAGTGCGAGCAATCTCGCAGCCTATGGTCGATGCGCTGAGTGGGTGGACAGTTTCTCCATCCAGTGTTGAGGTAGTTTTTCCCAGCAGCAAATTTGTTTCAACCAAGTGTTTGAACATGTAAATAGCAGTTGGGGGTTAGCGACCGAAGGGTCGCCGGAAAGCAAACAAAAATTGTGGCAAAGTGCATTCTTTGAACCACACTTTAAAAGAACAGTAAAAGAGTTTTGAAAAGAACTTTCCGAATGGGGTGCGTATGAGCCGCGGCAGGGCAAGAATGAGTGGAATCCCCGGGTAGGGCGGTGATCAGTGCCGTTGCTCCACTACCCGAGCTTGGCTGACCAAATACGTAGGGGGTCCTCAGGCAGGCTGGGGATCAGTTACTCCACTGCCTGGGTGACCTTACACGAGCAGAAAGAATTTGAATATCTATGGACTTCCGACAAACTTGTTCCTTTAACCACCATGTGGCGTCAAAAGAGTAGTTATGACTACATCAAGAAATTTGGCATGAGATCGACACAAAAAGTCGTACAAGAGAGAAACATTCAACATTAAAAAAACAAACTAAAGAAATAAAGCGGGCAGGCTCCATCAGGGAATAGGACACCGTAAATCTCAATCAGTTCCTTTCTCTCATCATCTGGCCACCTCAGGGTTCCATTCCAAAAAGAGTCGTAAAGTGGTTAGCATGGTGGGAGTCAGACTAAGTCATCACCATCTCCCGGTTGCCAAACGCGTGATTGGAGTTTCTGTGCCATGGCGGCGTGGGCTGATGTGGGATCCATTTTGTTGTTTCTTATTAGTCGATAAGAATTATCGCGATGCCATTGTTTACATAGAACACAGAACATAGAACAGTACAGCACAGAACAGGCCCTTCGGCCCTCGATGTTGTGCCGAGCAATGATCACCCTACTCAAGCCAACGTATCCACCCTATACCAGTAACCCAACAACCCCCCCCCCCCCCATTAACCTTATTTTTTAGGACACTAAGGGCAATTTAGCATGGCCAATCCACCTAACCCGCACAACTTTGGACTGTGGGAGGAAACCGGAGCACCCGGAGGAAACCCACGCACACACGGGGAGGACGCGCAGACTCCGCACAGACAGTGACCCAGCCGGGAATCGAACCTGGGACCCTGGGAGCTGTGAAGCATTTATGCTAACCGCCATGCTACCGTGCTGCCCTGTAGGGCAGTAGCAGCAAGGGGGGGTCGCTAGCGTTGGGCGGCGGTCAGGTTCTGGTAGTGGCAAATAAATGGTCTCTGAGGGGCCGATCACATCGTGGTCGGTGTCACTGGGGCTGGCGTGACTGGGGCCTGGTCTGTTTTGCCATTGTTCGGGAATTTCAAGTATGTCCGCTGTGCTGTCGCTATCGGCCGAATCAAGTGTCAGGCGGAAACTCATCTCTGGGGGTGGAGTCAAGGTCGTGTCTGTGGACGTGCTGTCCTGGCTCGGGGAGGGTTGCATTAGGTCGCCAGTGGGGAGGTCGTTGTTGCTTGCTATTGCCAGTGAAATGTGGTGTGAGTGGCTGCACTGAGTTCCGTAAACCTTAAGTTGGTTTATATGGAACCATCCTGACTTTCCATTTGGATACGTAATCTTGTAAACTGAGGGGCTTTATCAGAAATTGAGTAGGGTCCTGCAAATTTGGGGGAGAGGAATGAACTAGGATTGTATAGGGAGACCATGACTTGATGTCCGACTGTACTCTCGATCGGGTGTACAGTTTTATCAAAGCAGGCCTTACTCTGCTTTTTCCTAGCACCTAGTCGAACAGCTGCAGCAAGCTGTGCTCCTTTAATATTCTCCATTATTTGTTGGACCGCTTTTTCATGGGTAAGGGCGGTGACTGTGGGGCTGGCCAAATCAATACTCTGTACCCTCATGGGTCGTCCGGTCATGAGGGTGTGGGAGGTGTAGCCTGCTGAACTCGACGCCGTGTTTCAAATAAACATCAGTGCAAAGGGGAGAACTGTGTCCCATGTCGTATTGTGCACCATCTTCCTATGTGTTGTCTTTCGGGTTCGGTTCATGCGTCCCACAATGCCGCTGGATTGTGGGTGATAGGCGATGTGAAACTTCTGTTTAATTTCAAAAATTGTTACGATCTTTTTCATTACTCTTCCTGTGAAGTGCGAACCTTGATGCAACTCAATACTACGGGTGAGTCCCCATCTAGTAAATATCTGCTGGGGTAGAATTTCTGCCTTTACTTTAGCCATGTTGGTCCTGGAAGGAAATGCTTCCACCCATTTTGTGAAGGTGTTGATCACGACCAACACATATTTAAATCCATTTCTGCAGGGGGGGAAGGGGACCAATGTAATCTAATTGCAAGTTTGTCCATGGCCATTAACAGGGCGGGTGTGTCTTAGCTGACCTTTCTTTGCGTATATGTCTGGGTTGTTCTGGGCACAAATTAAACAATTTTCAATGTAGTGGGTTACATCAGTTTTTAAATCGGGCCACCAGCAGAGAGGTCTGAGGTGGGCAAGGGTGAATTCTATCCCTTGGTGTCCGTGTCCATCTTGGAACTGACAAATAATCTAGTTTCTGTCCTGAGTGGGGACCACATGAATACCATTCTTTGATATGATTCCATCGTTAAAGTGTCTAGGGAGCTGGGAAGTGGCCTTTTAAAATTTCTTTCAAGCATGTCGTCTTCCTTTTGTGTCTGTGCCAAATCTTGAATATTGGTCTGTGTGACCTGGACCGCGTGTACTGGGGCCCTCTCGGGGGGGTTGCCAAAAGTGACCATTTCGTGAGCCTGCTTTTGCTAGGGCGTCTGCTTTTACGTTACCGGGGGGGGGAGGAACGATGATGGCTTCTAACCTTTATGATTCCATATTTGCGATCTTTAGCTTCTTTGAGAATGTGCTTTAGTAATGGCGTTGAGGGTAGGGGTTTACCGTCGGCATATAGAAATCCTCTAGATTCCCACAGGGGCAGGAATTCCGTTAAGCTGTTGCAAACATATAAACTGTCTGAATATATGTCTGCTGGGGTCGGGAACGAATCTGGGTGCTGCACAATATATGCAATGGCTGCTAACTCGGCTGCCTGCTAACCTAAATGTCCTGGCAATTTTAACGATATCTCCTCTAATGCGCGTCCTCTACATATATGCCACATCCTGTAATCCTTTTTCCATTAACAATAGTGGAGGAGCCGTCTACATAATATTTTAGCGAATTATCTGTGGGCTGGGTT
The DNA here is from genome assembly GCF_902713615.1 of Scyliorhinus canicula. Classification (NCBI taxonomy): domain Eukaryota; kingdom Metazoa; phylum Chordata; class Chondrichthyes; order Carcharhiniformes; family Scyliorhinidae; genus Scyliorhinus; species Scyliorhinus canicula. Next base: position 73,446,269 of record NC_052152.1, read on the forward strand.
CTCTGTGGTCTGATGCCTGCTTTTGTTGGTAACCATTTGGGACCAAAGGGTCCTGTGTTGTGCTTGGCAGCAATGATTTTACACTCATGTGGGGTTCCTGCATATTGTAAATTATCGGCCAGAAACGTGTGTGTCTTTGTCCTCTTCACTGTAATGTCACATCCTTGTAGGAGTAGGGTCCAGCACGTTGCTCGAATTTGGCTTACTGTACCGTCTTTTAGCCTACCGTCTAACAGTAGCTGTGTTGGGGTGTGCTCGGTCAAAATGGTTACGGGGTTGAGTCATGTAATGTTTGAGAAGTACTGAACAGCCAAAAAAACTGCGAGCAATTGCCTTTCATAGGCTGAAAATCCTTATTCCACCGGATCTAAAACTCATGAGGCATAGGCTACGGGTCCTAAACGATCGTGCCTTTCCTGGAGATGTACGACCGAAAGGGTTCAGTCGCTGGCCGCTACCTCTATTGGGTAAGGGGAGTGTAGGTCTGGTGCCTGCAAAGCAGGAGCTGTACTTGGGGCATGCATCTACGGCATCCGTGTGCTGTGGAAGCCATTTCCATGGGGCCTGTTTCTTCAGGAGCTCGGAAAGTGGGGCTGCCTTTGTGGCAAAACCATCGATATGGTTACTGCAGTAACCAATCAGTCCTAAAAATGACCGGAGTGCTGTAACATTATGGGGCAAGGGCAATTTAATAATTGAATCTATACGTTTTTGCTCCATCTCACGCTTGCCATGCGTTATAACTGTTCCTAAATAAGTGACCTTTGCTTGGAGAATCTGGGCTTTTTTGGGATTGATTTTACATCCAATTTCTTTTAGGAGACCCAATAGTTCAGGAAGAAGTGAAATGTGCTCTTCCTTGGTGTCATTCTGTAGGAACAAGTCGTCCACATACTGAATGAGGCATTCGGGTTGGGAAAATTTTGCTAATCCGTTCGCCAATTATCTGTGAAAAATGGAGGGGGAGTTGTGGAAGTCTTGTGAAAGGCATGTCCACTGTATTGCTGTCCCTGGAAGGTGAACGCAAATTTATGCTGGCACGTTTTATCCAGAGGTGGTTGTGGCATTGGATGCTGAGAAGGCGTTCAACCGGGTAGACTGGGGTTACTTGATGGCAGTTCTGATGCGGTTTGGGATTGGACCAAGATTTGTGAACTGGGTAAAGCTACTATATAAGGAGCCGAGGGCAAGTGTCTGCACAAACAACACCTGCTCCGCAGGTACAACATTTCTAGTTTGGTGGGGAGAGTGAAAGCTGATCTGGCAACCTTCTAAGATGGTCTCCCTCTGTCACTGGCGGGTCGGGTACCGGCGGTTAAAATGATCGTTTTGCCGCGATTTCTGTTTCTTTTTCAATGCCTGCCGATTTTCCTGCCAAAGGTTTTTTTCAGAGCGATTGAGGGAAGGATTATATCGTTCATATGGGGAGGGAGGGTTCCAGAGTTAGAAAGGTACTACTACAGAGGGGAAGGCAGGCAGGGGTTTGGGTCTTCCGAACCTGATGTATTACTACTGGGCGGCGAATGTGGAGAAGGTGCGGAGCTGGGTCAGAAGGGTTGATTCTCAGTGGGTCAGAATGGAAGAGTTTGTGCAGGGGGTCGGGATTGAAAGCACTAGCAACAGCGTCCGGTAATAATAGCTTAATTGAGAATTTAGAGGCAGTTTTGCCAACACTTCGGGTTGGGGGCAGGGTTAAGGGAAATGCCGATTCGGGGGAACCACAGATTTGAGCCAGGGAGGTGGGATGGAAATTTTCAGAAATGGGAGGAGAAGGGGATTAAGACACTGAAAGATTTGTTTCTTAGGGGTCGGTTTGCAGGATTGAAGGAGCTGGAAACAAAGTATGGGCTGGAGCAGGGGAAATGTTTAGATACATGCAGGTTCAAGATTTTGCCAGAAAGGAGATACAGAACGTCCCGGAGGGGCCGGCCTCCACATTGCTGGAGGTGGTGCTGACGACAGGGGGACTGGAGAAGGGGGTAGTGTCAGCGGTTTATGGAGCTATTTTGGAAGAGGAGAAGGCACCACTGGAAGGGATCAAAGCAAAGTGGGCGGACGAGTTGGGAGAGGATATGGCGGAGGGGTTCTGCTGTGGGGTGCTCTGGAGAGTGAATGCCTCCACCTCGTGTGTGAGGTTGGGGCTGATACAGCTGAAGGTGGTATACAGAGCACACCTCATGAGGGCGAGGATGAGCCGATTCTTTGAAGGAGTAGAAGATGTGTGTGAACGTTGCGGGGGGGGGGGGGGGGGGGGGGGGGGTTGGTCCTGTCCAAAGCTAGAGGATTACTGGAAGGAGGTTTTTAGGGTAATTTCTAAAGTGGTGCACGTGAAACTGGACCCGGGCCCCCAGGAGGGCATATTTGGGGTGTCGGACCAGCTAGGGTTGGAAATGGGTGCGGAGGCAGATGTTGTAGCCTTCGCCTCGTTGATCGCCTGAAGGCGATCAACCTCTACATCCTGTGCCCTAGCGTGGCGAGGGGACTTGTTTGAATTCTTGACTCTTGAGAAGGTTAAGTTTGAACTAAGGGGAAGGGTGGAGGGGTTCTACAATTCATGGGCATTATTCATTATGCACTTTCAAGAACTGGATAACATCGAACATTAATTGGGGGGGGTGGGTGGATGGGGGGCTGTGTGTGTTAATGGTGGCTATGGGTGATTCCTGATTCCTTTTTGTCATTTGTGTGAACATGCTGGGATCGTTGTTATTGATATGGGGGTTGACATATTTGTTACTGATTATTGTTTATTGTTGGTTGGTGTAAATTTTGGAGAAAATGTGAAAAAGGAGAATAAAGAAATTTTTTTTTAAAAGCCGAATGACCATGGAATCATTGTCGATTGTTGTAAAAACCCATCTTGTTCACTAATGCCCTTTAGGGGAGGAAATCTGCCGTCCTTACCTGGTCTGGCCTACATGTGACTCCAGATCCACAGCAATGTGATTGACTCTTAACTGCCCTTCAAGGGCAATTAGGGATGGGCAATAAATGCAACCACGTCCCATTAACAAATTTTAAAAATGTTAATTTGAATTTTAAAAATGAAATGTAGATTCAAAAAAAATCCCAAAGTGAAACTATGTTATCATGTATTTATAAAAACTAAAAGATACAAAGACTAAATTAGTGTCAGTTATTTCCACAGAACTCTTTCTGGAAGGCCAGATGGCTATGGGTTTTAGCCACTCCACTTGCATGCTAAGGCAAAACTACACTGTTGGAAGCACAACCCTCCAGAGAGAGCATAAAACAAGACATATGCACCAGCCATGTTGCACGATAAAGATCATTTGGCATGAGTTCTAAAGAGGAGTGGATAATTCCAGTGATTTAGTTAACACTGCCCATAAACAAGAAGCTTCCCTGTGTTCACATTTCAAGTGTGAGATCTATCCTGTCATTCAGCTGCACAGCTACATCGTCCAACTAAATACAAATTTCTTTCAACACTCTTGTCTTGTGGAAATTAAGTGATTTTGAAACATATAATTACGGCATTCTAAATCCACTCAGATTTAATTGCAAGGTGGGGGATATTATTCCAAAATGGATATCCTTTTCATCTTGAAATCTAACGTGCAGTAGATGTGCTTTCCTTAACGGCCAGATAAATTCCTATAGAAGGTTCCTTGATGACTATTGTTATGTCAGTGGCCCATCCAGATGAGCAAAGATTCAGGTTGAATTCCTGCTATGCTCTCAGCTAGAGGTAGTCAGGATTCAATTGTTGACTGAGGAATCCGAAGTGTGAGAAATCCTGGGTCTTTAAGATAAGTAATGACCTGGGCAATGTTAACTGCCAATCTGCTTAATTTCATATAACAACAAAATGCAAGCCTGGTTAACAATGAGAGGAATGTTGTGCTTGCATAGTTAAGTTGAAATCCCTAATGTGTTCCACTTTCACAATAAATGAGTTATGGCTATTGTTACATCCTGAGCATTCCAGTGCGGCTGACACTCATCTTTGCAGTTCACTGTTGTAGCAGAAAGCACTACTGGTGGTTGTGGCCCTTCCTAACAACAGAATATAAATTATTCAAATCGTCTGGATTTTTCACATTTTTAATCAAGACGCAACAATACTGCGAAGTTGACTTATTATGGTCAGAAACACAAATCATGAATAATAAATGCAAATCCGAATCTGATAAAATGGAAATCAGGGGGCTAACTTCTGATCTCTCCTCCCCAAATGGAGAAACTAATGTTTCAGACATTGCCGCTAGCTTTCTTCATCCTTCTAGTCACCACACAGTGAAAAGGGGATTTGTGCAAAATGTCTTCTGAATCAGCTATATCAAAGAAAGCAAAATGTTTCATTGCAGTCAATTTGATTACAGAATTACTCTCTCTGAGAATGAGAGCATTGTAAAATTGTGAACTGAACGAAGTTAGGTTTTTGACAGGGACAGTTGATGTCATCCAAGCAAAGGGTAAATACATTTTGAGCTGCAGCTTGGACTTGTTCACAGGTCAAAGTCCGGAACTGAGAATTATTAAATTTGGTTTCCATAGGAGATGTGATAGATGTTAATTGAGCATACATGTCAAATGTAGGCACTTAGCAGACTGACTGAGAAGTGTTTCAGATTGGTGTATCAAATCATTGGTCACTTAGTCCATTATGCATGAGGTACAACTCCCCATTCTAAGGCTATTTCTGTACTTCAGGGAAATAACATCATCATGTTGGCTGCAAAAAACTAAACATCTGAACAATCAGATCAGTGATACTCTGAATTTTGATTTTTCCTTTTGTATCCAATTCCAAATTGGCTCTTTTCTTCACACTTAAATTGAAGCAGCAGTTTTTTTTTCACATTGGACCAACATACCCCAGAAACATCACTCTGTCCTAAATTATTTTGGAGTGTTACATATAGCAGTGCCTGGAGGAAAACAACTGAGAAAAATGATTATTAAGCAGCAAAAGAATGGCTGTGATCTGGAAGCAAAATTCTAAGAGGAAATCCCGAGTACCCTAAAGTTCCAGCTGATTTTTAGGATGGTTAAAACTGTTTCTTTCAAATCACAATTTAATTCTTAAGTGTATGGATGTCAGTCACTGCTCATAATCCTAAAGAGTTCAAGTCAAATGGTTCACGCTCACGGGATGAAATATGTAACAGAATATCTAACTGCATTGACATCTTTATTCCCAGGAGGTTGATGTTGAGGCACACAGTGCACAGCTATGAAATTAGAGCTTTCTATGGAAATGCAGATGGACTTGTTTGGGCATCATGCAGAGCGAAAGTGATATATGGAAGACTTGCTCCAGGTTCTCTGTGCAAATGTGTAATTTATTGCCATTGCAACTGTAATAGCATGCAAGAAGTAGAACACTGAAAGGGCAAAGCCAATATTTCAATGCTACATCTCTGACTTATTTAAGTTCCATTTTAGGTCTCTTCTATTAACCTGTTAACAAATGGTTTGCTTTCATTTTGAACAAAGCTAGTCTCCAACTCACTTCCATTTCATTGCTGCCATCTAGAGGATGTATTAATTATATCAACTGACGGTATCACTTATTTTTTATTATCTATATTATAAATATAAAATTAGAATAACGTGGCTTTTTATAATCACAGGTTTCAATGTAATGTTTCATACATTGTAAATAGTTCCTACATACATTGCAGTGATGTTATAACCCGCAAGAGTCGTACGGGGTGGGAACAATTAACTTCCACTGAGCCTAGCAGGATAGGAGCTATCCGTTAAGGGGGCAGGGGACCTCTAAACAGTGTATAATTGTATGATATATAAAGCCAGCTAGTTAGGCACCGGCAAGGAAGACCCAGTTGGGATCTACCGTGCAATGTATACAATAGTTATTGCAAATAAACTAAGTTTCTTTGAACTACTCGGTGTGGACTTCTTTATGGCCTTATAAAAAATAATTTGCAAATTCTACAGCAAGTAAAATGCAGCACCAGCCCTGGAGCCTCCTACATGACAATTGCTTTCTTTGGCAATTCAGTCCAATTTTTCATCTTATTTTCCAACAAATATCCTAATTACAGGGTGTTTTTTTGAAGGAAAACAAATTTACATATTGCAGGCTCTTTAGTTCAGGCTTCTTTTCAATTGTGTCATTGAGGGTTTTTCGAACTCAGGCTCGCGACCCATGGGAGGATCACGGGCAGCTTTCAGGATGTCGCAGAGCGATTGGTCACAGCATTCCCGATCATGGAAGAAGCGCCCAACGGCACGACCAGCATTTAAAAATGCCGGCTATAACTGCCTTTTAGATTGATAATGGCGGCCGCTCTGTGTATGCATGCCCCTCAGGCAGATCTGGCAGTTCGCAGGCCCGGAGCCCAGAAGGGTAGACTGCCTCCTGAGTCAGCAGGTTGACCCAGTACGGTCTCCTCCCAACGTCAGGACCAAATTAATTTTTTAAAACAGCAGTCTTTTGCCAGAAGTGGTGACAGAGAGCAGGTCACGCACCCGGCACATACATTGATGTTATGCGGTCCGTCCTTTGGGTGTGAAATCACAGAGGAGAGATTCCTCCAGTTTGCAGCTGCCAGCAGCAAGCAACAGGACTGTATGAAGAACTGAAGATGGATCATTTTGTAATAAGGAAGAGCAGGCCAGAGACACAAACAGGCCAGGATGTCACATCTGAATCTGCCGGAGAGAGCTTCTCAAGAGAGTCCACAGCAGACAAAACGGTGCTGGTGTGAGCTCCAGGGCCTCAATTGAACAACCTATTAAGAAGGAATTGAAATCAGGACCAAAGCGTTAATAAAATGATTTCTTGAGATATGGCTTTATTAATTGTGCCAGTGCAAATCATGAGGCAATGCTCATGTGTATTAGGTGCCAGGAAGTACTGACAAATGAAAGTTTAAAACCTTCAAAACTTCAAACGCATTTGAAGACTGAGTATGGCGAGTTTGAGGACACACCTCTTCAGTTTTTTTCAAAGGATGTAGCGAGAACTTAAATCATCAGCTGAAGTCCTCAGCAGAAATGTGACATTGAACGACAAATGACTCACATTAATGGTAAGCAAAACTGGTGTGTCATCAAGTTCGGGTGGCGTGGGTCGTGAAGATCGGCCGGCATGGATTGCAAAGGACGGCCGACATGTGTCCTGAAGTTCGGTTGGTTGGTAAAAGTGGGTCCCGGGAAAAAAAAGTTTGTAAAACTTTGGTTTAGTTCCTCTTTTAATACTAATGTGACCATGGTACAAGGGGGTTCATAACAAGGCTAAAAAGGTTGATTAGAACGCGAAAATCCTTCCCAAACAAACCAACGGCAGGTGGCAAGAGAGGAGGTGATTCCTGGTCAGCTATGTGATGGGAAAAAAGTTAAACCTCTACTCTCAAAAGTGCACGTTGCCACAGCAACCCAGAGTTCCTGAGTGATTGGTTACACATCAGAAATAACTATGAGAATATAGAAATGGTCTTCTTTTGTCAGGGTACCACCTCTGAACATAATTGCCTATCCTTAGCTGACAGTCATAGATTTTCTAACTAGCTCCTGGCAAGTCCAGTAACTCTCAACAGTGCCAATACTTCTCTTATTATTTTTTCAATCAATGTAAATCTGTATTTAATCAGGAGGACTCACAGAAAATGAACAGCAGTTATATTTTCAGCTTTCAGTGGCAGAAAACCAGCGTACCGTGTACTCCTTTTGCTGTTCTGAATGCAGTCCTTGTAGATTTGACCTACTTTCTGTCTATAAAAGCATTAAAGTATAACACAGCCATCCACTGCCCCACAGGTAACGACACATGGGAAACAAATATCTGCTGCTCGAGGTATTTAATTGGGTTTTATAGAAATCAAACTGAATTGATAACGTAAGTGAGATGCAATGAAAAATCATGAATGCTTGAGATCTAAAATAAAACAGGGACAGATTAGTTAACCTCCGAGCACAGTGGTATTCTGATGAATATTCAAAAAATATCAGCTCAGATCCTCTGGTGAGCAACTGGGTCGTCAATAACCATGATTAAAAGAATGGCTTTACCTTCCAGCTAGGACTTCCTATCCTGGAACAAGGAACAAGGCATTACCACAGGGATCCAAAAGCAGTTCTGGCAAGGCCAAGAAGCAGGAAGCTACGCCACATATCCCATTCTGAGGCCCAGTTCAAGTAACTCCCCAAGTCAGAATGCTTGAAATGCAATGGTAAGCTTTTTTAAAGATCTTGTGTGTTCTTGTTTACCTATTTCTAGCCTTTAAGACTTTTAATTGCTAAGATTGTGGTGGAGGTGGGGAGGGGTTGCCATGAAGGTTGATGGTGGTCCCTTGTCGGGAGGAGGTGAAGAGGACGAACATTCTCAAGGGCACAGGAAATAAGCATTGTTGGGGGGCGGGGCAGAAAGAGTGTGGGGGGGGGGGGAGAAAGAGTATGGGGGGACGGGCATTGTCAAGGGTGGTAGAGAGAGCAGTGTTGGGAGGAGGTTGAAAGGGCTGTGTGGGCAAGCATTGTCAGGAATAATGGGGTGATCATAGTTGGGTGTTGGTAGACGAGGGTTGATCTTTAGATTTTTTCATACATAACTTGCTGTTAACAATGACCTACACCTGAGATTATCAGCAGGAGGAGAATTGGGTATATTTCCACGTAAGCAAAGGGCAAGTGATAGTAAGGTCAGCATGAGAGACATTCTCGGAATGGCATGGGCAACATAATTCTGCCCATTGGAAGTTTAAACACCTTGGACTTGCGCAGGGTCCTGATACTCAACAGTGATTCTCAACATTCACCATTGTTGCCATCAGAAGATTAAGGTCAGTATCTTCATTCTTAGACGTTAGATGTGCTGCATTATCATTTCCACATCAAAATTTTTCTATAAAAATATATCTTCAATTCCATTGTATATGTTATTTTACAGGAATCAGGCATTCATTGAATTTTATGATTAACACACACAATTTTAACGCAAGATGGGAATTAGCTGGGCAATGCCAAGGAGGACAAAAATATAGGTCTCACTTTGATCGTTCTGGAAAGTTGCTCACCCAAAACCAGTGGGGGCAGCAGCTGGCTGGAAAGAAGACCAATGTTGACCTTCATTGCGAGAGGTTTCGAGTGCAAAAGCAGGGATGCATTGTTGCAATTATACAGGGCATGTTGAGGCCACACCTATAATATTGTGTACAGTTTTGGTCTCCTTTTCTGAGGAAGGATGTTCTTTCCCTTGAGGGAGTGCAGCGAAGGTTTACCAGACTGATTCCAAGGATGGCAGGACTGTCATATGAGGAGAGATTGACTAGTTTAGGATTGTTCTCGCTGGAGTTCAGAAGAATGAAGGGGGATCTCATAGAGACTTATAAAATTCTAACAGGACTAGACAGGATAGATGCAGGGAAGATGTTCCCAAAGTTGGGTGTGTCCAGAACCAGAGGTCACAGTCTGAGGATTCAACATAAACCATTTCGGATAGAGATGAGGAGATATTTCTTTACCCAAAGAGTGGTGAGTCTGTGGACTTCATTACCACAGGAAGTGGTTGATGCTAAAATATTGAATATATTCAAAAGGCGGTTAGATAAAGCACTTGGGGCAAATGGGATCAAAGACTCTGAGGAGAAAGCAGGATTAGGCTATTGAGTTGAATGGTCAGCCATGATCATGATAAATGGTGGAGCAGGCTCAAAGGGCCAAAGAGGCCTCCTCCTGCTCCTATCTTCTATGTATTCATGTAACAGGAAATAGCAGTGAAAATGACCAGAATGATCTTTGACATTCAGCAAAGCAGGGTTTTGGGAGGTAAGGGCTGGAGCTGGAGAAAGCCTTCATTTTAAATAGCCATATGCGCCCATACCTCTTCTTTTACCTTGCCCTTGCACACAATCCAGTACCGTCAGTTTCACTTTCATTCACTCTACCTTCTTACAGTTGAAATTAGCACACTACTCCCACCTCTAAACACTTTGCTATCCGAGAAGAAGTCGTATGACAAACACATGGCTGCAGAGTTGGCTGACTAATAGGAAACAGTGAGTGATGGTTTCTGCCCATTTTTTTCGGGCTGGAAGAAGATTTGAAGTGGAGGACAAGTGTAGAACTTAAAAATCATAAGGGTCTGGACAGAGTAGAAAAAAAGGGTCAAGAACGAGAGGGCACAGATTTAAGATGATTTGGAAAAGAAGCCAATGTGATGTGAGAAAAAACTTTTTTCTCACAGTGAGTAGTTCGAGTCTGGAATGCACTGCCTGGAATGTGGTGGAGGTAGGTTCAATCAAAGCATTCAAGAGGGAATTTATACGATTATCTGAATAGAAACAATGTGCAGGGGTATGGGGAATGGCACTAAGTCACAATGCTCATTGGAGAACAGGTGCAGCCATGACGGCATTCTGTGATGATATTTGTAGGGAAGCACTCACCTCTCACTGTAGGAGATCATTGGATTGTTGGCAGCCTTTCTGGACAAAGTTACTCAGATCTTTTATCATGGATTGCATTTTGACATATGCAAATGAGGCAAGTAACTTGGCAGGGTGGCAGCAGGAGAGCTGCAGAAGCAGAAGGAAACTCAGAAGGGAGCTGTTCGCATGTAGCTTTGACCCAAATTTGAATACGAAGAATAGTTGGCAACACTGTTCCAGCACAAAGTGCACTGGACATAGCGAATCACCCATTTCATTTAACTATTATCTTGCCTACAAAACATTGCAGATGGCATGTAGAGAGAAAATGTAACCCAAGGCATTTTATGTTCAGACATTCTTTCGCATATATGGTAAAAATCTTAGCATATCAATTGGGGCTGAATTTTGAGATATTCCTTTATCAACACCAATAAGTAATGCATTAGTATTGCAATTAAGAAATAAATTGTTGGGTCTGCAATCTGGTATAAGTAATACTCCAGTGTGTTACAGAGGTACGACTGTAATAAATCTAGCTGCTATTTCTCTTTTATTCACTGTTGGATTATTTGGACCCATAAAAACAATGGGTTGAAATCCCACAAGGGTCCAAACTCCCATCCGTCTTTGTAACTCCAGCAGTGGTCATTTCCACTATCTTCCTGCAGTGCCACTGCCTCCTGGATTTATGTGGGGGATGTCTGATGAAAGCCTCAGAATCTAGCCCCAACATGACATCCGAGTAATACAGAGTAAGTTTCTTTCAATACATAAAAGGTAAGAGAGGGCAAAAATAGACATTGGACCACTGAAAAACATATCTGGAGAAGTAATAACAGGAAACAAAGAAATGGCAGACAAACTGAATAGTTACTTTGTATCAGTCTTCACAGTGGATGGCCTCAGTGGGTTGCCAGAGCTCCAGGAGAATCAGGTGGCAGACGTGAGTGCAGTGGCCATCACTAAGGAGAAGGTTCTGGGGAAACTGAAAGGTCTGAAGGTGGATACGTCACCTGGACCTGATGGTCTACACCCCAGGGTCCGAAAAGAGATAGCTGAGCAAATTGTGGAGGCATTGGTAGTGATCTTTCAGGAATCACTGGAGGCAGGAAGGGTCCCAGAGGACTGGAAAGTGGCTGATGTAACACCACTGTTTAAGAAGGGAGGGAGGCAGAAGATGGGCAATTATAGGCCGGTTAGCCTGACTTTTGTCATTTGTAAGATTTTAGAGTGTTATTAGAGATGAGATCGCAAAGTACTTGGAAGTGCATGGTAAAATAGGACTGAGTCAGCACAGCTTTGTCAAAGGGAGGTCATGTCTGACAAATCTGTTCGAGTTCTTTGGGGAGGTAACAAGGATGTTAGACAAAGGAGAACCAGTGGATGGGATTTATTTAGATTTCCAGAAGGCGTCTGACAAGGTGCCATATAGGAGACTGTTGAATAAGTTAAGAGCCCATGGTGTTAATGGTAAGATCCTGTCATAGATAGAGGATTGGCTGACTGGCAGAAGGCAGAGAGTGGGGATAAAGGGGTCTTTTTCAGGATGGCAACCAGTGACTAGTGGTGTGCCTCAGGGCTCTGTGCTGGGACCACAACTTTTTACAATATACATTAATGATCTGGAAGAAGGAACTAAAGGCACTGTTGCTAAGTTTGCAGATGATATAAAGATTTGCAGAGGCACAGGTAGTATTGAGGAAGTAAGGGGCCTGCAGAAGGATTTGGACAAGCTAGAAAAGTGGGCAATGAAGTGGCAAATGAAATACAATGTGGAAAAGTGTGAGGTTATGCACTTTGGAAGGAGGAATTTAGGCATAGACTATTTTCTAAATGGGGAAAGGAAGTCAGAAGCACAAAGGGACTTGGGAGTCCTTGTTCACGATTCTCTTAAGGTTAATGTACAGGTTCAGTCAGCAGTTAAGAAGGAAAATGCAATGTTAGCATTCATGTCAAAAGGGCTAGAATACAAGACCAGAGATTTACTTCTGAGGCTGTATAAGGCTCTGGTCAGACCCCCATTTGGAGTATTGTGTTCAGTTTGGGCCCCGTAGCTAAGGAAGGATGTGCTGGCCTTGGAAAGGGTCCAGAGGAGGTTCGCAAGAATGATCACTGAAATGAAGAACTTGTTGTATGAGGAACGGTTGAGGACTCTGGGTCTGTACTCGTTCGAGTTTAGAAGGATGAGAGGGGATCTTATCGAAACTTACAAGATACTGTGAGGCGTGGATAGAGTGGATGTGGAGAGGATGTTTCCACTTGTAGGAAAAACTAGGATCAGAGGACACCATCTCAGACTAAAGGGAAGATCCTTTAAAACAGAGAGGAGGAGGGATTTCTTCAGCCAGAGGGTGGTGAATCTGTGGAACTCTTTGCCGCAGAAGGCTTGGAGGACAATTCATTGAGTGTGTTTAAGACAGAGATAGATAGGTTCTTGATTAATAAGGGGATCAAGGGGAGAAAGTAGGAGAATGGCGTTGAGAAAATATCAGCCATGATTGAATGGCGGAGCAGACTCGATGGGCAGAGTGGCCTAATTCTGCTCCTATATCTTCTGGTCTTATGGAGACTCCACCTCTGGAAAGCACATGCCTCATTTGCATTGAAGAAATATTCAACTTGGCTTCAAGTGGGCAAGAGGTTATATGGGACTAGAAGTAGCCTCAAATTAAGTGATGCATTGTTACAATTAGGGCAAAGGCACTACACAAAGTTGTTGCACCCTGTGAGACATAGCAAAGCATGTATGCAGATAAAATGCTTTCTCAACACTAATGTACTAAAGGTGAAAGATAACATCTAGTGAGGCACACAAATAACTTGCACTGAACTACAGTACTCTGAACCAATACAGGCATCAGAAATAGCAACAGTTCGCAGCATTGCAATGTCCTTGCACAAGGATGGTCGTAGACTGATCACATGATTGTCATTTATAACGCCCTGTATTCTTGGGAAACCTGCCACATGGAAAAAGTTCCATGCCCTCACCCAGCTGCTACCTGTTTTCCACAGAGAAAATCATAACAGTGTTTCCTCTGGTAAATCTGGCCTCTGTCACTTGTTGTATGCATCTACAGGTAACAAACTAGCTGACTTGGCAGATGGCTCCTGTGGGAACATGGAAGGATCCTGTGGCATAGAAGCTTAATGCAGTGATGACCTTCACAGCTACAGAAAGAGATGTTTCAGTTCTTGAAGTTTTTTGCAGGTCAGCCTGGAGCAGATGGTCTATCACTGTCAAATCCTGTCTGGTGAGGCAGCAATGGCAAGAAGACCTGCTTCAAATATGCCAAGGTACAACTTTCGGGAGATAAATATTAGTCTGAAGGTATCATTGCACCTGCATGCAGGGCCCCTTTATGAAATTGTCTTTTGTCTCAATTATGCCAAGTTTGCATTTTATGTTCCCACTGCACAGGTTGTTGCAACAGAAACATAACAGGAATTTTGATGAAGAGTCTAAAGTACCCAAATTCATTATGTGCAGTTTTTAAATGTTGATCAGTGCTGGGAGTGCTAATTCAGAAAATCTGCAGGTCAGCATTCGACAGGCAGTGCTTTGCTGCGTAATCTTGCAATATATGGCAGACTTTACTGGATTGTCAACCAATGTATTAAATATAGCACAATATTCTGTCTCAATCATGTTCTCCAGTGCTCAGGGAATTTTATTTAAAGTAATTGATGGAAGATTGCTTTCTTCTCTTATTGGCAATCATGTTCAGCATGTGATGGACTGTCATTACAGCTTTAAGGCTTTACTGAATGATAGTTTTGTACCCTTCATAGCAACACACAAATTAAAAGCAAAAATTTGAGTGTGTTATGCAGTTATGAGATGACATAATGCGTTTGTTCAGTGTGATTAGATGTGTTGTACAACAAGTGACAAATAAATGAACAGACTGATCTCCACGCTTTCTCCTGCAGATTGTATAACTTTGATAACTGCTGACACGCAGACAATAAATTTATATAAACAAAGAAAATAATCTGTAGAATCAAATAATTTACAGTGCAGGAGGCTATTCGACCCATTGGGTCTGCACTAGCTCTTGGAAAGAGCACCCTACTTAAGCCCATATCTGCACTCTATTCCCGTAACCCACCTAACTTTTGTTTTGGACACTGAGGGCAATTTATCATGGCCAATCCACTTAACTGCATATCTTTGGACTGTGGGAAGAAACCGGAGCACCCGAAGGAAACCCACGGAAACACGGGGAAAGTGCAAACTCCACACACAGTCACCAGAGGCTGGAATTGAACCCAGGACCCTGGAGCTGTGAGTCAGTAGTGCTAACCACTGTGCCACCTTCAAGCATTGTATGACATGCATTCTTTTAACTTAGCAAGTGGACAGTACTACCACAATATTAATTGGTTTTGGAGCATCTATATGGTTTTTGACAGAATAGTTAAATATATACTGAATAATTGAATCAAATAATTGATCTAAACAGCCGGTTTGGTGGCTCAGTTACCAGAGCACATTTTTTCATGCCTGCTTTTTATTTCAAAGGAGCTTGTGTTCCTGCAGTTTCTGATTTAAATGCCTTGCTCCTATTCTCAGTGTATTGCTATTATCTGACAGAAAACCTCCGCTATCCCAACTATAAGATATATTGATACTGTGCATTCAGTTTAACAGCAGCAACACTTAAATAACTATACAAGCGAGAACCATATTTGTAACAACATATGCTTATACAATACCTTTTGAAGTAGAAGCATGTTATGGATGGAGCATAGCAATTCCACTACCAATGGATCAAATATAATCTGTGCACATCCAGTCCTGAATGGTGGTGGGAAATTGATCAACTAATGGGAGAAGGAAGCTCATCAAGTATCTCCATCCTCAATGATGGTGGCGCCCAGAATATCAGTCCCAAAGACAAGGCTGGAGCATTGGCAACAATTTTTAGCCAGGGGTGCTGAGTAGATGATTCATCTCAGCCTCCTCCTGAAATTCCCAATGCCATTTGCTCCCGGCATGAATCCAGGCGCAATGAGTGAATTGTGCGCGAGATCCAGGTCGGAACTGTAAATACTCGGCGCCGGATTCACCCTTCCAGGGGACCATTTAGTACTGATCCACACAGACAATGACTAGTCGTAATGTCAGTTGGGGAGGGGGGGGGGGGGGTCACCCAGGCTATTGGAGACTCCCGGGTGGTCGGGGACACGGTGGTACTCTGGCACTCCCCGGCACATAGACACTGCCAGCCTGGACCTTGGCAGTGCTGTCTGGGCACCCTGGTTGTGCCATTCTGGCAGTGCCAGGATTCCAGAGGTATTGCCAGGGTTCCAGGCTGGCTGTGCCAGGCTGTCAAGTTGGCACAGCCAGGGGCGGACCCAGGGGGGAAGCCTTGCCAGGTAGGAGGAGGGTGAGGGGGATTCCTGGGTGCCTCCCCAAAAGTTGGGGGGAGTGAAGGAGGTTCACAAAAATGTGGAGGGGGGGGCTGAAAGTGGGGGTGGGTCGGGGACGATCGAGGCAGCCTTCCAAGATGGAGCCCCGATCTGTTTCAGCTTGCCAGCCGAAATCCCTCAAAGTGTGGCATACTCTCCCCGAGGCCAAAAGAAATGGTAAAGTGCCATTGGATACCGGGGCGTTTCTCGGCGCTGAGGCTGCTGGGAAACACCCTACTAAAAGTGCCATTCAGTGGTCTTTAGCATGTGTCTACTGAATCGCGCCCATAGATGCTAGTTTTCAGCTAATTTGATTCAACCCACATTATATCAAGAAACAGCTGAAAGCATTGGTTAGAACAAAGGTTAGGAATCCTGACTCCATCCCAGCTGTGGTATTGAAGAATTGAGCTCCAGAACTAGATGTGCCCTGAGCCAGGTTGTGCCAGTACAACTATAACACTAGCATCTACATAAAAATATTGAAAATTGTCCTCACACGTCTTGGTACTAAGAAGCAGGATCAGTCAATGGAGTCAATTATCATCCCGTCAGTTTACACACAATCATTAGCAAAGTTATGGAAGGCATCTTTGACAGATGAGTTAGACTTTGTCCAGGGAGACTAATCACATCACTAAGAGGATCATGACTGGTTTAGGTCAGTGGGCTAGACAGCTGGTTTATAATGCAGAACAAGGCCAGCAGCACGGGTTCAATTCCCGTACCAGCTTACCTGAACAGGTGCCGAAATGTGGCGACTAGGGGCTTTTCACAGTAACGTCATACTTGTGGCAATAAAAGATTATTATTATCTTACATTCAGTTCTTTTTATTCCAGGAGGGTAATTTAGTGACATGACTTGTTTTATTCAATTGTGTTACAATCCCCTTAGAGATCAATAACTTTTCAAAAGAAAGATTGATTTTCCTGCAACTGATGCAAATTAACTGAAGGACAAGATTGCACATTTTAAGACTTTCACTGTAACAAACAATCCACAATGAACATTGACTAAAAAAATTACCGAAGCAACTAACGCAGTAAACTAAAGAAAAGGCGCTTTAACTAACACAACTGAAATAAGTCTCATGACACTTCTTACTTTACGGAGCTTTTTTTCTCAGAGCAGCAGGAAACTGGAAGTCGGCCAGGGGGAGACCTGAGAAGGTTTGTATTACCCAATAAATTTGAACGGTGAGGAAACCCGAGACACTATACGTGTAGTGTTTCCCACCCTCCCTCCTCCTCTAACCTAAAAAAAAGACTCAGTGCTGTGAGCAGGTAAGCTTTTTACTTTTTTTTTCTTTTTTACTGGGAGACTAAGTAGAGGTGATGGCAGCTAGGGAAGTGGAATGTTCCTCCTGCAGGATGTTCGAGGTAAGGGAGACCACTGGTGTCCTTGTTGACTTCACCTCCAGGAAGTGTAGCCATCTCCTCATAGACCGTGTTAGGGAACTTGAGCTGGATGAACTGAGGATCATTCGGGAAGATGAGGGGGTGACAGAAGATAGAAGCTACAGGGTCATAGTTACACCTGAGAACAAATGTAGCTGAGGTGGGAAGAGGAGGAAGCAGTCAGTGCAGGGATCCCCTATGGTCATTCCTCTCAACAATAAGTATACAGCTTTGGATACTGTTGGGGGGGATTACCTGGCAGGGGTAGGCTGCAGTGACCAGGGGCGGAATTCTCTGACCCCCCCCGCAGGGAATCGCCCAGGGCCGGCATAAATCCCGTCCCCACCTCGGCCGGAATTCTCCGGCACCAGTGAATCAGCGGGAGCGGGAATCACGCCCCGCCGATTGGCGTGCCCCCCGCGGCGATTCTCCAGCCCGCGATGGGCCAAAGTCCTGCCGCTGGCAGGCCTCTCCCGCCGGCGGGAATTGGAGCACCTCTGGTGCTGGCGGGATTGGTGGCGCGTGCAGGCCCCCGGGGTCCTGGGGGGGGGCGTGGGGCGATCGGGCGATCGGCCCGGGCCTAACCCCTAAAGGTGCAGAGAATTCCGCACCTTTGGGGGGGCCCGATGCTGGAGTGGTTGCCGCCACTCCGCTACGCCGGGTCCCCCCGCCCCGCCGGGTAGGGGAGAATCCCGGTCCAGGTTTCTGGCATGAGGTCCGGCTCTGGGGCTCAGAATGGAAGGGGGTGATTAGGAGAGCACTAGTTATAGGGGACTCAATAGTTAGAGGTACAGACAGATGGTTCTTTGGGCACGGGCGAGACTCTCGGATGGTTTTGCCTCCCGGGTGCCAGGGTCCATGGCGTCTCGGATCGTGCCTTCATGATCCTTAAGGGGGAGGGTGAGCAGCCAGAAGTTTTCGTGCACATTGGTATTCACGACTTAGGTAGGAAAAGGGGTGTGGCTGTAATAAACGAGTTTAGGGAGTTAGGCTGGAAGTTAAAAGCCAGGACAGACAGAGTGTCATCTCTGGTTTGTTGCCGGTGCCACATGATAGCGAGGCTAGGAATAGGGAGAGAGTTCAGTTGAACACATGGCTGCAGGAATGGGTAGGAGGGAGGGTGGTGTTTGTGCAGTGTGTCCAGGAAGCTTTTCTATCACAGTATGTAGATTGTCCGACCAGAGGGGAGGCCATATTGGATTTGGTATTTGGTAATGAACCAAGGCAAGTGATAAGTTTGTTAGTGGGGGAGCATTTTGGTGATGGTGATCACAATTCTGTGACTTTCACTTTAGTAATGGATAGGGATAAGTGCATGCAACAGGGCAAGGTTTACAATTGGGGGAAGGGTAAATACGATGCTGTCAGACAAGAACTGAAGTGCATAAGTTGGGAACATAGGCTGTCAAGGAAGGACACAATTGAAATGTGGAACTTGTTCAAGAAACAGATACTATGTGTCCTTGATATGTATGTTCCTGTCAGGCAGGGAAGAGATGGTCGAGTGAGGGAACCATGGTTGACAAGAGAGGTTGAATGTCTTGTTAAGAGGAAGAAGGAGACTTATGGAAGGCTGAGGAAACAAGGTTGAGAGAGGGCGTTGAAGGGATACAAGATAGCCAGGAGGGAACTGAAGAAAGGGATTAGGAGAACTAAGAGAGGGCATGAAATATCTTTGGCGGGTAGGATCAAGGAAAACACCAAGGTCTTTTACACATATGTGAGAAATATGAGAATGACTAGAGCGAGGGTAGGTCCGATCAAGGACAGTAGCGGGAGATTGTGTATTGAGTCTGAAGAGATAGGAGAGGTCTTGAATGAGTACTTTTCTTCAGTATTTATGAATGAGAGGGGCCATATTGTTGGAGAGGACAATGTGAAAGAGACTGGAAGAAGATGTGTTGGGCATTTTGAAAAACTTGAGGATAGATAAGTCCCCCGAGCTTGACGGGATATATCTATTCTATGAGGATTCTATGAGAAGCAAGAGATGAAATTGCGGAGCCATTGGCAATGATCTTTTCATCCTCACTGTCAACAGGGGTGGTACCAGGGGATTGGAGAGTGACAAATGTCGTGCCCCTGTTCAAAAAAGGGAATAGGGGTAACCCTGGGAATTACAGGCCAGTTAGTCTTACTTCGGTGGTAGGCAAAGTAATGGAAAGGGTAGAGAGGGATAGGGTTTCTGAGCATCTGGAAAGACACTGCTTGATTAGGGATAGTCAACACGGATTTGTGAGGGGTAGGTCTTGCCTCACAAGTCTTATTGAATTATTTGACGTGACCACCAAGCACATGGATGAAGATAAAGCAGTGGTGTAGTGTACATGGGTTTTAGTAAGGCATTTGATAAGGTTCCTGATAGTAGGGTTATGCAGAAAGTAAGGAGGCATGGGTTAGTGGGAAATTTGGCCAGTTGGATAACGAACTGGCTAACCGATAGAAGTCAGAGAGTGGTGGTGGATGGCAAATATTCAGCCTGGAGCCCAGTTACCAGTGGCGTACCGCAGGGATCAGTTCTGGGTCCTCTGCTGTTTGTGATTTTCATTGATGACTTGGATGAGGGAGTTGAAGGGTGGGTCAGTAAATTTGCAGATGATACAGAGATTAATGGAGTTGTGGATAGTGAGGAGGGCTGTTGTCGGCTGCAAAGAGACATAGATAGGATGCAGAACTGGGCGAAGTGGCAGATGGAGTTTAACCCTGAAAAGTGTGAGGTTGTCCATTTTGGAAGGACAAATATGAATGCAGAATACAGGGTTAACGGTAGGGTTCTTGGCAATGTGGAGGAGCAGAGAGATCTTGGGGTCTATGTTCGTAGATCTTTGAAAGTTGCAACTCAAGTGGATAGAGCTGTGAAGAAGGCCTATGGTGTGCTGCCGTTTATTAGCAGAGGGATTGAATTTAAGAGCCGTGAGGTAATGATGCAGCTGTTCAAAACCTTGGTAAGGCCACATTTAGAGTACTGTGTGCAGTTCTGGTCGCCTCATTTTAGGAAGGATGTGGAAGCTTTGGAAAAGGTGCAAAGGAGATTTACCAGGATGTTGCCTGGAATGGAGAGTAGATCTTACGAGGAAAGGTTGAGGGTGCTAGGCCTTTTCTCATTAGAACAGAGAAGGATGAGGGGAGACTTGATAGAGGTCTATAAGATGATCAGGGGAATAGATAGACAGTCAGAGACTTTTTCCCCAGGTAGAACAAACCATTACAAGGGGACATAAATTTAAGGTGAATGGTGGATGGTGGAAGATATAGGTCGGGGGGGGGGGGGGGGGTGTCAGAGGTAGGTTCTTAACCCAGAGAGTAGTGGGGGCATGGAATGCACTGCCTGTGGAAGTAGTTGAGTCAGAAACATTAGGGACCTTCAAGTGGCTAGTGGATAGGTACATGGATTACGGTAGAATGATGGGGTGTAAATTAATTTGTTCTTAAACTAGGACAAAAGTTCAGCACAACATCGTGGGCCAAAGGGCCTGTTCTGTGCTGTATTTTCTATGTTCTATGTCATACTTCTAACAGATATGTAGCCTTAAAGGTTACATTTCAAAAACTTTCCAGCTTTCCAGCAGGCTTTCTTCTCCCTGCCATGCCATATCAAGTCTGTCAGTGTTTCTAAAAAATAGTTCCATTCAGCCTTCCGAGTATCCCCAAACCGATTTCTGGCAGCAGGGCCCACAAGATCCTCATTCTTTTGTCATGTGAGAGTACCTTTAAGAAATGGGTGTTTATAAAAGAGTGTGTATATAAGTATCTGGAGTGAGAGTACCTTTAAGAAATGAGTGTTTATTACTGCAGTGATGTCAGCGAGTGGGTGGAGCTGGGCTGTCTGTCAGCTTTTTACTTTTGTTTTTGAGCAGGCTGCAGGGTGCGTTTTAGTTTTGTTTCAGAGCTGGATAGCTGCAGTCACAGCCAGAAGGTGTATGGATATCTCTGTAATCTAAAGACTTTAAATCGATCCTGGTGATTTAAAACTAATAACAGTAGAGACTTTAACCTAATGTGCTTCTGCTAAAGGTTTTGTTTTTAAGTCTTCTGGCTGCTTCTGTCCTTCACTCTCTTTCTCTCTCTCTCTCTATGTTTCTGCATTGCTTTGTCTTTGTTTCACAAATCAGCTGTCCCATGAGTGCAATCTGTCATTTGACTTTCAATAGATTTCAGTTACAGATCACACAAGCTTATCTCTGGGCAGAATTAGTATGATCACCGTCTTCGCCCTATCTGGAACATTCTGCTGTACCTTAATTGAAAAGTGACAATTAAAGCAATACCATCTTTGAAAGATCCATATTTGTAACAACTGGCAATTCTGAAGTGAAGACTGTTACACCACCACTGTTACATTCTAGCTATTTTATAGAATAAAAAGCAAAATGGTAAAAAAAAAGTCTGGTTTCAAACCAGAGCTAGTTATATTATTATTGCTGCAAAGCAAATTGAAGTTACTTTTTGGAGGTGATCTTGATTTCAGAATTGTCAGCCTCTTTGGCGATATGGCTTATTTTGCACTATAAAAGCAGCATTGATGCTGCACTCCAAACTCAAGGAATGCCATGCGGAACCTACTGTTTCACCTATAGGTCACACAGCCCCTTGCCAGTCATAAGAAATTGCTTGTAGATCATAAAATATTCTTATAGACAAAGTTTTGTTTGCAGCTCATCCATATTTCATTGACCGTCCATATTTAATTCTGTTGGCCTGTAATGAATCTTGCCCTGAAAACTGGTGCAAAGTGAGTCTGAACGTATACATGAATATGAAAGTCTGGGGGTTGCAGTAAATCAAATGACTGGTCACTTAAAATCCTGTTCTCTTGGAAGCGTCGTTACTGGTCTGCGTTATTCTTGTAATAGTGTTGACCCCAAACTATTATTACTGCAAGCAAAGATGGTCAGACAGTAAAGTCAGATAGATATATTTCTGATTTTAAAAACGGGTTAAACGGATATGAGGAACAACTAGGGAGGTGGATTTGGGACCAGGAAGGGATCAGCCATGATCAGATTGAATGGCGGAGCAGAATCGAAGGGCTGAATTTCCTACCTCTGCTCCTAATTCCCATGTTCCTAAAGTATTTTGCAGGCCTCTGAAGCAAGATCAATGGAGAATGACAATCTACCACTCAATATGGAACTTCCTTTGACTAGCAAGGGCATTTTGGTGAGTCGCAAATAACTGAACACCATTCTTCCACGAAGATGATGAGGATCCCAAAGAAAAAAGGAACTAAATAGATAAATACCACAATCAATTTCTGTGAAGTGTATTTAAAGATCAGGGGAAAGCTTGACTATACATTTTGCAAATGGGAAAATAGAAATGAAAATCAAGAAAACCGTATCACGAGTGGCTAGTTCAATATCATCCAAAATTATGCCCACTTTGATGTATGTCATACATAGCTGAAATATCGAAAAAGAATTGCTGCTGTCATAGCAAGGGAGGAATGAAAATAGCCCTCAGCAGAGGCTGAACTAGAACATCGACATTGAATAGTCTCGGCAAGTATAACCTCATATTTTATAAGAACAGAAGCCCAAAGTAAGAAAAACCATTGTGCCCATTAAGCCTGCATCATTTACTGTCCATTGTGAATGATCATGAATTTCTCTAGACTACTACCTGTTTATCCTTCACGAAGTAGTTCCTTTGCTTTTGAAGTAAACTGAAGCAGTGAGATCCACAGCTACAACTTGACACCTCACTGCTGGCCAGCCTGCAACTTCCCAACTGTTAAGCAAACAGGTAAAAATCTCAAGCTGATGAATGTATACATGGAAAAGGCTGACCAATACCTTGCCAACCCTCAATCACCTTTCTCAACAAGATATTGATCCAGCTTTCTTTTAACAGAGTCAACTGACTCAACTAGGTACCATTTGCACACAAGGCAAAATTAGATTTTGTTCTCATACATATTTTCTCAAGTTATTTATTGCAATTATTCATCTTTTTTCCAGGATGGAGCTCAAAGGGTCGCAATTGATGGATTGGATTTATTCTGCTTTTTGTGGACAGGACGTTTTTATTCCTTATTTTTCCAGTAAATCTAAAAGCTAAAAGGAATGGCAGGGCAGCACCCACGTCTGAAGTGCGCATCACAGGCGAACACCCATGTGTCCTAGAAATCATGCATGCAAGAAGTGTCATTAGCTGCAGCGGATCGAGCTCTGGGTTTTGGAGATTAAGCTTCACTGCAGCACAACCAGGAGGCGGAGAGCTTTGTGGATAGCATGTTAATAAATGTGGTCACTCTGCAGCCTAAGCATATGCAGACGGAGGGGAAATGAATGACCAACAGACAGTCAAGAAGAAATTGGCTGGTTGTGCAGGAGGCCACTGAGTCCATCTCTCTCCCCAATCATTATTCAGTTAATACTGATTAAAATGATGGTTCATCTGGGGAGTGCTGCCAGAGCCAAGTAAATGGCACCACGGCTGGCTCAGCTGCACAGGGAGGTACAAGAAAGAAGAGAAGAGCAATGGTGATAGGAGATTCAATAGTTAGGAAACAGATAGGCAGCTACAGACATGAATCCAGGATGGGAATGTTGCCTCCCTCATGCCAGGCTCAATGGCATCACTGAATGGTTGCAGAACACCCTGAGGGGGTGGGGTTGTGAACAGCCAGCAGTTGTAGCCCACATCAATTCCAATGGGTAGGTAGACATAGGGATGTGCAGCAGAATAAATCGGCGGCATCCTCTGGGCCGCCTGCAGTGCACCCAAGCCCGTGGGCTTCCCGACGGCGTGAGGTGGCCACAATGGTGCCACCTCACTGTTGCCGGAAAGCACGGCTGGCAGACTATGCCATCTCTTCAATCTTTTTTTACTTTCAATCCAACTTTCCTTTTCTTGCAAACATGTTTGTATTCCCTTATCTGTAACAGAGGTGATCCCTCTTGTCCTCCAAACTACAGCCGATACATTTTTTCTAAAGTTCAAGATGTTACCATTAACTGTCAAATTATTAGTTTCCTGTGCCACAAACTCCTATAACACCCTCTTTAATAATATGGTAGATAAATTACCATTACCTCCAACATCCCCGAGGCTTTGGAGGGAATGTAAAATATAGCTCTGTTCAGAAGTATCCACTTTCTTCTCAAATTGCTCTCTATGTTCCACAGTCTGATTCATAACTTTGATTCTTTTCCCTTAACTTGGGGCTCTTTGACTCTGTTCTCAAACATGTCCCCCCTTCATGCCAATGATTTCCTCAGCTTGATATCCTGCCCAATAGTGCTGGAACATTAAACCTTGCCAAGGCAAAAAGCAGGAGGAACGATTATACATCTCTAAGAAAGGTTTCCTGGCTTTTCTTCCACATATTCATACCATCACGAAGACCGCATATTTCTACCTCCATAACATCAACCAATTCTATTCCTGCTTCAACTCATCGGCTGCTGAAACTCATGAATACTTTTATTAATTTAGAATAGACTATTCCAATGCACTCCTGACCCTCCCACCCTCGGTAGTCCTGGGGTCATTCAAAACTCCCTGGGTCCTTACTCACACTAAGCTTGTTCACAGATCGTCCCATGCTCACTGACCTACATTGTTTCCCAGTTAAGTGACACCTTGATTTTAAAACTCTTCGGCGGGACAGTTTTCTGGTGCAGCGTGCCCCGCCAACAGCGGGATTCTCCGTCCAGCCAGTCGGCCAATGGGGTTTCTCATTGTGTGCAGCCCCACACCTTTGGGAAACTCCCAGGCATGGGTGCACTGCCGGTGCAACGGACAATCCCGCCAGCGGAGAATCCACCCCTTATCTTTGTTTTCAAAGGCCTCCAATGGTTGCCCCATAACATATCTGTAATCCCACAAATCACGTTTTTTTTTGAATTCCAGCCTCTTGAACATCCCAAATTTTCATTGCTCCAGCCCCCCCCCAAACCCCACCACCATGCTTCTCATCTCTTTGGACAAGCTTTTGGTTGATCTTCTCAAACATTTCATATTACATCAAATTTCAGTTTGTAACGCTCTGTGACGTGCTTGAAGATGTGACTCCATGAAAGCTGCAGTTTAAATACAAGTTACTGTTAAATTTAACGGTAAATTGAGTGAGTTCCATTATACTTTGGGTCTCACTAATTATTTCAGGCTCCGAAAGAACAAACTTGGTGTCACAGAACCACATTATCCCGTTTCCTTTCACTTCTTTAACCTTGGAGCTCTCCTCCTCTCTGAGTGATGTCCCTTCACCTTGGCTTTTCAGCTGAAAACAAAATCATGCTCAGAATTAAGTTAGTAAATTAATTCCAAGATTTAATTTGGCACATCAGATTCAAGTGATTCTTAGCATACTGTATCAGTGAAATAATTACAGGACAATTACCTACCCATTCCCAAATGATAACAATTAAGCGGAGTGCACTGTTCCTTAAAACGTGATGCGTACAATAGGTCCTTTGATAATATTTTTTTGGAGCAGCTCACAAGCTATGGTGGGTTTAAATTATTGTGTGCCATGATACCATCATGATGAGAAATAAGAAATCCCCTCTATCAGACCATAGCTTTAATGATGTTGGTACCACATGAATGTCTTGTTGTATGGATTTGAAGTGCCAGAAGCAACATCTGTTTCATGCATATTGGCTCTGTCATTATGGGATACCCAGGCACGTTGTAAACCTGCATGGGGATAAGTTGATCGCAAATAACAGTGCAAGGTCAGCTAATTTAAGTATTCGAATTGTGCTCTGGGCCGATGCACTGGGAGGGCCACAGGGACTAGGTGTTAGAAGGTGGTTGTCAGCTGCTGGCGACACACACTACACTTCCTCCCCCCCCCCCCCCCCCCCTCACCCCCCGCATATGGCATTCATAAAAGTATGCAGAAAATCGTTTTGCTTTCTTGTTTCATTGTTAATGCTTACTAAAAAGCCAAGCACAGTTATTTGGCTGGCACTCCTGTGCCACTGGAACAGGAATTCCAACCACCACCCTACAGGCTTCATGATCATTCCCCATTCTAAATGCCAGGGAGGTGGCAATTTAAAGATATGGGGCAGAGACTCACAGCCGTACCAGCAGTATTGGAGCAAGCACACCAGCTTGGCTATATCCAATGTTATTGCCTGGTTAGAGGAGAGTGGGAGATGAGTCTGGCTAGAGATGTCTATTGGAGAAACTGTTCTCTCAATGTGTCCACTAGTGCGCCTCCTATTCATGCAGCATTGCAGGGCCCAGATGTGGCCTTTGCACACCATGCATGCTTTTCTTCAAGCACAGTACTTACCACTGGCTTTCGTTGAGGTATTACTGTTGGGATTTCCAGGAACTCTCAGGATCCTGCTAGACACAGTTACAAAGATGACATCAGGATTGGAGGGGCGGTCAGGTGAACAAAACCTTCCACCCCCCTCAGTCAGAGGCACAGGAGCCTGAAATTTAAGAAATAAATGAAGAAACATCATCACTTGATTTGATACATTCAGCCACCAGCTCAGATACTGACACCAGGCACAGAATGTAACATATCGAGGCAGGGTCATGTGGTGAGTTAGTTGGCATGAGTGGCCTGTAGTTGAAGCAGGGAAAATAGTGACAGTGCCAACAGCCTGGAGGGTTAGCTTGTGCACAAACTTTTCTGCAGAAGACTTTTTGATTGGCAGAGGGGTGGTCATACAGGGAAAGGCTGATAGTGATGCACAGAGATGTTTGTTGTATTGACAGATCTGCCAGAAAGGCCTCGTCACTGTCAAGGAGGAATCCAGCGCCAACTTGTGCCCAGGAATGTGTTTGGAGCTTGGCGCCCATCCTTTTCAACATGGAAGTTCTGGCACACACAATGAGATTACTTGTGAACCCAACCATCCCTGATGGCCAACGTCTCAGCTTCCACTGCAGCAAAAGCCGAGGCCGTACGACATTCAAGTGCTGCAGTGGAAGCACTGATTGACTTCACGAGACCCAGTTTGTTGTTTGCAAGCCCAGCTTGGTATTCTGTATACTCAAGATTGTTGCCTTTGAGGCTGCCAAAATCATTGGTCAAAGGAGCTGGCAAACGCCCACAGCAGCCCAACACTCTGTGCTCCAGCAGATTACTCACATTACTGAAGGCGCAACCCAGAGAAGAGGGAGTGGCACCATGGAACATGGTGGTGAGGTTGCACAGTGGTTAGCACAGTTGCTTCACAGCTTCAGGTTCCCGGGTTCAACCCCGACCTTGGGTCACTGTCTGTGCGGAGCCTGCACATTCTCCCCGTGTCTCCGTGGGTTTCCTCCGGGTTCTCTGGTTTCCTCCCACAGTTCAAAAATGTGCAGGTTAGGTAGATTGGCCATGATAAATTGCTCTTACTGTCCAAAAAAAGGTTAGATGGGGTAACTGGATTACGGGGATGGGGTGGAGGTGTGGGTTTAGGTAGGGTGATCGTTCCATGGGCTTGTGCAGACTCGATAGACCAAATGACCTCCTTCTGCACTGTAAATTCTATGATTAGCCTTTCTACGGTCTATGTTCTATGAACTGGCTATTCTCTTGTCAGGATGGAAGCATGCTTGCTCCACACTTCCACCGCTGCCCCTGTTGGAACTGTCAGACAAGACTGCTGCCACCCATACTAAGCTGGTGCAATCTAAAACCAGATCCGCTAAGTCTTGTCCATGCCGGGTTGTGTCCCATGAAGACCCTCTGGGAGATCCTCAGAGCGATTGTTCAAACGCTGATAGAACGGGTAAATGAGGTTGATGATTTCTGCAAGGGTCTGCTCCACCAATACCATGCTGTTCGTCTCCCATGTTGGATGCTAATCGACTCACTAAAGGTGGAGGGAGGGAGGGACGGAGAATAAGTGCAACGGTAGGTGGGTGAGAATGAGCGAGCAAGCGCAATGGTGAGTGACAATGAGTGAGCATGTATGTGGAGAGTGAGAGGGTAGGTGGGTGAGTGAGAGAGGGTGAGTCAGTCAGTGACAGTAGGTGAGGAAATGAGTGCGGATGCATAAGAGAGTGAGGATGTATAGCTTACACATAGACAATGTTCCTACACCACAGTAAGTAGATTTTCAACTAAGATTGTCTGTTACAGCACATTCCAATTTGTCTTGGCAAAATTCATGCATTGAACGCCCATCCATATGGATTACTGACATCACCTTTACTATGAATATTAATTCAGATACCTGACTGGCCTCATGTTTACTGTTAATGCTCATCCAAATACAGAATCATTAATGTCAATTGTAAGTCTGTATGTGAGGAGTGAGTGTGTGTGCATGTGAGGAGTTAGCAATTGTGCATGTGTGTGTGAGAGAATGAAAGTATGTGCAAGAGTGTGTGCGAACAAAAGGCGAGTGGAGATATGTGTGTGAGCAAGGGATGAACGTGAGCAAAGGGTGAGCGTGCATGTGTGTTAGTGAGAGGCGAGTGTGTGAGAGAGAAGGATAATGTGTGTGTGCTGGGGGTGGAAAGTGTGCGAGAGAGAGAGAGGGAGAGGAGAGTGTAAGTGTGTCAGAGACAGGGGGAAAGAAAATCTGTACAAACTGTATAGTTGATTGTTGGGAAGAATGTTTCCTGGGGTGTTTATTTGCTGCAACCTATTTTGATACAAGTTTGAATAAAATGAGTTTCAAAAACAGTGAGGGGAGAGGTGGTTCCTTTGAATAAACCAATGAAAACGCAGGGTGAAATTAACAGACTAAAAGTCAACAACTTGTCAAATTGCACAATTAACAAATCAATAAGATGGATGTACCGAGAGATGGGTGAATGTAAGAGAAGGTACATGTGAACATGAGGGAGAGGTGTGTATGTATACGTCTGAGAGGGGTACGTGTGCATGTGAGAGAGGGATGTGTGTGTGGAGGAGAGACACATGAGGGAGGGTTGTGTGCACGTGAGCAGTGGGTGCAAGAAGGGTACGTGCACATGTGAGAGAGAGGGGTGTGTGCATAAATGTGCAGGAGTGTGTGCATATGTACGAGGGGTTTGCATGCACTTGTATGAGGGGTGTGTGCACCTGTGAGGGGTATGTGTACAGGAGGGGTGCATGCACGTGGAGTGTGCGCGCACATATGAGAAGGGTGTGTGTTCATGTGTGGGGGGTGTGCATGTGTGTGAGGTATGTGTGCACCCAAGAGGGGCGTTTGTGTGTGCGCATGTAACAGGAGTGTGTGCATGCGAGAGGGGTGTGAACAAGTGTAAGAGGGAGGGGTGTGTGCACATGTGAGAGAGGAGTGTTTGAGCACGTGTGAGATGAATGTGTGCGCGCATGTGTGTGTGAGAGAGGAGTGCGTGTACAAGTGTGAGCCAGTGAGATAGAACTTCATAGGCCAGACAAAGGTACTGGCCACATAGGGAATGAATAAGGATAATAATAATCTTTATTGTCACAAGTAAGTTTTCATTAACACTGCAATGAAGTTACAGTGAAAATCCCCTAGTCACCACATTCCGGCGCCTGTTCAGGTACACTGAGGGAGAATTCAGAATTCGCAGCTGGTACGGGAATTGAACCCATGCTGCTGGCCTTGTTCTGCTTCACAAACCAACTGTCTAGCCCCGAGCTAAACCAACCTTCAATATATAGTTAATTTCTGTATCTGATAGTGATAAAGTCACCATAGTTCCAGATGACCACAGGCTGCTTTCCCCTTTGAGGGGGAGAGATGACTGGTCGTGATTTTTCCTGAGGCTCACCACAACTCAGGCGAGGGGCAAGGTTGAGAAGGCGGGGCCTTCATGAATAACAGCCACTATTGGCATTGAATCCGCGCTGTTGGCTTTGTTCAGCATCAGGAAGCAGCTGTCTATAAATGAGCTAAACCAGCCCCCGTATCTAATTATTGGTTGGTTTGTTGGATAAGGTTGTTGTGGATTGATTGTTTTTAGGTATTGTTTTTAATCAGCATTACAGCCAAGAGTCCGCTTTGATGTTCCACAATGGAGGGACTGGAACACCAGGAGTCTGACTGTTGCACAATTTGGGCTTGTGTTGAGTGGAAGTGCAGTTGAATGAGGTGATCACGGATCGCCTGGCTGGAAAGGGGATTTGCTGATGTTCCCTCCCTTTCTCCTGTTCTTTCTCTTCTTTATTTAAATAAATTTGGAGTACCCAATTCTTTTTTTTTTCCAATTAAGGGTCAATGTAGCATGGCCAATCCACCTACCCTGCACATCTTTGGGTGGTGGGGGTGAGACCCACACAGACATGGGGAGAATGTGCAAACTCCATACGGACAGTGACTTGGGGCCGGGATTGAATCCAGGCCCTCGATGCCGTCAGACAGCAGTGCTAACCACTGAACTACAGTGCCACCTGTTCTTTCTCTTCTTGAGCTGTTCCCTGTATCCTTGATGGCAAGTGCTGGCCTCTCAATGGGAAGGTTGTGGAGGCCATTACAAATCAGGAATGGGCTCTCAGAGGGGTTTAGGGATTGGAACTATTGCTCGAGAGCCCCAATGAACGGTTCAATAATTTGAGTAGTAGCGTGGCTCTCATAATACACTTACTGACTGTGTATGGTTTGAGTGTGGAGTGAGGTCCTGTTCCAGGTGTAAAACAGATAGTCCTGGACTCCTAACAGTCATCCTCTAGTTTGATGTTGTGGCTTAAATGAATGCAATGGAAGAACAGGCTAGCCCAGAACAAAAGCATTGTGATTCTTCCAGTATATGTTGTGTGGCCATGCACAAACTGCATGTTTACCAAATGATAACCTTTGTGGTTGTGATACAATTCAGGATTGAGATGAGGTAGTTGCAAAGGCATTTGTGCAGTCGATGCCACCTTGCAACATGGCGCACCCCCCCAGTCACAAAACTGTGTACATGCTCTGCCTTCTCTCAGGTCAGATGAACGTCCTTCTCCTGACATAAGGAACATTTCCCACCTCTGTGATGCAGCAGTTGGAAGTGAACAGGTAGATCATACCCGATTCATCCTGGAAAACAGAGAGGAAACTCCAAGGCCATGGTCACCAGATCTAGCAACAGGTGATTAACTTTTAGGAACATCTATTTTGTAAAGTGCAGATAATGCATTGATTGATCTTGCTAAGAGGGAGGTAAAACAAAGACTCGAGGTGAGTGAGACCACCTAGAGTGCCCTTTCCTTCTCCTCCTCTGGGCAAACCAGCTCGTCTTTTTTGCTGCTTCTGCTCCATCATCCGCTCGGGCTGCAATTCAAGGGTGATTGCAACCAAAGTACTCTAGACAGAGAGAAAGCAGCCTGACTGGAACGTTTGCCATCACAACCAGGCCTTCTTCATTTGCAGCACAACTCCCTAAGCAGAG
Organism: Scyliorhinus canicula; assembly: GCF_902713615.1. Taxonomy (NCBI): domain Eukaryota; kingdom Metazoa; phylum Chordata; class Chondrichthyes; order Carcharhiniformes; family Scyliorhinidae; genus Scyliorhinus; species Scyliorhinus canicula. The sequence continues at coordinate 73,477,694 of NC_052152.1, forward strand.
CACTTGTGTGTGTCTGTGTGCATGTGCATGTTCTTGTTGTTACTGAACATATGCAAATCTCTGCATATTTAAGAACCACAACAACAAAAATGGAAGTGCCAGCTTTAAATCAGCTGATTGATGTCATAATCTGCCTACTCTGCTTACGTCTGGTGGAAATTCCTAACATCCAAGCTACAGCCCTCAAAATAGGGTACTGGGCACAGGACAAGCGGGAATTGTCACAGACAATATAGACACCGCCACTTTAATACCAAAAGGGCACCTGGAACACAAACTGGAGGCACAATGGAGCCAATTTCACAGCCATAAACTTTCAGCATTTTAGGACTGAAACCGAGACAAAATTGCAACTTTAACTTACATCAGTGCTTCTCAAAGTGTGGTACGAGTACCGGTGCCGGTACTCGAGCCATCGTCTGCCGGTACTTGGAGTGTTTCCAGAAAAGAAAGAGACAGTAATCCTGGATTGGCTTGTTTCGCTTACCGGTCCCTGGCACATTGAAAAAAAAACTGCCGGTACACCACATCAGATAGTTTGAGATGCACTGCAGTGCAACATTTCTGGCAGCATTTGTCTATTGGACAATAAAATGTGAGTACATTCATGATTTAGAAATGTTGATGACTGATCAAAAATAGACAAGCAATTATTTTCTAGCATCTGCTTGTTGAGGAAGTGTAAGTTTCCAAATGGCTTCTATTCCTCCATTCCCTTCAATTTCAAGCCAAAATTACTGGTTCAAACATTTAGTCGTCAAAACTGGTTGTTTTATTTTGTACAATTGGTTAAATCCTGATAAACTGACAATGTATAATCACATATGTCCTGCATTGTAATTGTTTTAGAAATTAAACGCAAAATGCCATTTTTCAGTGCTAATGAATTTTATTGTACATTTAAGAGTGATAGATGTGAAGAATCAAAAAATTAAAAATGGCTGGCTTCACATTTTTAAACTGACTGATGCAATAACTGAAATTCATGGCCAAATGGCCGAAGGTCAGTGGTGTCTTTGAGAAGAGTTTTCATTCAATTCTGCCAATTCATTCATTTTCAACGACTAGTAGTCTCATTCTAATAATACTGCAGATATTCTTTTAAACTGATCTCCATGGGCTGCTGATTTAACTTGCAGTATCACAGGTGGATGAAAATAAGTATATTTAGATTTGTATATAGCTGGTGTGGGTAGTAACTTCTGGGAAAGTTGTTTTGGCACTGTTGTCATCAGCAACAGTCAATATTTACATAACACAGATGGAAGCAGCTTCTGTAATGAAATAAAATGACTCGGGCATGCAGTGCAGTAGTCAAATGCTTTGCACCACTGGTAATTGAGACATAGTTTGCTATCGAGGTGAAATTTGTTGGAGCGTCCACATCAGCAAAAGACCTCCACAGTAACTTACAGAATTCAAAATGGCATCTAACGTTAGCCCTCAGCCACTTGTATCCTGAAAAAACAGCCTATTAGCTGGGTCATCATAACCCGGCAATTTCCAGACAGTGGAAACCTGGAATTACTGCCAATCAGCAATCTGCCAGCTAGACGGTTTCTCAGATGCAAATAATGTGAAACAGTTGCAAGAGTCATCGACACCATGAAAAAATGTAAACATAATTAACTTGAAATACAAGAGCAACCTAACCTCTTAATGGGGAAAGAAATATTTCTTCAGAAAATGTTCACCCACAGCTCTTAACAACAAAGTACTGAAGCATTAACACTAGCCATGGGAGATCATTTTTTTCACCGCAACAAACATTTTAAACATTGTTGTGAAAACAAAACATTGTAAAACACTGGCTTTGTTCCACACAGACATTAAGAACATGTTCAGTCCAGGTATTTGCAAACCCATTTTTGTGGCGAAAGATATTATTTAGTACAATCCATTTTCTTTTTTTTTCGTAAATCATCTCAACAGTCGAGTTTCTTCCTGGTCAGGATTGCTGCCTGCAATTTGCACCACTGTACAATTGCTAGACGTGAGCATTTCAGCAAAAACGATGGGCTGTGACATCTTAGGACATCCAGACTGGAGCAGACTTCAAAGCATTACCTTCAACAAAAACTGCATGGTTCCAAATTCATGGCCCAATTGACAAAACTACTTTTCCACCAATTTCTGGCCTTTGCAATGCACTTACAATTAGTTACTGAATTCCGGAATTCAGTCATTAATATTCCACAACTAGTTCTTCCATTTAAACATCGCCCTTCATTCAAACATTTCTTCTTTTCCCGGGTGCGATACAGGCATCTGAAGGTTTAATGAACTGATGCAATCATTTTATTTTGGGTTAAAAAAAATCTTCAGGTATTCCTGTCCGAGGGCGGTAACTTAATTTCAGACATATTTTCAGTCCCTCAGAAATTATTAAGAAGCTATACTCAAATCACTCATCTTTAATTACAAGCAACTGTCTTGTTCCTTTCAGAATAACTTGTACTCCATTTTTAAGAACCTTAAGAAGGTACATCAATGTCAGTCGATGATTTTTGAAAAGCGAAATAAGACTTCAGAAATGTGTTAATTTAAGACAAAATGCAGTTGCATGTAAGTCAAGTCAAACTCAGGCATGAAATGGCTTTGCTTTTATATAACCCCATTCACAGATCAGGGAAGGAACCGGACTAGAAAAAGTTTTCTTTTAAACATGAAAAAATATAAGTCTGCAACTGAAATTTAGGTCATGAGTATAGTCTTCAGTCTATCAATGAAATGTTACCTATACCAGAGATCCTGCCCTGTTCTGTGCAGGTATCATGACTGGTATGCCACCCATTCGTTGAAGATTTGAATGACTAACAGCATAGGAGAGGGTGTGCTGTGAAGGAGCCTTCCGACTAAGCGAACCATTGCATTTTGCTGGGTTTTGGGAGGATGGTGATAAACTTGTAGCAACAACCATTGCCTTCGGCGTGGTGCGGTGGCTTCCATTTGTATACAGTGGCCGGTTCCGTGGATGACTGGACGTCGTTGTAATTGAGTGGAGCGTATGTCCATTGTACCGACTGAATGGGTTTGACTCGTAGATGGGCGTCTTATTTTGCCAGTAGTGGGCATTGTATGTGTTTGCGGATGTAAGGGTAAAATTTTCTGAGGAACTAGTTGGATGAAAACCTTTGGTAGATGATGATGGTGGGATGTCATCTTCCCTGAAGAAAGGAACATTAATTTTTTTAGATCTCAGAATAATAGTGAGCCATCTACTGATTCTGTTGCATTTTCTATTATATCAAGAAATAAAACAAATGATTTATAACATGACTGATGATGCATGAGGTAAAGTGCTAAACCCTATCAGTCATATGGAATTAAAATACAATAAACTAAATAGATTATTGCACTGATCCTGTGCTCTATCAGACGTAGACCTTTAACCAATATTCAAATCCATGCTTCATTTTGATGTAACCTCTTACTGAAATATGTCATTTGTTCGCTATACATTTTGTTTGTATCATGTGGAATCAGTGAATTACATTAAAACACCTAGATAGTGAAGGCTGTTATTCTTCTTAATGGCACCATGAAATTAATATCGCACATTGTAAGGGTCCCTCCTGTGACTTCCCTTATTTCTTTATTTTTTTTACCATCATCATTTTGATCAATGGATTCTTAATGGACATGTATCTTAAATCAAGCAGCAGAGAAAATGAGGAATTCAAAAAGTTGCAACATAGTGTATGGTGCTAGCTTTTGAGCAGCAGAACTCAGACTTTGTGGCATCCGAAAGATAGGATGTGATTCGATTTGATTGGTTGGTTGGTGGTCAATGAATTGGCCAAAAGGCCATGATGTGGAGATGCCGGAGATGCCAGCGTATTCACCTGAGGAAGGAGCAGTGCTCCGAAAGCTAGTGTTTGAAACAAACCTGTTGGACTTTAACCTGTTGTTGTAAGACTTCTTACTGTGGCCAAAAGGCCGTATTCTGCCACCGCGGTAACAGATGGTGATTGGGTCCTGGAGGCTCAAGGAAGAAGGAGCTGTGAGTTCTTGCTCTCCCTCTCTCTCGAAATGCTGTGAACTGCTGTATTCCTGAACCTAGAGAACCTGAATGAATGAAACTACAGTGAAAACTATTACAGACTGAAAACAGAATCCTCGACCTGAAAGCCTAGTTTGAAGAAAATGTGCTCAAAGACAACCATTAGGAACAAAGACTCTTTATCCTTTTACTTAGTATTTTCACCCCTCTCTTCCCCTCTGTGTTTGTTTGTCATGTGTGAACGTGTGTGTGTGTATAGATATATAGAGGGTGGGGACAAGTTAAAGTGGGAGGGATTTGGAAGTAGAAAAAAGCTTTTAACGATTTGTATTTGCTGCATATTTCATTAATGCTCGTTATAAATAGAAAGTAACTTTAAATTTACAAACATGTTGACTATAATTATTGGGCAGCAAAGGGCCAAAGATATCAGGTATTTTTCTGAGAATTATTGGTTAATTCAATTGTGTTGCGACTCCGGGTCAAGGGGGACTGGAATTGACCTGGCTCTAGCCTAGGGTGTCGTAACAATATTAAAATTATTTTCCCACAAATCTCAGTTCCACAGGAATCAAATCTTGCCCATGAGAGCAGAGCTATTCCATTTCATTAGTTATTACAATTGGCAACATGGTTCATGCTCATTAGATTTAAATATAATTAAAATAAATCAACAGTGTGTTTTACAAAGTCAACCGTTGCTTTAAAACTAAAAGCCTTGATGAATTCCGCAGTACATTGATCGTTATGCTAGTATTCTCAAGATTTAGAACAGACCTTGGAAGTAAATTATCCCTGTGTCTTCCGAGTTGCCTAGCAACTTTGAAATCAAAGTGGTTTCAGTACTCCTATCAGTTTGACCTAGATTCAAACCCGCATAGAAGTCAACCTTCCGATCATCTGCTTCACTCTCCTCCTTACAGTTAGGTATTAATGAAGTTCACCATCAAGGTACTATGGTTCACACCAGTGGTTCAGTGGATAAAAGCCCAGCAGTATATGGTGCTGAGCCTGCCCTCCACTTAGTACCCACATCCGTGGCAGTACGATTCTATAGGGGAATTCTAGGAGAATCAAACATGTCTCTCATCACTCTACATTGATGTTCCAACACATTACACCATCAAACTATCCTCATTCAAAAGCTCTCACTTGGTCATTGAAACCTCGCGTATTAAAATTGTCTTTTTAAATGAAATCTTACATTTAATGCACTTCAAACAGACTTCCCAACTAATCAGAGAACCTGTGAATAGAATCCCAAGGTCCACAGAGCTCTTGTACATGATCCATTATTCCTTAATCCATCAATTCTCAGCACATTTTGTACATTTTTTTCTGGAATCATAATTAGGATATGAGATTTTAGCTTAAAGGATGACAAATGTAACTGCTATAGCTTTCAGAATGAAAATTACATTTATTCATTTAACCCAATCAATCAAATGTTCTGCACAATGAAAATAGAATGAGAATGTGAATTTCATAAATTTTCTTCCATAGAACCTACTAAGAAACTATACATTTGGTGAAACTTGCATCGATGTCAGAGTAACACGGATTACATTCAAACTTCCTGCAATCGCTAATCGCGGAATCTGAAAAGTACAGAAGAAAGTATATTCATATGAATATATTCAGTATATTCAGCTGAAGCTTGACAAGTACAGAACACTTCCATAGTATAGAGAATAGTAGGTGGCACTCCGGTCTTAATTTCTTCTTTCGCAGAATATGGGAGTCACTGACAAGACCAGCATTTCGTGTCCATCCTTAATTCTCTCGCAGAGGTGGATATTTAAGGAACTTAAGTGTTGTTGGAGTTTCACTCATCAAGGAAAGTGCCGTGTAATCACTCTCTTGACATATGCCTTGTGGGTGGTAGAAAACATTTGGGAGTCATGAGGTAAGTCAGTTGCCAGAAAATACCCAGCTTCTGATCTGTTCTTGTAGCAATAGTATTTTACTCGCTGGTGAAGTTAAGCTTCCAGTCAATGATGTCCCTCAGGCTGATGATGATAACAATGCCACTAAATGTCAAGTGAACGTGGTTAGACCTCGCCATTGTCATTGTAAATATTTCCCCCATATCAACGCAAGCCCTAATGCTGTCCAGGATCTGCTTCATGTGGAGAAGGGTCGCCTTCATTATGAGGAATTGCAATCATGAACTACTATCTCCATTTCCGATCACATGATGGATTGAAGATAATTCAAGAAGGAGTTGAAGATAGTTGGGCCTAGGATCCAATCCTGAGAAACTCGCCACAGCGATGTCCTGGAGTAGAGCTAATTAGCCTCAACAACCACAACTTTACAAACTGTTGTGAACTCTTGAAAGGCTGAATGTTCTGCGTCTATCGGAGGAAGATGTTCTGAAATCCTGCAACAGCATTTATCTATGTCATTCGTTAAAGGTGAGCAAGTGCTGTCCACTGTCAATTGTTGATGGACTCTATTTTGCATCTCCAAGTTAAATTCCCTTTCACCTCATTGGTGCCATTCACACCCCTCCCCAAACTTGATAAAAGCTGACAAATATTTGAAATATATTGGAAGCTTTAGAAAGGCTGAACTAATACTTTCCCTTGATGCAGTCTTTACTCCTAAGTTTAGGCATACTTCTTTAAATCTGGACTGCTGGTCAGATTTTCTGCATCTCTCATTATCTACTATTGCATGACCTGCATTGTGCTGTAAAGCTTGCATAAATTATTCAGACCCCATAAAATTGGACGCACACTCATTTTAGTGTACTACGGCCAGCTGTCTATTTCCCAGAACAGATTTTGCTTGGTTACAAAAATCGAGGTTCATGTTAAAGTAAAGATCAATATACAAGTTAGACAAAATAAACCTTTCGCTTTATTTTTGAAAAAGATCCTGCTCTGCATGAAAAATCTTTCAAAGAAAATGGAAAGCAACAGGGAATGTCCTCTCATGCCTTATGGTAGGTATAAATTCATCGTCAGGGAGGTACGTGGAGTTATGTGAGCTCACACCATAGTTCAAAGGGAAGAATCTCTTTTTTTTTTTTAAATAGCATCTTTAATGATTTCAGGACACCCAAAAGAACTTTGCAGCCAATTAAATGCTTTTGAAGTGTCATTACTGTTGTCATGTAGAAAACGTAGAAACCATTTTTCACATAGTAAAGGCCCACAAGCAGCATTGTGATCATAACCAGAGGGCCTGGTGAACTTCCATGTTCTTGTTCAAAATAATGCAGCAGATCTTTTGTACATCCACGCAAGAGGGCAGAAGAAGCTTATAGGTAGTCACAATAAAGGTTGAAGTTTATTGCTCCATGCGAATGTGCACTCTGCCTTGTCGAACATGAACACACACACTCACGAACACACACACACTAAATAAGGAAAGCTAGAGTCCAAAATAATATACAATTGAGTGTTCTTCGATTGCCTTCAAGGCATAGATTTTAAACAATGTGGTTAATTTGGGTTGGTTGGTTTCTTGATGTGGTCAGATGCAAAAGGTGTTGCAATTGTTACAATATCTTGGTTCACTGCTAGGTTTCTGCTAGAGTTGGCTTTGCGAACCAGGCAACAATCTTATTCCAAAAGAGAGGAAGAGGGAGCAGCCTGCAACCTGTTTCCTCTGCTGAAGGCTTTCTTGACATTGCCAGGGTCACTTGCAAACTCTCTCTCTAATGTCCGGACAGCCTTGCCTCGCAATGCTTCACTTATTGTGCATTTCCAAGAGGTTTTGGATGTGTCCGTCTGTGGCAGCCATTGTTTCGATATCCAGTGCTCGCAAAATTTCCAGTCAGTTTAAATTTGATAAAACATATTTTCAGAAAACCAAAGGGGCATTGCCCGGCAACAAACAACTCATCTCAAAGGGAGCAAATCCGACAGTGGAACACTCCACGGGTAATGATCTGAATCCTTACGCAGGATTTTGCCCTCAAGTGGCTGAAGTGGAGTTTAAATCCATGACCTTCTGACATAGAAGCAAAAGAGTTACCAACTGAGTCGCAGCAGCTGGTTTAGCACAGAGCTAAATAGCTGGCTTTTAAAGCGGACCCAGGCAGGCCAGCAGCCCGAGTTCAATTAACATACCAGCCTTCCCAAAACAGACGATGGAATATGACGACTAGGGGCTTTTCACAGTAAATTCATTTATAGCCTACTTGTGACAATAAGCGATTTTCATTTCATTTCTGCAGCTCTCAAAGTGCTCACTAATTGGTATCCTCTGTCCATAAACCCCTAAGTACTGAAGGAATGCTGCATTGTGAGAGGTGACATCTTTCAGATGAAACATTTAAGGTTCAGTTGATGCAAAACAAAATCCAATAGCACTGTTGAAATAAAAATGGAAGAGTTCTCTTGTCGTAACAGTAACATTTAGTCCACAAGCAACATCACCAAAACATAGATTAACTGGTCATTATTGCATTGCTGTGTCCAAAATCTGACTGGGTTCAAATCTGCTGGCAGATTTGCCGACATAACAGCAATGATCGTGTTGCAAATGTTTTGAAAAGTGCTGTCTAAAGGCTAATTCTACCGTCTTCATGTCCAGAAGTACTAACCTGATCTCATTGGGAATCTCTTCCTCTTCATACTTGTTTTTGCTCTTCCAGTAGAACAGAATGACAATGATAGAGAAGATGCAGAGCAGTAGAGCCAGGATGCCTGTTACCACGGCTCCAACTATGATTCCAACATTCTGAAGTTGTGCTGTTGAAGCAAAAGAAACCAAGAGAATTTTAGCTTCTCTTTCCTCCCTGTAACCGATTTGTATTAGTATTTCCTCCATTTGTGATACTCTCCAGAAAATGCATCCTTCTGCAATAGGCAGTTGGCCTGCAGCTTATTTCTGATGCTTTCGAATCAACTGTTCTGACATTTACTTGCTCTCTAAGGAAATACCAAGCCTCTGGTGAGGACCTTTCTGATGTGCCTCCTGAAATAGGCATTTTAAACCTGCATGCAGCATACCAATAAAAGCTGATAAATTCCCAGGGCGTGATAATCTACATCCCAGAATACAAAAGGTGGTGGTCATGGAATTAGTAGATGAACTGGCTGTCATCCTCCAAAATTCTTTCAATTCTGGGACAATCCCGTAAAATTGAAGGGTGGCAAATGAAATCCTGCTATTTAAAAAAGGGAGGGGGAGAAAACAGGGAATTACAGGTCAGTTAGCCTAACATCAGTCATACTGAAAATGCTAGAGTCTATTATAAAGGATGTGATAACAGGACGCTTAGAAAATATTAACAGGATTAAACAAAGTCATGAAAGGGAAGTTATGTTTGATAAGCGTACTAGAGGTTTTTGAAGATGTAATTAGTTGAATAGATAAAGGGAGAGCCAGTGGATGTGGTGTATTTGGATTTTAAGAAAGCTTTGATAGTCTCAGGTGGTTATATTAAAGTACATGGAATTGGGGTTAATATATTTCCATGGATTGAGAATTGGTTAAGAAAGGAAACAAGAGAGTAGCAATAAATAGGTATTTTTCAAAGTGGCAGGTAGTGACTATTGGAGTACCACAGGGATCAGTGCTTGGGCCCTAGCTATTCACAATATACATCAATGATTTGGATGAGGGAACCAAAAGTAATGTTTCCAAGTTTGCTAATGACATGAAACCTGGTGGGAAGGTGAGTGTTGAGCAGGATGCCAAGAGGCTTCAAGGTGATTTAGACAATTTGTGTGGGCAAATACGTGGAAGATGCAGTAGAACCTGGAAAAATGTGACGGTATCCATTTCCGATGGAGAAACAGAATGGTACAGTATTACTTAAATGGTGATAGATTGGGAAATGTTGATGTACAAAGGGTGTCCTAGCACATTTGTCACTGAAAACAAGCACGGAGGTTCAGCAAGCAGTTATTGCAAGATGACTTGTGTACAGGAGCAAGGATGTCTTACTTTAGCTGTACAGGGTAAGACTACACATAGAGTTTTGGCCTCCTTATCGAACAAAGGATGCACTTATCATAAAGGGAGTGCAGCGAAGGTTCATCAGATTGATTCCTGGGATAGCAGGATTGTCAGATGAGGAGAGATTGTGTTGACTGGGCCTGTATTCACTGGAATTTAGAAGAATTAGAGAGGATATAATTGAAACGGATAAAATTCTGACAGAGTTGGACATATTGGATGTTGGGAAATTGTTTCCGCAGGATGGAGAACAAGGGGCCACAGTCTTTTTTTTTAAAAATTCATTTACGGGATGCGGGTGTCGCTGGTTAGGCCAGCGTTTATTATCCATCCCTAGTTGCCCTTCAAAAGGTGGTGGGTGAGTTGCTTTCTTGAACTGCTGCAGTCCTGAAGGTGTAATTACACCCACTGTGCTGTTAGGGAGGGAGTTCCAGGAAGTTTCCCCAGCTACATATGAAGGAGCGACAATATATTTCCAAGTCAGGGTGGTGAGTAACTTGGGAGGGGAATCTCCAGGTGGTGGGGTTCCCAGGTATCTGCTGCTCTTGTCCTTCTAGATGGTAGTTACTGCAGTACATCTTGTAGACGGTACACAAGGCTGCCACTGTTCGTTGGTGGTGGAGGATTTGAATGTTTGTGGAAGGGGGAGCAATCAAGCGGTCTGCATTGTTCTAGATGGTGTTGAGCTTTGAGTGTTGTTGGAACTGCACTCATCTAGGCAAGTGGAGAGTGTTCCATTACACTCCTGACTTGTGCCTTGTAGATGGTGGGCAGGCTTTTTGGGGGGGGGGGGGGGGGGGGGGGGGGGAAGGGGGGAGACAGGATGCAAATTACTTGCCGTTGGATTGCTAACCTTTGACCTGCCCTGGTAGCCAGTTCAGTTACTGATCAATGGTAACACCCAGGATGTTGATAGTGGAGGATTCAGCTATGGGAATGCCATTGAATGTCAAGGGGCAGTGGTTAGATCCTCTCTTGTAGGAGATGGTCATTGCTTGTCACTTGTGTGGCGCGAATGTACCTTGCCACTTGTCAGCCCAAGCCTGGACATTGTCCAGGTCTTCCTGCATTTCAACACGGATTGCTACATTATCTGAGGAGTCACGAATGGTGCTGAACATTGTGCAGTTATCTGCAAACATCCCCACTTCTGACATTATGGAAGGGAGGTCATTGATGAAGAGCTGAAGATGGTTGAGCCTAGGACACGACTCTGAGGAACTCCTGCAGTGATGTCCTGGTGCTGGGATGATTGACCTCCAACCACCACAATCATCTTCCTTTGTGTCAGGTTTAACTCCAACCGGCAGAGACTTTCCCCCCCTACCCCGATTCCCATTGACTCCAGTTTAGCTACGGCTCCTTGATGCCATACTTGGCCAAATGCTGCCTTGATGTCAATCAGTCACTCTCACCTCACCTCTGGTATTCAGCTCTTTTGACCATGTTTGAACCAAGGCTGTAATGAGGTCAGGAGCTGAGTGTCCCTGGCAGAACCCAAACTGAGCATCCGTGAGCTGGTTATTGCTGAGTACTGTTGATGACTCCTTCCATCACTTTGCTGATGCTGGAGAGTAGACTGATAGGGAGGTATTTGGCTGGGTAGGATTTGTGCTGTTTTTTACGTACAGGACACACCTGGGCAATTTTGCACATTGCCGGGTAGATGCCAGTGTTAGGTAGATTACAGTCTCAGGATGCAGGGTAGCCCATTCCGGACATAGATGAGGATAACCTTCTTCTGTGGAATTCTCTACCACAGAAGACTGTGGATGCCAAGCCACAGAATATATTTAAGCCGGTGGTGCACTGATTATCACTGCTGCCTCACAGCACCAAGGGCCGGGGTTCGATCCCAGGTCACTGTTTGTGTGGAGCTTGCACATTCTCCTCATGTCTGCGTGTGTCTCACCCCCATAACCCAAGATGTGCCAGATTGGTGGATTGGCCACGCCAAATTACCCCTTGATTGGAATTTTTTTTTTTAAACACAAAAAGGAAAATAGATTTCTAGACTCTGAAGGTACCAAAGAGTATGAGAACAGTACTTGGGGCATGACGTTGGGACAGAGAAACAGTCATGAATGGCCAAGCAGGCTCGAAGGGCCGAATGGCTTATTCCTGCTTCTATTTTCAATGTTTCTATGTTTTATATAACATACAAATGCTGGCCAAATAGTACAATGGCATCCTTAACTTCTGTGAACTATTTCTTTAAAAAATGTTGCAGGGTATACTGACAAGGTACTTTGACAGTTTAGTTCACTGTAGTGTCGTGGATTCTGCAACACCAATTTGAAGTTCTCAAGATAGTAGCAATTATACACATATTATTTCAGGACTCATATCAGAGTGTGGACTTACTACATCTGAACTCAGCCGGAAGCATAGCAAAAATTTCATGTTTATTCACATTAATAGGACATCCAGCACACATTTGGCCGAGTTAAAACAGTGGAACGGGAACAACTCCGAGGGTTGAAGGCACATGTTATTTGTGTTATTTATGGCAACAGTAAAATTATGAAGCATCTCAAATGAGTCTTCTGCTCTTTGGGCCTGCAAGTAATGTGCAGAACATTTCGGAGAGGTTTTTACGCCATGTTTATAATATCAGTGGATCTGGAATGGTTCCACCAGAAATGGTTTCTGAGACCAACTTGAGACTGCTAGAAAACACTTTTCAAAAACTTACAGTATTTCCATACATTGGAAATTGAACTAAGAAGTGTGGCAGTTCACAAATAAGCCTATAAATTGCTGAAGTTCCAACTTTGGCACAGTGGTAGAAATCTCGCCACTGATGGATCACAGTTCGAGACCCAAAGTCTTAATTCCATAATCTCGGCTCACTCTTTAGTGCAGTATTGCGAGTGTGCTGCCCGTTGGAGATACCAGATATCTGTCCCCTCAGATCCAGTGTTTTGAAGAACAGCAAGTGAGTTCTCCAGAGATCCTAGCCAACATTTATCTCTCACTCAACACAAAACAGATTACCTGATTGTTTATCTCTTTGTTTGTGGATCTTTTCAGTACACAATTTGACTATTCATTTGCCTACATTCGAACGATGACTAGCACTTTGCTGCCTGAAAGACAATGCCGTGAAGCTGTCAATGCTGCTTTATAAATGTCAGTCGTCCTTTCTCATTTCCACTATTCACCTCAATTTGTGCTCCTTCTTTGTAACCACACCATGGTTGCTTATAGCTTTTTAGGATTTGGCTTTTCTCCCTCATCTATTACGAGTGAAGAATGTATCTGTAAATGGTGCCTTCTAATAGTCCCACAGCAATATGATTGGAATAAAAATATTCCATCTTAACATTTCCACAGTATTTCTAAAAATTTTAATGAGCAACATGTGCAAAACATCCATCTGAGAGAGACAACCATTAAAGGTATAAAATTATTATTTGTATAACATTGCAAACACAGTTTTCTGCAGAAACCTATTGGAATCCCTCCTCTACCCTCACTATATTAGCATGACATTTCCATTTCTCACATTATCCTGCCTCATAATGTCTCTGTGAGATTGCCTCATTAGTGTCAATTAGTGCCAAAGTATTGGGAGATCTGTGCTATGGACCTGCATCCCCAGAGAACTGGATTGTGATTGCCTGAACTAATTTTACTTAGGACCATTAACAAGCATGAGCGAGAGGTGACTTTCATCCTAGCAGTCTTGCTTGGATTGTCATATAATATCACGCAGTCCCTTCACCAATGATATTTTTAAAGATTAGCTCAAATAACAAGCAGACAATGAATAGTAAATGGCAGAGACATAGAACATGGGATTTTTAAATGGTAAGTTTCTTCAATATTTTTGACATATTCTCATATGTTTACATATTAATTTTAGCTCACCAAACAGTCCAGATTTCTATCGATCATGGTACATCGATATGCTAATTATAGTGCCATAGCACAGAATCCCTACAGTGCAGGAGGCCATTCGGCCCATTGGGTGTGCACTGACCCCTGACAGAGCAGTTCACTGAAATCCACTCCTCTGCCACATTCCAATAACCCCTTATCTGCACATCCTTTGGATACAAAGGGGCAATTTAGCACGTCCAGTCCACCTAACATCACTGGACTGTGGGAGTAAACCGGAGCACCCAGAGGAAACCCACGCAGACACGGAGAGAACATGCAAACTCCACACAGTCACCCAAGGCCGGAATTGAGTACCTGGCGCTGTGAGGCAGCAGTGCTAACCACTGTGGCACCCATATATGTATAATATTAACCATTATCTTCTTTTAAGGTTTCTACAGTAGTAGCATCTAACTTATTGTAATACTTCCCCTCCCCTTTTTTCATCTGATCTTAAATGTATAACAACAAAAGGCATTTTAAATGAAGGAGGCAGCACATGTCAAAACAGTTAAGTGAATTGAAGAGATTTATTTCCAAGTTAAATATTACAACTATTTTTCCTGAATGGCTCAGCTGCTGGATACTTCCAGAAAGATAGGAAGATTTTAGAGTCAATCCCCAGTTTATGCTAATTTACCTAATCTCAGCCAGGGTAGCAAGGGGCGTGCTTCAGTTAGTCCGAAAGCAAAGGAGATATGTACAGGAAAAACTCTAAGTATTCCCACTCCTGGTCACTATTCAGTGGACCATTCTGGTAAGTACGTGGAGTTTGATCAATTGCAATACAGCTTTAGATCAAATAGCACGTCAAAACATATATAAAGGATGGCTGCTTGTACTAGAAAATATCAAGTCCCCTGCCTGCGAAACTGAAATCCAGAATATGTCAGTGCCTTCTGCAGGGGAAGAGAGAAAATTGAAGTGTTGCAAAAAAGAGGAAGCCAGTTTATTATCACAAAGAAACGTAATAAAACAAACCTCATATTTCTATAAACCCATCACAAAGTTCTACTTGAACCTCACTCTGCCCTGTGACTTGCTCAGAAAAATATGTCAGAAATGGCAGCTTCACTCTCCGTTGATTCATAAGGCTGCAGACTCTCATTAGGATGTGCGCACCTACTCTAAGCTGGCTCCCCAATGCAATGCTGTATTGCCAGAGCAAATGAACCATTAAACTGAGGTTCTGTCTACCTGTTCAGATGGATGTTAAAGCTGTAATGAGAAGGTGGCAGAATAGTTATTACAGACTTGAGCTCAAATATAACAACAACCTTATTCATCTAATATACAAGGCACCCAATTTTCACACCAAATAACCCTCAAAAATGTTGCTATATAATAGAATGTTATTGCTAAAGATAATTGTTTATAAAATTCTGTTGGATTCATAAGGCAAGTATTTTTATGTTACCGTAAATATTCTTTCAACAGATTTAACTATTTAATCTACAGAGTCTGAATTGTTTTCAGTGGCTGGATTGCTCGTGTGTGCAAATGCTGTAGAATTCAAAACCCTACTTGCTATTAATGCATGGTGTACGTGCAGGTCAAATTATTTACTCAGGTGAAGAAAAAATTCACAAAATTTTTCCGCAAAAAATCCTGTGTTTATAGTCTACTTACGTGCAATAACCTGTAGGTCAATGACACAGGTACTGGATCCAATTGTATTAGAAACTGTACATTGGTACAAACCATTTGCAGCAGTGCTAATGTTTCGGAGAATCAATGTTCCCACCGACAGATCTGAAAGAATATATTGAATGTTTATTGGATTGACAATGATATGTTGATTTATAAAGAGCATTACTGAATGGTTATAAAATACATCATCTCACCGACAAGGCAGTACAGACCTTGCTCCAGCTCAGAGGCACTTGCTAGCTTTTTGCTGAAGGTCACATTCACATTTGATGGTTTTTGTAAAGGTAAATCTCATCACCAGCCCCACACCCCCCCCCCCCCCCCACACACACACACATACACACACACAACCATAGGCTGCCTGGTTCACCTATTTAGTCGTCTCTAATAACAGAAATTTAAAAAAATAGGAAAAGTTGAAAGTAAATGGCAGCTCCATCTGTATCCGTAAAGAGAAATGATGGGGTCACATTTTAAGTAGAGACACCTTGACTGGAAATGTTCTTGGAGCTGCACCTGCCCCATTGCCATCTTTGCAGCAGAAATGCAGTAAAACTGTTAGGATGGGACCCACACATCCAACAGATAATGGTCCAACTTAACAATGCTAATGAAGTAGGAAGGAATATCCCACCATTTTGTCCTACAGAAAGGTCCATGGCACTACAAGATGCAGGGCAATCCATCGACTTGGTTTCAATGTGTACCAGGACCTCTGCTGAACTAGAAGGGCCCAAAAAAAAAAAAAAATATTTTTCTAATTATCTAGGCACAACAAATTGCAGGTATGGGGGAGGGTACAGGAAGAGGAAAGGGGGGGGGGGGGGGGGGGGGTGGAGAGAGGGACAAATTGGCCAACTACAAGCTAACTGTCTATGCCGACTTTATGTTTGGACTCTGCCTCTGTGTTCTTGTTGATTGACCAGGTCCATAATCTTTCTGCGGTTTCTGCAGTTCTTCAGCCTAAGTTACAGCAAATGAACAGGAGAACCCCAGAAATTCACCCTGCGGATCAGACCTCAAAAACCTGGCCATGTAAGGCAATAGCTGGTATCACAGCAGCTTTAATTTTGTGACAGCCGTCACAAGAATGGAGAAAAGGCAATGGGGTGTGATTTTCAGCCCGTGATCGCCGTTAGGGAGAACGGTGATGCGGGTGGAAAACCCAGACGAAATTGAGAAACGAGATTCAATCCGGAGATCGCATTTCTCAATTTTCCACCCCCTTCACCGCTGACATCACGAGATTCACGCTCAAAGGGCGGGAACTTGATTTAAACAAATTATAATAAATATTATTAATCAGCCCCCTGGCCACATGACACCCCTCACTAAATATTCATACCTTGACGACGTTTACAACAGCTTCTTAAAAATACTCCCGCAGTAGTGGGGAGCCCCCGGGTAGGCGTAAAAGTAAAACTTCAGTTGTCATCATGGCATCCTTTAAAGATGGCGCACCAATATTCGTGGAGCCGGGTGCCAGCACCATCGGACCGCACCCCACCAGAGTGATGCCATAAACTACGGCCACTCATTTTCTTTCTTTAAAGAGGCTTCAAGCCAATTTTCAGTCTGAGCCTGGCACTTTGGAAAAATATGGTACGATTCCGCCCAATGGCTCCTATGAGAACTTGTTGATGAACTGATGAATGCCCCTACCACTGTTCCACTTACTCCATCACCCCAGAGAAAGCTGAGCTGAAAACGGCTGCGGAAAGATACATATCTCAACAGAACATTGAGTGCACCATAAGCATGCTATGTACGGATTACATTGTCTGGACTGTCAACGCAGAGTCGGGGTTTCCAGTTGTCTCCCCAGCAAGGATACCCAAACTCATCACTGGTTAAATGCTGCACAACATTACAATGGAGAGAGTCATCTGCAGCAGGAGAATTAATAGACCAGCCCAATTATTGCTAGGGCAGGGAATATTCAGAAAGAAGTGGGGAAAGGAGATTTGCTCCATCAGCCATGGACAACTCTCACAAAAATAATCCATAATTCATTTGCAATCCTGCTCCTGCAGAATCACTTGTGCATAAACTTTCATCATTCGGAAACAAATGAAACAACCTCCCCCATTTTCAACTGCTTTTCCTCGCTTACAATGTATTTAAAAACAAATGAAATTATATGTGTGATTTATCGTCAGTGTCTCTGCATGGTGTATGTCAGTCAGAATCCAAATTGCTTCTCTTCAAGAATGTACTGTAATGAAGGCTGCAGTGTGGAAGCAGGCAGACTTTCATTACTATGGCCTTCAAAACCCATCAAATGCTGGCACCAAGCCTAATACTGTGGGGCTGTGCGTCAACTTCTGTCCCCAAATTGGCAATTCTTCAGTTCAATGACAGCACTGGCTGGATAAAGCAATGAGCCATTCTCTTAAGAATTAGCTGGCTCATTTGTTACTCCTTTATATTTATCATTCCATGGTTTGAGCATGACTGGCTCTGCTAGCATTTATTGACTATTTCTGATTGCCCTTGAGGTGGTGGTGGGCAACTGCCTTTTTGAACCGCTGCTGTCTGCGTGGTGTAGGTACACCCACAATGCTGTTAGGCAGGATTTTTCATAATTCTGACCGAGTGACAGCGAAGGATTGGATCACAATCCCAAGTCAGCATTACATTCATCATGGAGGGGAACATGGTGGTATTCCCATTGTGGCCGTTACATTTGCCTTTCCTGGTGACAGAGAAGATGCTACTGAGTAATCCTTGGTGCTGACATACTCTGTTGTAATGTGACACCACTTGGACGGAGCGAATGTTTAAATGGGTGGAGGGATGTTGATCAAGCTTGCCCTGGCTAGTGTCAGCTCCTTGCATGTTGTTGGAGCATTCCTTCAGGATGACTAGGGATCTATATGAGAGCCACCACTTGAATCTCTAATTTGTCCTATTCATAAGATAGTCATGGCACTGTCACACACACCATGGTGGCCTCAAGGAATGTGAACCCATTCCATGTGTCAATATTGCACAAGGTAGACTGCAGCTCTGCACCCTATCCAACCATCTGCAAAGTCCTGCTTACATTCACAAAAGACATGTAGAGCCTTTTGCTTGTTTATCAACTCTCTTCTACAGGTAGGCCCATGGAGCACCAATGCACACTTCACATGACTGAAGACTATTTGCAGCAGGTTCTGCAGCCATCTGCTTCCTGCTCCTCTGCTTTCACCTCTTTGTACCTCTCCTCTTCTCGTATTACACAGTTCACCCAGTATTTCGTCCAGAGTCCCTTTCTCTGAACAATCCAGAATGCATTTATCTTTGATTATGAATGCACAATCTGGCACATTATGAAGAGTGTATGCCTCAGACTGCCTCATGTATTTGAACCCATCTCTTCAACGTGGGAAAACTACTGGAAAAGAAAAGGGACATGTGCTATAATGACATCAGATGTATTGCAGCACACCGTTGTGCTGTAAAGGAAATCAGCATCTTGGTAACTAAATGGGAGAAGGCAGCACAGTGGTGCAGTGGTTAGCACTGCTGCCTCACGGCACCGAGGACCCGGGTTCGAATCCCAGCCCTGGGTCACTGTCCGTGTGGAGTTTGTACATTCTCCTCGTGTCTGCGTGGGTTGCTCCCCCCAAACCCAAAGATGTGCTGGTTAGGTAGATTGGCCACAATAAATTGTCCCTTAATTGGAAAAAAAATAATTGAGTACTCTAAATTTATTTTTAAAAAGTGGGAGAAAAAGACTAACAAAAGGTGGATATTTGTTTATAGTGGACATAAACAATTTGGAGGAAAATGTAGCTGGTCTGATGACACCAAGATTGGTGGAGTGGCAGATAGTGTTGAGGATTGTCAGAAGGTACAGCAGGACATAGATAGGTTGGAGACTTGGGCAGAGAAATGGCAAATGAGTTTAATCCGGACAAATGTGTGGTAATGCATTTTGGTAGGTCTGTTAAGGGGGAAATATACCATAAATGGCAAAACTCTTAGGAATATAGAAAGTCAGAGAAATCTGGGCCTGCAGGTCCACAGATCTTTGAAGATGGCCACACAAGTGGTCAAGGTAGTCAAAAAAGCATACGAGTGCTTACCTTCATTGGACGGGGCATCGAGTATAAAAACTGGCAAGTCATGCTACAGTTGTAGTAAACCTTGGTATGGTCGCACTTGGAATATTGCGCACAATTGTCACCACACTACCAGAAGGATTTGGAGGCTTTGGAGAGGGTGCATAGGTGATTTACCAGGATGTTACCTGGACTAGAGGGTGTTAGCTATGTGGAGAGGCTGAATAGACACGGACAGGTTTCACTGGAAAGACAGAGGTTGAGGGGTGACCTGATAGAGGGCTCCAAGATTATGAGGGGCATGGATAGAGTGGATGGGCAGACAGGGTGGAGGGATCAGTCACCAGGGAGCATAGGTTAAGGTCCGTGGGGCGAAGTGTCGAGGTGATGTGCGTGGCAGGTTTTTTTTACGCAGAGGGTGGTGAGTGCCTGGAACACGCTGCCAGGGGAGGTTGGGGAAGCAGATACAACAATGGTGTTCAAAGGGCATCTTGACAAACACATGGATAGGATGGGTATAGAGGGATATGGCAAAGGTTGGTATCATGACCAGTACAGGTTTGGAGGGCCGAAGGGCCTGTTCCTGTGCTGTATTGTTCTTTATTCTATTTGCTGAACATCTTCCTCCCCACTCCATCAATTGCTTCTGGCTCAAAGATTTGCAGAAGCAGATAAAGCATCGGTGGTTCAAATGTCCATTTCTAATCCAGGTTTTCCCCTGCAAATTATGTACAGGCTTCTCCTGTAAGCACAGTTAAAACATGCAGATGAAGAAAAGAGGCTGCCTCGTTTTGCAGCCCACATCCCTTATTGGGTTCATTATAATACATCATGCGTGTATGTTCTGATTACACTGCTGCTGGTTCAAAGATGTGGGTGTAAAATTTAAAAATGTTATTTCAGTGCCACCCACAAAGTGTGCCTTGCAGCAAGAAGGACATGGAAGTGTGCGCGCAAAAGCTGAAAGGGCACCTCAACATGGAAATCAGATGTTGAAGACTGTTCCCAGTATGCATGCAACAATCCAAAATCTTGCAAATTGAATGAACTTGTCTTGGTATTTCTGGAACATGCAAAGAGTCAGTGCAGGTAAACACAAGAGCCTGCAGCAGCTTTATAAAGTAGGATTTATTATGAATGTGTTGTATAAATATTCCAAGGGTCTATTATTTTTGCATTTTACAACATGTTTAGGATTTGGGGGATCTTGGAGGAAGGGAAGGTGTTACACTGTGTGCCTCTCCCACGCACCACCATCCTCACTCCCCTCTCGCCCCGCGGTATAATCTTGCATCTTGTCTTGTGTCTTGCAGGACCTGCAGCCAGTGGCACAACCGGAGCCTTGGAGCCGCCCCCTCATGCGAGCTGAGCACTGACGAGGGGAACAGCTCGGACACCAGCCCTCTGTCCGGAAGATTCAGGAGGCCCTGGAGCTCGGGTCGGAAGATGACAGTGATTTTGCGACACAGCAGTCTCCAACACCTTGCACCATCCCAGTGACACTCGCCTAGGTTGGCCCGATACAGCAGGTGGAGGTAGGAACACCCGAGAGGGTGGGCGGACGGACCGAGACACGCCAAGCCCCAGGGACTAGCTGCCGTCCAGGCGTGTCTCGAGCTTCTGGAACAAACCGTCCCTCCACAGTGGAGAGCAGTCAGAGACCCAGGAACTACATGAGGGGTTGTCAGCGAGCATCCAGCAGCTGCAGGTGCAGTTGGAAGAGCCCAACCGCATGCAGCAGCAGGTGGTGCTGACCATGCATACCACCCAAGCCAACACCGAACGCATGGCGTCCGCGGTGGAGGCATTGGGGGCAGCGGTATGGCTATGGATCAGCATGTCCAATGCTTGGGGCATTCTGTGCAGGTTGCTGGCCGAGGCCCAGGACAGGGTTGCCACCTCATGTCCCAGAGCAACCTGAATATCGCAGTGGCGCTTGAGTGTGGCCCAGTCACAGCAGGCCATGACTGGGAACATCAGCGGCCTTGTCCAGGCACTAGCCAACGCGGCACAGACACAGAGGAAGGTGGCCCATTATGAGAGGGAGATGGCGCAGATACCGGCTGATGTGACACAAACCCAGAAGGTGATGGCACAGTCGTAAAGTGATGTGGCACAGTTCCAGATGGAGATGGACAACTCCCTGTTCTCTATGGTCGCGAGAGTGCAGACCCTGGTCGAGACAAGAGCGAGCCTCCTGGACTGGCAGTGCCAGGGAAACCTCAGGGGATAGCTCCCTTCGCACTCCCATCCCATGGCGTATCCCGGGGCATCAGGCACCCCGAGGGAGAAGGAGGTGATGGGGCCTGTGCCAGTGACTCTCTCAAAGGAGGTGCCGGAACACCACACCACCACAGACTCTCCCCCCCTCCCCCGGCGCATCTGGTGGGCGGAGGGCAGAATGGGGCGGCACCATGCCACCGAGGACACCAGAGCAGCAGCTGGGCCCATTCAGGCCCAGACGCCCCAGAGGACGCCCGCCCGCCTATGGGGACTCAGGTCGCAGGGCGAGAATCACAGCAGGCCGTCTCCACTCCTACTGTCTGGGGACCCACCTAGACATAGCATCAGGGCCCTTAAAACCAGAAAGTTAGATACCAGTTACATTGTCATGGGTGCAGGGCACAGTTTAGTTATAGGGGCTAGGGCACAAATCTGTATATATTCGTTCACATTAAACCCCTGTTGCCATCGTTACAACCTGCCTCAGTGTCTGTCTGATGGGTGGTCTTGGCTGGGCTGGCTGGAGGGGCGGGGAGAGAGAGAGAAAGAGAGAGAGATGGACAGACACCACCCCCACCTGTTCCCATCACGCCACCCCAGGGATCTGATAGGACCATGTGATGGAATGGCTAGCTCGCATGCAGGGTCACCCAGCTGGACGGTGGAAAGTGCTACCATGGGCAGGAGTTAGACATTGTCAAACGATGCGGAGAACAAGAGTTCATCGCAAAGCGGATTTTCATCATCCTCCAGCCCATGGACCAGACCTGCTGTTACTGCCATCCCAGGGCCTCCAACCCGTAGTGCATCAGGTATGTGTCACAGGGGAGGTTGCAAGCAGGGGTTGGGGGTGTAGTGAAGAAGTGTGGGGTTGGGATATAGTTTTTGTGCCTTGGTCAGTCGCACCAGCTTCACCCACCCAACCCCCCAATCAGTGACCCTGGAGGCGATCAGAACGTGTGTGTTGGCCCTGGTGCAGATGTTGTGCAGCTGCCCATGCCTGCCTGGGCCCCATGTCCTGCCCACCCTCACACTCCGACGCATCCTCCTTGACAGAAAATGCCTGGCATTCCTCCTCCTCCAACACTTCACCCCTCTGTTGTGGAGGACGAAGCAGCCCGCCACAATGTGGGGAACCCTCTCAGCATGACACTGGAGGGCCCTTCCAGAGCGGTCCAGGCAACCTAACCCCATATTCAGGAGGCCCACGCACTACTCAATCACACCCATGGTCATGGCACGGGTGTCATTGTCGCGGATCTATGAGTCGGTCTGTGGCCTCCGGATAGTCGTCGTCAGCCACGTCCGCAGTGGCTAGCCCGTCGCCCAGGAGCCAAACCCAGCATCATGTACACTGCCCAGGTATCAACAACAGATGTGTATGATGTGCAGTTGATGGTCACAAATCAGCTGCACATTGAGCCTTTAGGTTTGTGTAGAGCGGCCTGTAATCTGCTGGTGCACGTAGGGGACATGCATCCCGTCGATCATCCCCTGGACCCGGGCCATCCCGACGATGGCAGCTAACCTGGCTGTCCAGGCATTCTGGTGGGCTCGGTCCACATCGAAGTGGATGCATTGAGCCGTCTGGGCATATCGGGCTCCGTGACTGTGCGGATGCACCTGTGCACCAAGGTCTGTGAGATCTTAGACCAATCCCCACTCGGTGCCTGGAAGGACCCTGTGGCATAGAGGTTCAGGCCAACCGTCACCTTGACAGCCACCAGGACCGGGTGTTCTCCCCCATATCCCTGACTCCAGATCCATAGCAATGTGGATGTCTCTTAAATGCCCTCGGGGATGGGCAATAAATGCAGCCCAGCCAGCGTTGCACACATCTCATGAATGAATTGAAGCAAAACAATCCCACATCCCAAGTGTGGGAAGTAGCACCAGATTCTGATTTTTACTTAATTTCTTCACCTTGGAAGATTTTACCCAAATCTACAGAACTGTAAATAAATATTTTAGGAATAAGCATCTCCTCGAAAAAATAAAAAGATTCAAGTAACGAAATAAAAGGACGAAGCCTTTCAAGAAGATGTTTTATCTCTGATAGTTTTCTGCTCTTTCTGATCACTTTTATTTTGAACAAGTTTATTGAAACAGAGAACACGGACAATACCATCTGAAACCTGAGGAGTCCGATGTGTCATGAATCTGAAGTGACATTATTATCTAAAGTAATTTACCCGCAACGATTCAGTGATTTTTGTCCTTTTGACCGTGTCTACTAAATGAGCCTTTTTTGCTATATCAGGTTTAGCAACTGTTCCAAGTCAGCTCCTTGATGAGGCTATCAAGTCTTCATTTGAATAAAACTGAATCTAAAACAAATCACCAGTAATAGATGAAAAAACATTAAAGGTATTTAATTCTAGGAAGGGATGTTCACAGTGTTGTTATTCTTCAGTCACCACCTGCTTCAATCCTGATATCCAGATTTCCATGATCAACTTAGTCCGAGGTTTCAATGAAACACAGATAATAGGAGTAGGCCATTTGGCCCTACAAGTCTGCTCCGTGATTAAACATGACCACGGCTGATCCTCTATCTCAATGTCACAGTCTAGTTCTCTCCCCATACACCTTTAGAATCTCAAAATCTATCGATCTCCTTAAATATATCTTGGGGTTTCCTCATCCCAAGTCCTAAATGGCCTAACCTGTTATCCTGTGAATGTAACCCCTTGTTCCAGTGAGCCAGAGGAAACAACAGGTTGCATCCAGGTTGTCCAGCCCTGTCAAGAGTTTTGCATGATTCAATTGGATCCCCTCTCATTCTTCTTAATTCCAGTGAATAGAGGCCCAGTTGACCAAACTCTCTTCATACAACATCTCTCTTCATACAACAATGCTGTCATCCCAGGAGTCAGTCTGGTAAACCTTTGCTGCACTCCATGATGACAGATATTACCTTTCTTAGATAAGGAGGCCAAAACTGCACACATACTCCAGGTGTGATCTCACCAAGGCCCTGTACAGCTACAGAAGGGCATCCTGCACTGACGTCCTTTTGCAATGAAGCTAATGGCTAGGAATCTCAATTCCCCACTGCTGCGATTGCGAATCGGCGCCAGGTGCCAGACCAGTGACCATTCACCACTCCCTCACCGCCAGCCGCAGCGCACTACCTGCTCCATGCTGGCGAGAACATGTAGAAAGGTAACTTTAATAAATTTGAATGTGGGCAGCACGGTGGCACAGTGGTTAGCATTGCTGCCTACGGCGCTGAGGACCCGGGTTCGAATCCCGGCCCTGGGTCACTGTTCGTGTGGAGTTTGCACATTCTCCCCGTGTTTGCGTGGGTTTCACCCCCACAACCCAAAAAGATGTGCAGGATAGGTGGATTGGCCAAGCTAAATTGCCCCTTAATTGGAAAAAATTGGGCACTCTAAATTTAAATAAATAAATAAATTTGAATGTGATTAACGGGCAGAACGCCTGATTTTCCACCCCCTGGTATGCTTCCCCCCCTCACAACCCGGAGTAACGCTGGTGTGAGTCTTTACAAATGGGGGGATCATGCGGCAGGGCCTTTGATGGGGAGCAAGAAGGTGTTGGGTGGGGTTACTGGGTGATGGGGATAGGGTGGAGGTGTGGGCTTGGGTAGGGTGCTCTTTCCAAGAGCCGGTGCAGACTCAATGGGCCAAATGGCCTTCTTCTGTACTGTAAATTTTATGATATGGTGATTCCGGTGATTTGGAAACCCCTCCAACCTCCCCATCTGGACACCCTCATACCTCAGCATTATTATAAGGGGTCTGATCAACCGCCGGACCATCAGATGTTGGCACTCCTTATTGCACTCCAAAAATGTACAGCTCCACACCATAGGAAGCACCCAAACAAAGGACCTATGAACTAGTACCACTGGAACCCTCCCTGGCACATTGCCACACTCCGTCACAGCCTCACTAGTGAGCCTATCAACTAACTCACTCCGAAGTGTCACTCGATGTCTCCAGGCTCTGCCGGTCTGCTGCACCCTATTGTTATCAGATGGTTTGATCCCATTCATTCCGGACCCGGCCTGGAAACCTGACCACCTGCCCATCATAACCTCTATGTAAAACCCTGGCTCTGCATCACACTGCAGTTAAGCACTCAGCAAAGGCCGTCGGTTATCTCCAGCTGCCCACACACCAGCTTAGAACTGTGTGCCATCACAGTATGAACGACTCCACGACACAACCATCGACCACCATCCTGGTCGAAGGCACAAGGCTCACTCAATGAGTACACCCACAGTAGACCCCACTGGAGAAACAGGACAGAAGCCACAGAATCCATTGTTAACAACTGTTGTGCCAGCCAGCGGTTCCCATGTGGAAGGGACGTGTGGTGAGGAGAGAGGCTTTCCACATCAAGGGACGGGTGAGAGTCACTAATGGGGACAGGGATGCAATGTGGACGACATAATGACAGAGGGCCCAGGGATGGTGTGTTGGGGGGGGGGGGGGGGGGGCGCCAGGGGTGGTGTGTTGGGGGGGGGGGCAAATATTGAGGGTTGCTTAGCAGTACAACTCAGGTTGACCATGTAACTCCTGGCTTTGGATGGTGAAGGGATTGCTCACCTTGGTGAGTGTCTCTGTGTCTCCCCCCCATCCCTGCACAGAAGTGGAATTTGGAATTCAGCCAGAAAGGCTAGCTACCTAGCCGCTGCTGGCATTCCAGATACACGGTTGCACGAGCACCAGGGCCAGCCCGGAACAGGAGGAGCCAGCCAGTGAGGCTCAAGTGCTGGCCATCGACGAGGGCCGAAGAGGAAGCTTGAAGGTGGTGCCGCATCAGGTCACATTTATACAGTCGCTGCTTGCCGTCAGAAGAGCTACTGGGCCACACATGCTGCAGTCGACTCTGGCTCACCAAGGAGACCATGCGCCACTTACGCTAGACGGTGGCGCACCTGGCACCACGAGGGTTAGCAGTAAGTAGGACATCCATTCCTGGTGACTGTCAAATTGACGGTGGCCGTAAACTTCTATACTTCTGGCTTATTTCAAAGCTCAAGTGGGGACCTGTGTGGGACCTCACAATCAGCTACTCACAGGTGCATCCGAGATGTGATGGATGCCATATGTGGCTGGGCAGCAACCTGCATCCACTTCAACCTGGGCCAGCAGGATGCCCGGGCTGTAACTTTTACTGGAATGCCCCAGGTACAGGTGGTTATTGATGGCACATGTCACCTTCAGAGCACTGGCATGACCCCTCAGAGCACTGGCATGACCCCTCAGAGCACTGGCATGACAAGAGTGCCCTTCATTAACAGAAAGGGCTTCCACTACCTGAACGTGCAGTTGGTGTGCGATCATCAGCTGCACATCATGCACGTCTCACACCCAGGGAGTGTGCACGACACATACATTCTGGGGCACTCAAGAGGTTCCTGACACTTTTGAGGAACTCCCTTGGCTGAGGGGTTGGCTAGTGGTGATAAGGCCTACCCGCTGAGGTCATGGTTGATAATAACTATGCGCAGGCCCCAGACTAAAGAAACTATCTTATAAGGAGCCTCACACAGCAACCAGGAGGATTATCAAGCAGTACATCGGCACCAGATGCGTAACCACTGCCTGGATCGCTCTGTAGGGCTCTCCAATACAGCCCCGGAGAGTCGCACGCATTATGGTGGCCTGCTGCTTCCTGCAGAACATCACGCAGCAGCAGGAGGGGGAGGAATGACAGGTCTGAAAGTGGAAGATAGAGATGGTGTCCAGGAGGAGCCAAGCGAGGACCTGCAGCTGACATGGCAGGCCACTGAGCGGGTGACCCAGGGCCATTGCACCAGGGACAACCCGATTACCTCCTGATTTACCGATCAGGAGGTCAAAACAGAGGCAGCTCCTCTGCCCTGGACACCTCTGCCCTTCATCTTCCCTCCTCTGTAGCCTTTTACCCCTGCCCTCTCTCTCAGCCTTTTACCCATTACCTGCCCCTTAGCCTTTCCCTTATTCCCATGCCCACAATTTCCCCTTCCCACTCAGAGGGTCATCTCAGCATCCCAAGAACTGCAGCGGTTCAAGAAGGCAACTCACCACTACCATATGAAGGGCAACTAGGAATGTGGCCCAACCAGCGAGGCACACATCCCGTAAATAAATTCAAAAAAACAACAGGGTGTTGGGCCTTAGTTGGCAGGATCAGCCAGTCTTGTCTGTGGGACGGAGGATGATGATGACTAGCTGTGAGAAGAGCTCTGATGCTAAAGTCTGACTCCTGCCTTTTAAGATAACATACCACTGTCCACTCCGGTGACTCCTGCTTGTGCGATAGGAACTCCTTCTCATGGGCCCCAAGGTGTTGGAGGGGAGGGTTGATGGTAGAAGGTAAACAGACCGCACTTATTCACTAAAGATGCTGTCGCATTAGGCAGTCTCACACTGCAGCTACCTTGGACTTCCATTTTTGAATAAGGGTGTATGCATATGGGACATTCATGTGTCGGAGATGTCCTGAGTGCCCCCGACCCACAACCTGGCCACTGCCCAATACCCAGCTGATTCTTCCCACCCATGGGATAGAGGCTAGAGGCAGATCAGACTGGTGAAGCAAAGAAGTGTTTAATAATGCGTGTCCCCTTCACCCTGACTATATAATATCGACTACAGCCATGCCAATTTTTCTCATCTTTCGTGCTCTGCCAGTCCTTCGCGATGTTGCCCCAGAGAGCTAATCAGGAGTGGAAGTGGCCTGCTGCTTGTCCCACCCTTTGATGACCTTGTCGGCTGTCCTCTGGAGGGCCTGAATCTGGAAGGGCTCGGCCTACTTTTGGGTCTCACAGATGATGACGTGTCTGCTGTTCTGCCTATTGCCCAGCAAATGTGTCGAGGGTATTCGGAAGAGGTGAAGTGTTCCAGCGTCTCCCCTGTGGGAGGCACCTGATGGGTCCCAGCAATTCCTCCCTCAGGATGCACGTTGGCCCAGGAGTTACTTTATAGGATGGAGGAGATGCCAGGATGAGCTCCGAAGGCCTTACTGTCACCTGACCCTGCCAACCCTGGAGGCCTGCTCTTGTCTGAACCATGGTCTTGATACCCTCAGCAATGGTGCATGGTCAATTTCAGTCCCCCTTGACCCGGAGTCGCAACACAATTAAATTAGCCAATAATACTTAGAACAATACCTGAAGACTTTCTCGCTTAGCTGCCCAATAATTACAGTCACCAGGTTTGTAAATATAAACATAATTAAGTTTATTAATAACAATGACTATAATTGAATATGCAGTCAATATAACAGGTTAATTATCACCTAATTCCCAACCCCCAAGTTTAACTTGCCCCCACCCTCTACACCCACACACAACCTCACACAAAGCATCCCACTCAGGCAGAATTCAATCACCACCTGTCACCGGACAGAATGGCTTTTCAGTCAATTCATTGGCCACCAGCCATCCAATCAAACCAAGTCCTTCCCCATCTCTCGGTGCCATAGGGTCTGGGTTCTGCTGCTCAAAAACTAGCACTATGTAGCAACTTCTTGAATTCCTCATTCTCTCTCCTGCTTGACGTAAATATATATGCCCATTCAGCATCCATGGATCAAAATGATACCAGTAAAAATCAAAAAAGGGAAAATAAGGGAATTAACAGAAAGGGCTCTGACACATGTCCCCCATCGGTCATGTACTTCTGACACAGTGTCATGACCCTCTGTGACTGGCTAATGTCAGTCAGTGCCTGGCCAAAGAGCAAAGAACAATACAGCCCAAGAACAGGCCCTTCGGCCCTCCAAGACTTTGGGACATGCCTATACTAAAACCGTCTGCACATACAGAGTCCGTATCCTTCCATTCCCACCCTATCCATATATTTGTCTAGATGTATCTTAAATGCCGCTATCGTACCTGTTCCCACCACCTTCCCAGGCAGCGCGTTTCATATATTTACCACCCTCTGTGTAAAAAAAACTTGCCTCACACATCTTTTCTAAACTTTTCCTTGCACTAGTACTCGACTCTCCTACGCTAGGAAAGAGCATCTGGGCATCCACTCTGTCCATGCCACTCAATCTCTATCAGGTCGCCTCTCAACCTCCGTCGTACCAGTGAGAACAGACCGAGTTTATCTAACCTCTCCTCATAGCTAATGCCCTCCATACCAGGCAACATCCTAGTAAACCACTTCTGTACCCTCACCAAAACATCCACATCCTTCTGGTAGTGTGTAACATGTAACATGGATCCTACCCAGTTGACGAACCAGTGAGAACCCCGCATTGCCTTTCCAAAATACCTGGATTGCATCGGACTTCCCACTGAAATAAAGGAATTAAAGACCCTATGGGAGAGAACTACACCCCTCTCCCACACCCCTGCCAAGAGCTGCTGGCCAATCAGAAGCAACTCTGCAGCACTGACAGTGTCACCAGGAGCCGTCGCCATTGTTGGTATTGCACAGGGGCTTACTCAGAAGATCAGCAATGGACTCTCTGGAGACAAGTAAGTGGAAAGAGGGTGGTTGACAGCAAGAGACAGGGCGGGCTTCCCGTGGCCCCATTCATGCCTGATGTAGGGTCCTCCCAATTGGGCACCCCCGCATTCCTGCCGTCACCAGAAAGGCACAAACATTCCTATCCCTGTCTCTGAGGGGGGCGAGTAGGCGACAGGATTTCCTCACTGTATTCTCTTACCTTATTGCATATGTCCCAGCCCCAACTCCATCTGCAAGGAATTGGGGGGGGCTTGGTACTTAATCAGACCCTAGGCATCCAGTTCATTTTTGCCTTGTGAATAAAAATGCAATAAATCCTCACTGAAAGCAGCTGAAAAATGACCAGCATTGGAATATCACAGACGTAATTATGCAACTTGGGTTATTTAACAAGCTGACATGGGAATGAAATCACACTTTGCACTATAACATGCTAAACCTCGTGGATGAAATTTCACTGCACTAATAATTTTAAAGCAAACTTGATTCAGCAGTCCGACAAAGAAATATTAGTTGAATGCATTAACACGTGAAACCATTGAATCAGAGGTGCACATTGCAGAAAGAGGTCACTCAGCTATTATTCTTTTCCAGAGTAATGCAAAGCTAATCAGAGTTCCCCATTCTCAATTCCCATAATCTTCTGCTTAAATATTTATCCTGTGTTTCCTTAATGAATAGTTCTCTCTGCCTCAACTCTCGCCTGTGGCAAAGCATTGCACGGGCCTGCTACAGAAAGAACTTGCTCCCATCTTTTCTTTTCACTCGCATATCACATGCCTCCAGCTTCTTGTCAAACACCTTATGAAACATGGTCTAAAAAAAATCCATATTTTCTTTATTTACTGCATTCTTTTTAACTTCCAGTGAGCAACTTCATCAAAAATCTATTACATTTTTTTCAAACACCATTGCCGTTACCAAGTCCAGGCTGGTTGTCCTCCATTAACCCTTGCAGTTCTGAATGGTTACTAATTTTACATCGAGTTCTCACATTACTTGTTACACTTTCAGCCCAAGGATTTGGATCACAACGATGTTATGCCTTCACTGAACCCAGCTGCATTGCGTGTGTAATGCATCATGATCAAAACGTCACAGGTCTATAAAGCCTTTTATTTCCTACACTAACAATTTCCTTTAACGTGATTTAAATTAAGTCCTTTGAAAAGGCAAGGGATCAACATCTGGTTGCCAAATAGCCAATTGGAATAACCACTAACACAGAAGGGCAAATATTCTGTACAGCACTATGGTTCCAGGTTACCGGCACCACAAAATGTCATAAAATACAACCAGGCAGGTGAATGATATAGATTGTAATGCATTAGATTAATATCTCACTATTTCACCAGATTGTCTTCCAATGGAAATTTCAAGCAGTTTAATGTTTGTGCTTTTGCCTGTGGATATTTGTTCCCCTCAAGAGATTAAATAAGTTGTTATGAGTCCATGACAGTGTGAATTGTGCATGATGCATTGCAAATAGTGGGCTTAATGTGCCAAATGACCTTTTTCTCATTTCATACTTGCTAATGTTTCTACATTCCTCATGTTTAGCTTCCACTAGTGGTGGCATAATTCTAGGTGCTCCGTCTACAATCACAGAATTATTCGGTTTTCATAAAAATGTTGATTTTTTTTAAATGTAAGATCACCAAACATTGAACAAAGACCTGCCAGAGGTGACAGCACTCATTCAGGATATAAATGTTCTGCTTGCAAATTCGCTTCCACTGCAGAAAGGACCTTAGACTGCAAAAATTCTCTTCATTTGTTATCCTTAGCAGCAAGCATCGAGAGGTCTGCAGAGGTGAACAACGATGTCCCATGCCAACGTACTATCTCAATGTTGTAATCTATATCTGCTGCATTATGTGATTCCTGCCTAAGAATAGCATCGCTATTCACTATGATCTCCTGACATTTTACACCAATCTATTTCACTATTCCTTTGATTAATGTTGTCTGATCTTCTTCTCCCCCCCCCAGTCATGTCTTTCCTATTCATCTCTATCATTTCTCTTGTTCCCATTTGCAAAAAAAAATCACTGTTTAATGCTATTGCTGTACTGATGTGCTGCATTTATCTTTATCAATATTTTCCATGCTGTGTTTCGAGAACAAACTTTGCATTGGTTAAAGAGTTTCTGGGTCTTATGTAAATGAGGCAACTATTACAAGATTATTATATCGAAAGCACAGTCTTCATCATCACTGTTGATCTAATTGATGCACTGCAAGAAGCCAGGAATAATAAGGTAACACTAGCTTGAAATGTTGACTTAGAAAACCAGCTTTCCTATTTCTGTCAAGAGTTATCCCTTTAATAGAAATGGATAATCAGACAATTATGGGTTTTAATTATGATATGCCAGCCCAAAATTGTTCACACGGTCTGAGAAAACCACAAGACCATTAGCAAGTTTTGTTTTACAGTTCACAAATTCGCAACAATAAAAATGATAAAGAAAATATCGAACCAGGTATACTGATAATCAAGTGTGTACATTACCATGTACTGACATTGGTGGTAGCTTAATAAATGAATCCAGTTTTTCCCAGGAGTACTTCGGAGGGGGGGTAGCTTCTTCAGATCTACAAGTCAGCGTGACATCATTTCCAGTGTCAACAACTCCTTGAAGTCCACACAATGGGGTAGTGGGTGGGACTGAAAGAAAAGATTGCAAAACATCAGCTCTGAAAAGCACAGCTGGAGCATCATTAAAACACATCTCCCCGAGAAACTAATGAGAGCACAGATGCAGGCAGGCCTTTTAATGCCTGGGGAAATGCTTATATTTATCGCCTCATCATTTCAATGGAAAAAGCCACAAACTCCTGTCTGACCACTCAACTCAACAAACAGAATGATCAAAGGTACACTTCTTCACGCAATAATTGGCAAGTTCCAGAAATGTACTCCAATTACATCTGGGTCTGATGTCAGCAACATATTTAGACCCCAAGTTCTGTACTACTAAATAATAATACAATATTCTGGGGGTTTGTTTTGCAGGAAGAGTGGCACAGTTCACATCTACCGCAACCTTCGCCAATTCAGACAAGCTATTGCTCAGATAGCTACTGTCACTTTGATCTGCACTTGCACACAACTTTTAGGATCATTCGTGGTATTACTGTGCATTAAATTCTCAAATTTAAAAGATTGTTTATGCTTATGGATGAAATATTATTCTGCATTAATGCTCTCCCTCTTCCTTCTCAATGAGGTGTTTGAGTAGCGATCTCACAGAGGTGTTGAAGGTAATAACTAGTAGTACAGGAAAGATAAATCCAGGATGTTACATCAAATAAAACAATGCCAGAAATTTGGCCCCGGTTTGGGGGCAGAAACAAGCAATAAATCATAAGACCACAATAATTACACCATTCGGCCCATCAAGTCAGCTCTGCCATTCGATCATGGTTGATATGTTCCTCATCCCCCTTCTCCCCATAACTCCTGATCCCCTTATTAACACCAGATTTGTGCTCGAGGTGCTGTTACCTACAGACCAAGAGCTGGAAGATAGAACGATTCTGTCTAATTCTTTCTTGGAACATAAGAACTAGGAGCAGGAATAGACAATTTAGCCTCTAGAGACTGCTCCACCATTCAATACAATCATGGCTGATCTCATCATGGTCTCAACCCCACCATCCTGACCGTTCTCTGTAACCCTTCAACTCATTACTAATTAAAAATCTTTCTAACTCCTCCATAAATTTACTCACTGTCCCAGCATCCACCACACTCGGGGGTAGCAAATTCCACAGATTCATGACCCATTGGGAGAAGTAGTTTCTCCTCATCTTGTTTTAAATTTGCTCCCTCTTATCCTGAGACTATGACCTCTTGTTACAGAATGCCCACAAGAGGAAGCATCCGCTCCACGTCTATTTTATCCATACCTTTGATCATCTGATATACCTCAATTTCCCCTCATTCTTATAAACTAGAGAGTATAAGCCTAAACTGCTCAATCTCTCTTCATAGGCCAAACCCATCATCACCGGAATCGATCTAATGAACCTCCTCTGAACTGCCTCCAATGCCACTACATCTTTCCTAAAATGAGGGGACCAAAACCTGTGTGCATAATACTCCAGGTGTGGTCTCACCAATGCCTTGTGCAGTTGCAACAACACTTCCTTACCTTTATCCTCTATTCCAGGGTTTTTCAAACTCCGGATCGCGACCCCAGTGGGTGTCGAGAGGGTCACGGAGCGGTCGGTTGTGGCGTTCCAATCGCGGGGAGAAGTTCCCAACTGTCGCAACCAACTTTTAAGAATGCCAGCAGTCACTGGCGTTTGAGGGGGTGGGAGGCGCGAGGCTGGGCTGTGTGCTGATCACCGTGCACAGAGCGGTTGGGGGGAGAGAGAATCGGCTGACAGGCTTCTACGTAGATGCGATGCTAACAGCAGTGGCCCCAGCATGGAGCTCTGCTCTATTGCTCATCCTTTGCGCGCTGCTCAGCTCGTTCCCCGCCACCGATCGGCAGTGTGCAACCTACGGCTACTTGGTCAATCCATTCAGCGGCCAGCACAACGTCGGTTTGCACTCCCACAATGGTAAATACTGGTCAGGAAGTGGTCTGTGACTGGGTTGGATACATTGAGAGGAAGACAGGCCAAGTTTGTCGGAATACTGATTAAACAAGGCCAGTCAAGGGGACTGACATATGTGAACACTGGAAGAAACCTACAGTCATCACTTTGTCTCGATGCTCTCTGGAAAGCAGGAAGTAAGTGCTTTTGGTGAGAATGGAGCAGAAGGTTACTTGGATGTTTGGATAGTGCAATACAGTGGAACCAGTAAGAAATAGTCTGACACTGTGTTTGACGAGTTACTTCATCTCCCCTAAAGTCTTAGTTTCTAAAGTAAAAACAAGATTGTACTTTTTTCTAAAATTGGTTAAATTTCTAAAGAAATGGGAATATATTTGAAACAAAGTTTGTGTAAATGTAAGGATGCACATGCTCAACTGACGTTGTTTTAATATTTTGCAGTAAAAAGTCATAAATTTGGAAAAATTTCTTAGAAATAAAGTTTCAAAGTAAAAAAAAAGAATGCTTGCCGTGACCGGCCCCTTTAGATACGAATGATGAGTCTTTCTGCCAGAGGCAGCAGCAGAGAGAACGTCATGCGTCCGGCACGTCAATGCTTTGGCCGCAAAATCATCGAGGTGAGATTTTGTCACTGCGAGCAAGCAAGCAACAGGACTGTGTGAAGAACTAAAGATGGGTCATTTTGTAATAATGTAGATCGGGCCAGAGGTACAAACAGACCAGGGTCTCGCAACTGAATCTGCTGGAAAGAGATTCTCAGGAGAGTCCACAGTAGGACAAGGCAATGCTGGTGTGAGCTGTATCCCAAGCTTCAGGGCCTCTGGTGAACAAACAATTAAGAAGAAACTGAAATCGGGAACAAAGCAGGATAAAGATGATTTCTTGAGTTATGGCTTTAATTGTGCCAATGCAATTCAGGATGTAAAGCCCATGCGGGCCACAGGCATGGAACTACTGGCAAATGATAGTTTAAAACTCTCAAATCTTCAAAGGCATTTGAAGACGAAGCATGGAGAGTGTGAGGAAAAACCTCTTGATTTCTTTCAAAGCATGCAGCAAGAACTTAATTCCTCAGCTGAAATCCTTAGCTGAAATGTAACATTGAATGACGAAGCACGAGAGAACGTGAGGACCAAGCAGGCCCACCTGCCGCATTAAAAGTAAGCAATAAGGGTGTGTCGCAAAGGTCAGCCAGCGTGTGTCGCGAACGCCAGCCAGCATGTCTCGTGAATGTTGACCAGAATTGGTCCCGAAGGTCTGGTAACAGTGGGTCCCGGGGAAAAAAATGTTTGAAAAACACTGCTCTATTCCTTTAGCTGTAAATGCCAACATTCCATTTGCTTTCTTTATTACCTGCTGTATCTGCATGCTAGTTTTCTGCAACATGCACAAGGATACCCAGATCCCTCTGCACCGGAACACCCCGAAGTCTCTCCCCAGTTAGAATACAAGTTAGCTTTCCATTTTTCCGACCAAAATGGATGACCTCACACTTTTCCATGTGTAACTCCATCTGCCACATTTTGGCCCACTCACTAACTTATCTATATCCATTTGTAAGGTTCTTACATCCTCATTGCAACTTACTGCCCCATGTATTTTAGTGTCATCTGCAAATTTGGCTGTAGATCCTTCATTCCCTGTAACCAAGTCGCTGATATAGATTGCAAATAGTTGGGGCCCCAAGGACTGAACACAGATTAGGGCATGCAAATTTGCATCGGCAGCCGGTATGAGAGCTTGCCAGCATCATCCTGGCTCCAAATCATTTTCCTGGAGACTGGATACCCAGCCCAAGTAGCAAATGGGCATCTGAGGCGATTAAAAGGATCATCAACGATCAAAGACTGACTAAAAAATTCCAGTTGGCCTGCAGGCCCACCAGAGTCTTGGGAGTGTTGCCTCCCAGTGACAGACTGGGGGCGGGGAGGCGTTTGCTGTGAGAGGCAGCACTCCAGGTTGGCTTTGGGGTCCCTCTCCCTCCCTCGCCTCACAAATTAGCCAGAGACTGCCTTTGGAGTGGTTCCCCCTCCACAATGGTAGTCTGACCGCTGTGGCTCTCTTTTTTTTTTATTTTAAAAGTGCCGAGAGGGTCCTTCAAGATGCAGGACTGCTCTCTTTCTCTATCTTCCTTAGCTGTAGTTCTTTCCAAGGAATAGAGTTATTGATCCTCTGGTTTTTGGAAGCCGTCGTTAGATAGAAAGCACACCCGCTGGTTATTAGATAAGGCAAAATCGATGTGCGGTGTATGATCCTGACACCACACAGGGGCGAGTCTCACATTTGACCTCGACATCAGGGTCCTGACCCACAATAGAAAATCCTGCCCTCTGGGCTGCATTTTACTGAAAGCATGCCAACCCTGCTGCCAGGATGAACTCCGGGGCAGTAACGCAGAAGATAAAGTATGGAACATCAAGATGGAACCATGCTATTAATTCTGGCACCGAATCCTAATACCCAGGAAACAATTCCACTTGAAAGCATTTCCCCATGGTAGTGCTGAATGACCTGTATATGCCCATTCCGTGCACAGCACAGTGGGTTAGAATTGCTGCCTCACAGCGCCCAGGAACCCAGGTTCAATTCCAGCCTTGGTTGACTGTCTGGAGTTTGCACGTTCTCCCCGAGTCTGCGTGGGCTTCCCTTGGGTGCTCCAGTTTCCTCCCACTGTCCAAAGTCATGCAGGTTAGGTGGATTAGCCACGCTAAAAATTTCCCCTTAGTGTCCGAAGATATGCAAGTTAGGTGGGGGTTGTGGGGATAGGGCAGAGGAGTGGGCCTCGGTAAGGTACCCTCTTTCAGAGGGTCTGTGCAGACTCAATGGGCTGAATGGTCTCCTTCTGCACTGTATGGAGTGTAAAGGCAATTTTGCATATTCATTTCATGAAACTGCATTCTGCCACTGTGCTCTCGTCACCTGTGATGAGGTGAGCCACAGATACATCGGTGGAAGAGTGTGCCTCAGACAAACTGGCATCTGTCCTAGGAAAAGGCAGTTATGGAATATATTAAACTGCTTTAATTGGCTTCCCAGTGCTGCCAGGCAGACTGCCATTCGCACTACAGCCTGGCTCTGGGGAAGCAATCCCAGGCAGGAAAACATTGGGAACAAACCCTCCTCCAAAGGGCTGAGAAAACTCCCACATATCTTGGTTTGTAAAGCCAAGGAGGCTGCCAACCTTCGCAACTTGTCCTGCCACCTTCACAAATTTGCATACATACACATCCAGGACGGCATCCTCTTTAAACTTGTACCATTTAGTTTATATTGCCTCTCCTCATTCTTCCCTGCAATATTAACATTTCACATTGCTCTGCGTCCGATGTCTGTACATTTTAACAGCTTTGTTCTCCTGAAGTCTTTCGCCTCCTCAATGTTTACTGTATTTCCAAGTTTTGTGCCAGCTACAAATTATAAACAAAGCCTTGTATTTTGAAGTGCAGGTCATTAATGCATATCAAGAGCTGCAGTGTTCTGAACATTAACGCCTGGGAGACACCACTGCCCACATCCCTCCAGCCTGAAAAGCAACTGTTCACTACTACTTGCTTTCTTGTCCCTGAGGAAATTCACATTCACATGGCCAAATCCCCTTATTTTCTTTGTGGTCTACAATTTTGCTGACAAATCTATTGTGAGATATTTTATTCAATGCATTTTGAAGGTCCATTTAGACAGCATCTACTGCACAACCACCATCCATCCTCTCTATTACTTCTATTGTCAAATAATTCAACTCAAATTAGTCAAATGTGTTTTCCGTAATAAACCGGCTGGCTTTCATTTATTAACCTATAATTTTATATGTGCCAATTAATTCTATCTCGGATTAGTGTCTCTAAATTCTTCTTGACCATCAATGTTCGTCAGACAGGCCTGTAATTGTCAGCATTACCATTCCCTGTAATCCTATGTTCCTCTGGCCCCACTCCCAAAGCTAAGAGTTTGGAAATTGTGACAGTGGCTCCTTAATTTCTGCCCTTCCTTCCCTCAGCAAAATTGTTGCGATGGATGCTGTGATGAAGGACTGGTTTTCTCTGGATGGATGAGCTACATTCAGTCAAAAAGCTGTCATCCCATTTCTATCTTGTGACCCTATGATATGAGGCATTACATAAAATGCTGGTAAGATTTAGTGGCAGGACATCAATACTTCCCCGATGTTTATTTTCTATTGCATTGACAAGCTGTCCAATTTGGACACCACAAATTCTTCCTTTCACGTTTAATTGGACTCCCAGCTGTCTATCGACACATTCAGAGATCTAACACTGAATCCGTGTGGATGTGCTTCATTGCACCGACAACAGCATTGACAACTTTATAATACAAATGGCACTGCAGTGGGACAGTGTGCCTCTGTCAATAGATTCAACACCTTTAACTAAATAGTAACAGTTACATTCCTGCAACAAAATAATTGCACAACATGCCATCTGCAGTATCAGCTACACCTCCTGATGGAACACTTCCAATCCCCATTCAGAATTGAGCGTATTTGTGAACCGCTGAGCATACTGTGTGAATATCTAACTCACGGTTCATGTGTTTAAGAATATACTTTACAGGCAGCGTGTGGTTTCAGGAATTAAAATTTAACTGCAGAAATTGGGATAAGTACAATTGGAGCAATCCTGGAGTCCATTACTGTCAAAGGGTTGGAGATCATGTGACTGATGATCTTACCTTTCCAGCTATTAACCTCTTAAAACAGCAGGTGGGCTTACTTAGACAAAGAGCTGGAGACATGATGAATGCAACGCTTGCAAGAACAAGAGCAGTCCAGAGAGATGTTAGTGTTTTGGGAGTTAGAGGCAAATTAGTTTTAAAACATTTAGTAAACTCCGAAAGGCAGTAAAATCAAATTACTACTTCATATTCAAAAATAAATTATAAATTTATTGCTCTATCATTCATCAGATCACTGCACCTCAAATCCATTTTCCTGACTTTATTTCAAATACTCGTTACCCTGACCTAACACAAATCTATCCACTTACCGCAGCCTTGAATTCTCTAAATGCCCTTGTATGCAGCTTCTTTTTCCAAATTTCCAGCACCCTTACTCTAAAAACAAAGGTACTTCCTGTTTTCACTTCTGAACGACCTATCTCTAATTTTAAGATTTTGTCCCCTTGTTCTCGATTTCCCCATGGCTCAATGGGGCCAGAAAGGATCTTGTGCACTCTACTTGATTTTATTCTATTGCCTAGAATTTTACACTGAATTATTCTTTGTTTTCAGTATAACATGGCAGTCGCAGAATATATCACAAAGTCAAAGTTACAGAGGTAAACATGTCGCAAGAGCACCCTCTAGTGCACTGCTTCATTCCTGCACAAACATAAAGGTATAAAGAATTAGAAATCAGAAAAAGTACCCGAATTATGGATAGAATCCAACATTTTCCCAAAGGTCATGTTACACCATAAAAATGCTGTATTCTAATACAGAAGTTTTTTGTTGCCAAAATATCACTGGTTATGTCAGAGTAGCACAGTGGTTAGCACCGTTGCTTCACAGTGCCAGGGTCCCAGATTTGATACCCAGCTTTGTTCTGACTGTGCGGAGTCTGCACGCTCCCCCGTGTCTGCGTGGGTTTCCTCCGGGTGCTCCGGTTTCCTTCCACAAGTCCTAAAAGACGTGCTTGTTAGGCGAATTGGACATTCTGAATTCTCCCTCTGTGTATCCGAACAGGCGTCGGAATGGGGCGACTAGGGGATTTTCACAGTAACTTCAGTGCAGTGTTATTATTAGAACACAAATGTAATGCAAAGAAAAAAACCATGGCAGGATGCAAACATCTGCAACCCTTGGAATAATCATGATAAATATGCATATTAACAGTGTATCTTAGCAGAAATTATTGGCAACAATCTTTTTATGATTTGTGCAAGAAAATATAATCTTTTCATTTTACCATGGGCTGGATTCTTCTTCCCCACCCACCACAAGATCACCACAGCCGGGAAGCAGACCCTGTAAAGTTCCGTTGACCTCGGGCGGGAATTTCCGGTCGGCAGGCGGGTGCGGCCGGAATCTTGCCCTGTGTGCGCAGCAAAGACCGCTACCTGCCCAGATCCTATTGTGTGGGGACAATTTGTTATCCCATGTTCTTTGGGAAATTGGGGCGGGGAATGGGGGAGTGGGGGGAACAAGGGAGTGCAATCTTTAGGAGTGCAGCTGTATAAATAAAGCTGGTCAGTGTGGTACCGGCTAAAGAGGGAAGCAGTAGTGAAATATTGAGTGAAAATATTCACAGGTAGACCTGAACGTGAGCAAAGGAAGCAATTTATTGTTGTAGGGCTCTGGGAGAAAATCTTAGCCTTGGTGTGTTGCTTCAGTGCATCTTGAAAAAGGTTGACACTGTCGGTTTGGAGAGAGTAAATGTTGAAGGTGGGTTCTAATAACTTTAAGGCAGGTCTTCCCAGGTCACAAGCCGAGATTCTGAAGTTGCAAGCTCTGCAGCAGCAATGGTTGCCGTGGAGCTCTGACAATGTTAACATCTGCGAGTCCCCTTGAAAGTCTTGCTTTGTTTCTACACGGTGGGCATGCCTAAGTATCTGACGTGTGAGGCCTGATTCCTGCTACAAGGTCACTGAAAAGGTAGATTCTGAACAATGTGAAGATTAAAAACTGCCCCCCCCCACCAAAGATTGGATCACATATGTTCCCCAACATCCTTCCCCACCCACCCACTGCTTTCCTAGGACCGTCGCCCTACCCCCAGGTCTCTCTTTAAGGGGTCACAGCAATTTTGAAGCCTCAAGATGAGATCCAAGTGGTAAAAAGTTTGAGAACCACTTGATTGAGGCTCCGATAGCTACTGTTAGATTAGCCATTCCACTGATCAATGAGACAGGTACAGAACCAAGTGGCATAAGACATAGGAGCAGAATTAGGCCATTGGGCCCTTCGATTCTGCTCCGCTATTCAATCATGGCTGATATTTTCTCATCCTCATTCTCCTGCCTTCTCCCCATAACCCCTGATCCCTTTATTAATCAAGAACCTATCTGTCTCTGTCTTAAAGACACTCAATGAATTGGCCTCCACAGCCTTCTACGGCAAAGTGTTCCACAGATTCATTACCCTCTGGCTGAAGAAATTCCTCCTCATCTCCTTTTTAAGGATCGTCCCTTTAGTCTGAGATTGTGTCCTCTGGTTCTAGTTTTCCCTACAAGTGGAAACATCCTCTCCACATCCACTCTATCCAGGCCTCGCAGTATCCTGTAAGTTTCAATAAGATCCCCACTCATCCTTCTAAATTCCAACGAGTACAGACCCCGAGTCCTCAACCGTTCCTCATACAACAAGTTCTTCAATCCAGGGATCATTCTTGTGAACCTCCTCTGGACCCTTTCCAAGGCCAGCACATCTTTCCTTAAGATACGGGGCCCAAAACTGCTCAAAATACTCCAAATGGGGTCTGACCAGAGCCTTATACAGCCTCAGA
Source organism: Scyliorhinus canicula (assembly GCF_902713615.1). NCBI lineage: Eukaryota > Metazoa > Chordata > Chondrichthyes > Carcharhiniformes > Scyliorhinidae > Scyliorhinus > Scyliorhinus canicula. Next base: position 73,519,895 of record NC_052152.1, read on the forward strand.
AGTACATCCCTGGTCTTGTATTCTAGCCCTCTTGACATAAATGCTAACATTGTGTTTGCCTTATTAACTGCCGACTGAACCTGCACATTAACCTTGGGAATCGTGAACAAGGACTCCCAAGTCCCTTTGTACTTCTGATTTCCTAAGCATTTCACCATTTAGAAAATAGTCTATGCCTAAATTCCTCCTTCCAAAGTGCATACCCTCACACCTCTCCACAGTTTCATTTGCCACTTCATTGCCTACTCTCCTAGCTTGTCCAAATCCTTCTGCAGCCCCTTTGCTTTCTCAATGCTACCTGTCCCTCTGCAGTTCATTGTATATTCTGCAAACTTAGCCACAGTGCCTTCATTTCCTTCTTCCAGATCATTAATGTATATTGTGAAAAGTTGTGGTCCCAGCACAGACCCCCGAGGCACACCACTAGTCACTGGCTGCCATTCAGAAAAAGACACCTTTATCCCCACTCTCCGCCTTCTGCCAGTCAGCCAAACCTCTATCCATGCCAGGATCTTACCATTAACACCATGGGCTTTTAACTTATTTAACAGTTTCCTATGTGACATCCTGTCAAAGCCTTCTGGAAATCTAAATAAATCACGTCCACTGGTTCTCCTTTGTCTAGCTTCCTTGTTACCTTCTCAAATAACTCGAACAGATTTGTCAGACATGACCTCCCTTTGACAAAGCTGTGCTGACTCAGTCCTATTTTACCATGCACTTCTAAGTACTTCGCGATCTCATCTTTAATAATGGACTCTAAAATCTTACCAATGACCGAAGTCAGGCTAACCGGCCTATAATTTCCTGTCTTCTGCCTCCCTCCCTTCTTAAACAGTGGTGTTACATTAGCCACTTTCCAGTCCTCTGGGACCCTTCCTGCCTCCAGTGATTCCTGAAAGATCATCACCAATGCCTCCACAATTTCCTCAGCTATCTCTTTTAGGACCCTGGGCTGTAGTCCGTCCGGTCTCGGTGACTTATCCACCTTCAGACCTTTCAGTTTCTCCAGAACCTTCTCCTTACTAATGTTCACTGCACTCATCTCTGCCCCCTGGTTCTCCTGGAGCTCTGGCATCCCACTGGTATCTTCCACCGTGAAGACTTGTGATCACTGGAGTTGACCTGACTGATACTGCCGTCTCCCTATTCAGCAACACATATCAGAACTCTGGCTCAACCCCTCAGAACTCCATACCATTGGAACACAGAAACCAGAACCATGTGGCCTAGGAATAATCTTTAGAGATGCAACCAGCAATGGCTCCCCGCCAGCAACAAGCTGCCATGAGAGGAGGGCCTGCTCAGCGCTATCAGCCTTTTGCAGAGCATGACAAGCTAACAAAATTAAACATCCCAAGGTGCTCCAGAGGACTGACAGGGATAGGTGAGACATGAAAGGAATCGAACACAAAGATGAGAATTTTAAATTTGTGGTGCTGGTGGACTGAGTCACAGGTCTGTGAGCACAAGAATGATGAGTAAATGGGATTAGTGAGAGTTAGGATAAGGGCAGCAAATTGTGGAAGAGTTTAATTTCATGAAGGGTGGAAGATAAGAGGCTGGCTGTGAGGGCATTGAAATAGTCAAGTCTGTAGATAACAAAAGGCGGATGATGGTTTCAGCTGCAGCCCAGGCAGAGATGGAAATGTGCAACATTATGAAAGTCGATGGGGACTTTGTGATGGTGGGGATGTGGAGTCAGAAACTCGGCTCAGGGTCAAATGGGATACAAGAGTTGTGAACAGACTGGGTTGGCCTGACACAACAGCCACAATGGGATAGTAATGGTGATTAGAGATTGGGTTGTGTGGCAGGAACCAAAGGCAATAGTCTGACAACACAGAGTGAGAGAGACAGCTGGAGGTGAAGTAGAGGTGAGAATTACCACAGCATACATTTGGAACCTGACATTATGAGCTGAATTCTCCCAACTGGAGACAAAGTGCTGTAGCAGGGGTTTCCCCACTGCGGCCGCTGGTGAGAAAACATGGCAAATCCTCTGGTCTTTACCTCATTAGTTATTCACCAAATGTTTCACATGGTATTCAGTGGCGGGGCAGGCCTAGATGGCACATAATCTGCCATCATGTCTGGGTGCTGATGTGTTGGGTATGCTGGGTCTGCGAGGACTGCGTTTACCATAGCAGTGAGAGAGACAGGCTTCCAACACTTGGAGAAATTCAACTCTATTTTATTGAACTCTTAACTATTAAACATACTGACTTCCGGTTGCGGCGATGCGGAGCTAAGCCGCACGTTCGGCAGCTCCCGCTTTTAAAGGACTTTCGGGCCTAACTTAGGGCCCCAAACGGCGCTGTTTCGACGATTCCCGGTGGGGGAAGGTGTTTGGAGGAACATTCCCCGAAATTTATGGTGCTTACCCGGAGTGGGGCAAAGGAAAAGGCTGCAGCAGCTCCCCAGGAAAAGCAGGGGAAGGAGGACAAAATGGCGGCCAGCAGAGCACCCGAGGACTGGTGGAAGTGGGCGCAGGAGCAGCAAGCTGCTCTTTTGCGCTGTTTTGCGGAGCTGAAGGCTGAGTTGCTGGATTCCCTGAATGCGACTACCAACAAGCTGCTCGAGACCCAGACGGCCCAGGGGGTGGCCATTCGGGAGTTGCAGCAGCAGGCCGCTGAGTGGGAGGAGGAGGCCGTGGTCCTCGTGGGGAAAGTGGAGTTGCACGAGGCACTTCACAAAAAGTGGCAAGACCGCTTGGAGGAGCTGGACGTTCGCACGAGGCAAAAGAATTCGAGGATCCTGGGCCTGGCGGAGGGGCTGGAGGGGTCGGATCTTCAGTCTTATGTGACCACGATGCTGAGCTCGTTGATGGGAGCGGGGTCCTTCCATTTGCCCCTGGAGCTTGAGGAAGCCCACAGAGTGCTGGCCAGGAGGCCCAAGACAAATGAACCCCCGCGGGCGGTGCTGGTGCGGTTCCATCGATTCAACGACCGGGAGTGTGTGCTGCGCTGGGCCAAGAAAGAGAGGAGCAGCAAGTGGGAGAATTCGGTAGTGCGAATCTACCAGGACTGGAGTGCGGAGGTGGCTAAGCGGCTGGCCGGGTTTAACCGGACGAAGGCGGTGCTGCATGCCAAGCAGGTCAAATTTGGAATGCTGCAGTCTGCGCGATTGTTGGTGACATACAAGGACCGGCACCACTACTTCGAGTCCCCGGAGGAGGCGTGGGCCTTTGTACACGCGGAGAAGCTGGACTCGAACTAGGGTCTGGGGGCTGCGGGGTCCGATGGTCTATGGTCGTTGCTGTTTTTGCTGTTGCTGTTTTTGTAACTTTGACATGTGTTATTTATGCTGGGTTTTTGCTCTGTTTCCGGGTGGGTCTGTTGGGTATGGTCTTGGGTTATGTGGGGAATGTTGGGGGTTTGTGTTTTGTTTTTTTATTTTCTCTTCTGTACGGGGCTGGGAGATTGGGTGGAGCTGGAATTTGGGGAGCTGCATCAGAAGGGTGGGGTGGGGCAGTGTGAAAGTGCGGACTTTCCTCTGGTTTCCCGCGCTGCGGGACGTTGGGGGGGGGGGGGGGGGGTAGTGGAGATGGCGGTGGGGGCGTGGCCTCTACTGGTTTTTTCCCACGCTGAAGCGGTGCCAAGGAGGTGTGGCAGGAGGGGGGATGACCCCATGTCGGGAGGGGCCGGGTTTTGGCGGGAGTTGCCGGGGTCAGCAGAAGTCAGCTGACTCACGGAAGTACCATGGAGGGTGCGTCGCGGCTAGGAGGGGTCCTAGCCTGGGGGGGGGGGGATACCGGGTTGCTGCTGGAATGGCCAAGAAGGAGCTGGTGTGGGCCAGGGGGGTAGAGGAGAGGCGGATTCGTCATGGGGAACGGGTCGGGCGGGGTGTGCTGGCCTGGGGCGAGCAGTCGATGAGCTATGGCTAGTCGGCGGGGGAGGGGGGGGGGCGGGGTGCCCTCTGATGCGGCTGATTACCTGGAACGTGAGGGGGCTGAATGGGCCAGTTAAGAGAACTAGTGTATTTTCCCATCTGAAGGCGGACGTGGCTCTGCTCCAGGAGACCCACTTGAAGGTGGCGGACCAGGTTCGTCTGAGGAAGGGGTGGGTGGGGCAGGTTTTCCACTCAGGATTAGACACGAAGAACCGGGGGGTGGCGATTCTGGTGGGGAAGAGGGTGGCGTTCAAGGCGTCTGAGGTGGTGTCGGACAAGGAGGGCAGATATATTATGGTGAAGGGTAAGCTGCAGGGAGAGAAGGTGGTGCTGGTTAATGTATATGCCCCGAACTGGGATGATGCTGGCTTTATGAGGCGCATGTTGGGCCGCATTCCGGACCTGGAGGCAGGGGGCCTGATCATGGGGGGAGACTTTAACACAGTGCTGGATCCCCCACTGGACCGGTCCAGTTCAAGGACGGGTAGGAGACCGGCGGCGGCCAAGGTGCTGAGGGGGTTTATGGACCAGATGGGAGGGGTGGATCCCTGGAGGTTTGGGAGGCCGAGGGCGCGGGAGTATTCCTTTGGGAATACTCCATAGGGTTTACTCCCGAATAGATTTTTTCGTCCTGAGCAGGGGATTGATCCCGAAGGTGCAGGATGCCGAGTATTCGGCCATAGCAATTTCAGACCATGCTCCGCACTGGATCGATCTGGAGATGGGGGAGGCGCGGGACCAGCGCCCGCTGTGGCACCTGGATGTGGGGATGCTGGCTGATGAGGTGTGTAGGAGGGTCCGGGGAAGTATTGAGGGGTATCTTGAGACCAACAACACGGGGGAGGTCCGGGTGAGGATGGTCTGAGAGGCTCTGAAAGCAGTGATCCGGGGGGAGCTGATTTCCATCCGGGCCCGGAGGGAGAGGAGGGAGAGGGAGAGACTGGTGGGGGAGCTCCTGGATGTGGATAGGAGGTACGCGGAGGCACCGGAGGAGGGGTTGCTGGGGGAACGGCGTAGTTTACAGGCCAAGTTCGACTTGTTGACCACCAGAAAGGCGGAGGCACAGTGGAGGAGGGCGCAAGGCGCGGTATATGAGTATGGGGAGAAGGCGAGCAGGATGTTGGCGCATCAGCTCCGTAGGCGAGATGCAGCTAGGGAAATTGGTGGAGTGACGGACAAGGGTGGGAATGTGGTGCAGAAGGGGGCAGAGGTGAACGGGGTCTTTAGGGACTTCTACGAGGAACTGTACCGGTCGGAGCCACCGGAGGTGGGTGGGGGGGGGGGGGGGGGGGGGGGGGAGCTAGTCAGGGGGATTGGTCAAATGCAGTCAGATAAGGCGCCGGGGCCGGATGGGTTCCCGGTGGAATTTTATAAAAAGTATGCGGATCTGGTGGGCCCCGTGTTGGTGCGAGCCTTCAATGAGGCATGGGAGGGGGGGTTTTTGCCCCCGACGATGTCGCGGGCACTGATCTCTCTGATTCTGAAGCGGGATAAGGACCCCTTGCAGTGTGGATCATACAGGCCAATCTCGCTCCTCAATGTTAATGCTAAGTTGCTGGCGAAGATCCTGGCCACCAGGATAGAGGACTGTGTGCCAGGGGTGATACACGAGGATCAGACAGGATTTGGCAAGGGAAGGCAGCTCAACACGAATGTGCGGAGATTGTTAAATGTGATTATGATGCCGGCGGTGGAGGGGGAGGCGGAGATAGTGGTGGCGCTGGATGCAGAGAAGGCGTTTGATAGAGTTGAGTGGGGGTACCTGTGGGAGGTGCTGGAGCGGTTCGGATTCGGGGAGGGGTTCATCAAATGGGTGAGGTTCCTTTATGAGGCCCCGATGGCGAGTGTAGTTACCAATGGAAGGAGATCAGAGTACTTCAGGCTCTACCGTGGGACCAGGCAGGGGTGCCCCCTGTCCCCCTTGCTTTTTGCACTGGAGATAGAACCTTTGGCCTTGGCGCTGAGGGAGTCGGGGAGGTGGAGGGGCCTGGTGCGGAGTGGGGAAGAACATAGAGTATCGCTGTATGCAGACGACCTGCTGTTGTATGTGGCAGACCCAGAGGGGGGAATGCCGGGGGTGATGGAGCTGTTGGCTGAGTTTGGGAGCTTCTCGGGCTATAAGTTAAATCTAGGCAAGAGTGAGGTATTTGCAGTACACCCGGGTGATCAGGAGGAGGGAATTGGGAGGCTCCCGTTTAAGAGGGCAGTGAAGAGTTTCAGATACCTGGGGGTGCAGGTGGCCAGGAGTTGGGGGACTCTCCATAAGCTTAATTTTACCAGGCTTGTGGAGCAGATGGAGGAGGAATTCAGAAGGTGGGACATGGTGCCGCTGTCGCTGGCGGGTAGAGTGCAGTCCGTCAAAATGATGGTTCTCCCGAGGTTCTTGTTCCTCTTTCAGTGTTTGTCCATCTTTATCCCTAGGGCCTTTTTTAGGAGGGTGACTAGCAGCATTATGAGCTTTATTTGGGCGCATGGGACCCCGAGGGTGAAGAGGGTCTTCTTGGAGCGGGGTAGAGATGTTGGGGGGGCTGGCGTTACCCAATCTCTCGGGGTATTATTGGGCGGCCAATGTGTCGATGGTGCACAAGTGGGTGATGGAGGGGAAGGGGGCAGCATGGAAACGGATGGAGACGGCGTCCTGTGGAGATACAAGCCTGAGGGCCCTGATAACGGCGCCGTGGCCGCTCCCTCCTACGAGGTATACCACGAGTCCGGTGGTGGTGGCGGCTACCCTCAAGATTTGGGGGCAGTGGAGGCGACATGGGGGAAGTGGGGGGCTTGATGGAGGCTCCGCTAAGGGGGAACTATCGGTTTGTCCCGGGGAATATTGATGGGGGGTTCCAGGGTTGGCACAGAGCGGGCATCAGACAGCTGAGGGACCTGTTCATTGATGGGAGGTTTGCGAGCCTGGGGGAGTTGGAGGAGAAATTTGAGCTCCCCCCGGGGAACATGTTCAGGTATCTGCAGATAAAGGCGTTTGCTAGGCAGCAGGTGGAGGGATGCCCTTCGCTTCCCGCGAGGGCTGTGAGTGACAGGGTGCTTTCGGGGGTCTGGGTCGGGGAGGGGAAGATATCTGATATCTACAAGGTTATGCAGGAGGTGGAGGAAGCGTCAGTAGAGGAGCTGAAAGCTAAGTGGGAGGGGGAACTGCGGGAACAGATCAAAGATGGGACATGGGCTGATGCCCTGGAGAGGGTTAACTCTTCCTCCTCATGTGCGCGGCTTAGCCTCATCCAATTCAAGGTGCTGCACCGGGCCCACATGTCCGGGTCTAGGATGAGTAGGTTCTTTGGGGGCGAAGACAGGTGTGTCAGGTGTTCGGGGAGTCCAGCGAACCATGCCCATATGTTCTGGGCATGCCCGGCACTGGAGAAGTTCTGGAAGGGGGTGGCAAGGGTGGTAGGATCCAGGGTCAAGCCAGGCTGGGGACTCGCAATTTTTGGGGTTGGGGTGGAGCCGGGAGTGCAGAAGGCGAAAGAGGCCAGTGTGCTGGCCTTTGCGTTCCTAGTAGCCCGGCGGAGGATCTTGCTACAGTGGAAGGATGCGAGGCCCCCAAGCGTGGAGACCTGGATCAATGACATGGCGGGTTTTATTAAGCTAGAGAAGGTCAAATTCGCCCTGAGAGGATCGGTACAAGGGTTCTTTAGGCGGTGGCAGCCGTTCCTCGACTTTCTGGCTCAGCGATAGGGTACTGGGTCAGCAGCAGCAGCAACCCGGGGGGGAGCAGAACTTGACTATGTTTCCTTATTTAATTTTAATTTATTTTTAAGTTCTCTTGTTGTTTACTGGGTTTGGGGGGGGGGGGTGATACATGCGTTGATACGGTCTTGGGGGTGTTACAGTTATTATGGTGTTTTATTGTTGCTTTTTATTGTTTGTTGTTATATTTTCTGTAAAAAATTCCAATAAAAATTATTTTTTAAAAAACTATTAAACATACTTTAACTGTGCGTTGACACTATGCTGAGTTGACTGGAGACCTGAGGCTAACCTGATCAGACTATCTTACTACCACATGGTGGATGTTCTAGTTGTTGCTCACAGGCTCCGACTGTCTCTGAAGCTGGATCCCAAGAGAGCGGAAAACTAGGGCCCTCTGGCTTTATAGTGGCCGTGTCCTGTCTTGTGATTGGCTGCTGTGTTCTGTGTGTTCATTGGTCATCCTGTGTCAATCAATGTCTGTCTCTGCACCATCATATACTTGTGTGTATATTATGACAGGTGCCATATTGAAAAGGCACCAATATCACTGACCCACTAAAAAAGAAAGTTGGACTTCCTCAGAACAGAGATAGATTTACGGGAGCACTCAGAGGACAGAGGGTGGGGCCCTCCAGGGCACCTAGGGGTGGATTCACGATTTGGGATACTACGTTCTCCTGCAGAGGAGAGTTGCACCCATTTTACAATCCCTTGGGAGAGCAAATCGAAATGCAATTCCATATCCCTTGCCATGCAAATTCATGCATGGCGTGGAATACAAGTAATTACTGAGGAAATCCTGCTGCTATCGGGCTGCTATTTTGAGCGTGCAGCCCAATAGCAAAATCTCACAGCCGCCCACGATCTTCATCCCCCAGGCCACAAATCACCCCCGAAACCCCCCGACCCCCGCCAAGTGCCACACTCTTCCTCCAAGTATGGGGTGACCCGACTGCACCCCGCCCCCGGCCAGTGACCACCTAACAAATGAGACCCCACTCCCGGGACCACTGCAATAGGAAGAACCCCCCAGTACATTTGCAATAGAGAGACCCCCCAGCGACCCCCTAACTAAAGGGATCTCACCCCCCCCTTCCACCCCACAGTGACCTCCCCCACGAACAATACCCCTTCTGCAAGCTGGAGGGCAGTCCAGACAAGGGCAGTGAAATAAATTACAGCTGTGACACTTACCTAGAAGCTCCATATCTCCATTCCTCAAAGGAGAACAGCTGTGTTTCAAGCATGCAGATCCATTAGCTGCAAGCAATTCATAAGATTCTAGTAGTGGGCTTGGATTGACAGCTTCTACAAACCAGCTGCAGCCTTGATTCATTCATGTCCCTTCATTTATCAGTGACTCTGAAGTGGTGAAACCTCAATGTCTATAAACATTCACCACATAACAGAGAGGTAAGTGCATTCTAAGCACTACGTGCATTCCAATCACTCGAGCGTGATTCCGGCACATCGCGTTTGGATCAGCACCCGCCGACGCCCGGCGCTGATCCCGATTGCCCGATTCTCCACTGCAAATACCGACGTGGCCGGTGGAGAATCCTGCCCCTAATCTGGAAGATCCACTTGTAGATGCTCCCCCGATCCACTGCGGTGGTGTACTAGGATTGCGGGCGGCCTCTATCCCTAACTCCAGAGGCAGCACCAGACATTGTTCATACGAGTCCCGACATCTGCACACCACGGTGTACAAATGTGTTTCATGCCAGTGTGTTTCTCCGCTAGCATTGCCGACAATCTGGTGTGGAGTGAGCATCGGTCCTTCATCTGCATCCCATTCACAGAATGAAAATTAGGTCCTTCTGGAAGGTTTTCTGACACGCCATGGTGGGCACCAGCGAAAAATACCACTGTAAATGCACATCGATATGAAACTCATTTATATCCCTCCCGCCATATTCTCCCACCGTGATATCCATCAAATATGCCGGGGGGGTGCGGGTTTGTGAAAATTCCTTCCTATGTTTTAAAGTGGTGCCTTTACAAAACCAGTGCTTATTCTAAAAGTACCATCTGAAATATTCTTTGAATAATACCCATTGTTTTTCTTGAGGTTTAACAGTTCATTCCTGCTTACTGCATTCAATATACTTCTCATTCCTTTGAGGCTGCTTTACTTATACTTAAAAGTCTTGGTTAGTGACTTTCCCTTCTTCACAAATCAAATATAAAATTCAATCACATTACGGTTATTATTCCCAAGTTGTTCCTCTACCGTCCGATTGAGAACTAATTCTGGTTCATAACGCATCAGTAAATCCAGTATGACCAATTGCTTTGCCAGTTCGAATATATATTGTTCTAGGGAATTGTCCCAAATGCATTCTAAAATTCATTGCCTTTATCACTTGAGCTTTTCTACTTCACCCAGTTTGTGAAAATTAAAATGTCCCAATATAACCATGCGTTTTTTGTTCTATGTTTCCTTGCTTCCTGTATTTATGCGGTCCTTCATTGTCTCGCCACTTTCAAGAGGACTGTAGACAACTCCCACCAGTCATTTTGCAGTCCACAACTACCTATCGTGCTTCCACTGTTTGAGTCATTGTATTAAATATTTCTTTGTTACTGATGTAATTCTTCCTATCTTCAATATTGCTATTCCTCCTTTCATATGATCATTATGACCTGGATTAGTTAGTTAACATGCCCAGATTGCAGCCATGTCTCTGTAATGGCTGCCACATCGTACCCTTAAAGCTAAAAAGTCAACAAGCTTGGTTTGCAACTTCTATGGGATTCCTTTGGGGATTTAGATCCTAATTTCATTTTCACCACATGTAATGGAGAATCTAAGTGAGGTATCCCTGAATAAAAGGGTGAGAGAATTTTACAAAAACCTACAGATAGTTCCAAGAAACTGAGAAGAGCCTACAACGCAATTTCATCTTCACCAGCTTCCCTTTCACAGACGATGTGCATCTCAATGAGCAGGTGCAGATACCTATGCCAGTTTGTGAATTTGAAAGAGAACAGAAACCATGGGAACTGGGACAGTTAGTGCCATCACATCCTGGTTCCTTAGATATAGAATTTACATATTTCTGCCACTGATTGGCAGAGACTTGTGGGAATTTCTGACGTAGCAGATTAGGGGCAGAAACATGGCCAATGTAGAGACTGCCCAAAATTCCTTTATCCGGCCATCTCTAACACGGAGGCCCACACAACTAGGGAGAAGTAAAAGAAAAACTGAGCCGAGGGGTTTGAAAGTGAACATGAACTGGCAGTTTCTGAATTATTCACAAGTACATACATTTTGTTCAACATTGCAATATTTTAAAAGTTAAATCTTAATAAAATGGTATTACACTCTCACACATATATATTATATATATATATATACACACACACCAACAGAATATTTCTGCATGCAAAATCCTTTTGCATGTACAATTCTTTCACTGTTAGAGAATGTTTGAATGGTTGATCGATAATATCACAAACTACTGCAACTAAGAGCACTGGAACAAAAACGTAAGCATGAGAAATATTTGTAATTTAATGTCTACTACCTGCTGATTCAAGAAAGAAAGTAAAGGAGAAAGGAAAATCAAAAAGAAAGTGGGAAAGGTGGAACAAGACCGTGTATCTAAAATAAGCATCTTCTATGACCTCAGATGTCCAATTTAATACATCTGAGGTAAAGCCGCTGTTGTTTATTAAGAATGCTTGGCAACCAATTTAGATTCAGCATCTACCACTAACAACAGCTAAAGAGGTGCTGGTTGAGAAAATGGGATTGCTGAATTGATGTTCAGGTCCCAGATGGTAAATATGTAAGATTATTTCCCAGGGAACTCTAATCAGTCCCTTCATGTGAATCACAACTTACGACCATGAAGAATTTTCGCGAATTATAAGTATGTCTTCTTTCAGACACATTGCCCATCAGTTGTGATTGCAAAGATAGGTTCAAAGCAAAAATGGTCTCTTATCTTCTAACTCCAAAGGTAAATTACACATTAAAATGGATCTGCAATTACTTCACAAGGAAAACACACAAGCAATTATGCTTCCGTCAAAACTGCTGAAGCATCAGAAGCTATAACTGAGTCTTTGAAGCCGTATATATTCACAGTTTTTAAAACAGTTGTGCCAATTATCAGTATATTTTCCCTATATTTGATATCTGACTAAGAGACAATTGGCCATGACTACCTTCCACTTAAAAAATTAGTAAGAGACAGCAGCTGTCATTTTAACCACAGCTACCTTAAACAGCACATAATCCCCCCCACCCCCAACCCCAAGCTGCTGAATTCCCCTCTTAGTGGAGATGTCATGGTAGAGCAAGATTTCTGCTCATTTATTTAGCAAATGAGAATCCCTGGAGCCAGGCAACAGAGTCCTCATTTGTTGTGTTTTATTTTTTCTGGGTCAGGGGTCAATTGGCGTGTGGGGACAAGATGGAGCCTGCTCGTGTCGGAGCTGGAAATGAGACACTACTGCACCAGAACTGGTGGTGCGAGATCAAGCATGAGAAGGACACAGGGCAACATGTGAGAAAGAGGGGGCCTTTCCTTGGCTCTGACCCTCTGGTTAAAGAAATCAGTGCCATTACTATCACCTACAGTTCCACTGCCCCGTTTTACCAAGTCCCATGTGACGACGATAAAAGACTGTCAACAAGAAAATCTAGCAGGAATGTGAGCTCTTTGGACCCATCAGTATTTAAACACAACAGCAGATGGGAGATGTGGCCAGCAGTTATACCCGAGGACAGGTGATGGGAAGTACAGCTGGAGGCACAAATGCAGCATAGGCTTTCTTGCCCAAGCTTGCTCCCTTTCTGCCACTATCCCATCCAGTTTGGGGCAAAATAATGAATGGAAAGCATGTCCAAACTAATCTCGATTGTCGCATTTTTCACTTTTGCTTGTCATCTTTTACATTTCATAGACATGGGAGTCATCATGTTTCACAAAGTACAGCTTTGGTTTCATTATTTGAAATATGACAGCGTTTAGATTACAAAATATAAAGTGGGAATTCAACAACATCTTGATAAACAATACATTATAAATGCAATGTTGAGTGAAATTGATAAACCAATATTACACAGCTGAGTTTGAACACAATTTTGTATTGTGGATTGATTTAGAGTGAAAGCAGGATTGAAAATGGCAATCTTAATTTGACCTATAACCCTTAAAAGCCAATCTAAACAATAAGCTTTCAAGTTATCCATATAGCTTCAATTTGACCATTGATTCTGCCGCTTAAGGATCAGGTAATCTGTAGCTTTTCATCTCTTTGGAATATTGAGCAACTATGTAATAGGGTGGATCAATTGATATCAGGGCAAGTCATACTAGTGCGAACAGCTTCAAAGTAACTGCAAGACAATAACACTCAAAAACAGGATGGCAAAATTCTATCTAATGCATGGCATGCAATATCATAATCACTTGAAAAGATGGCAAAAGAATGAATAATTATACCTAGTACAGACAATCCAAGGATTCCTATGTTCCTCTCTCCTCTGTCAGGCAGGTTGTTCACCAAACACTGATACGTCCCTGTGTCTGACATTTGTGTGTTATTAATGAAGATGGAGGCACTTGTACTGGGCATGGTGACGACAAAGCCAACACGGGAATTAAACTGGGTGGCCCCACTAATTACTTGCCCTCCCTGGTACAAAATCACCTGTGACAAAAGAAAACAAAAAGGAAAGATAAATGCATTTAGCTGATTTTATTCATGGATCGATTCTAAAATGTAACACATCACATAAATTCAGTAATATTTCATTTTATGACATAATTTTAGTTTAAACATTATTGAGCACATCATCAATACAGCTATGTACTGATATCGTTGTATGGAGTTCAGCAACACAAGGGGTCCGATGGGGCAGAACTCCTAAATAGATTGCAGCTTGATCCCCGAAGGTGTCCAGTTTGTTTAAAATAATTATAACAATGAGAATTTCAAAATTTCACCAGTTCTGTTAATTGTCAGAGAACGTATATTTTCTGTCTATGTGAAAATCCCTTGTTGGCAGCTTAACCATTTCTATTGAAATTCTGTGATCATGATGCCTTTTTTCCCTTGTTGCTGGTGCCATAACTGAATTGTGTATCATGTACAGCACAGACTCTCGGTTTTAATGGAAGGTGGTCATGGCTCATGGCTGGCTGCACGCGATAGTTTCAAAATCATCATGGTCTCAGACTCCAAGCTCTAATAACTCAAAGCACATCGGTGATCCCAGTTACCAAACACTCCAGAAAATATTTAGGTATTAAAAACAGAATGTATGGATTTCAGTAAAGCGTTTGATAAGGTTCCCCACGGTCGTCTATTGCAGAAAATACGGAGGCTGGGGATTGAGGGTGATTTAGAGATGTGGATCAGAAATTGGCTAGTTGAAAGAAGGCAGAGGGTGGTGGTTGATGGCAAATGTTCAGAATGGAGTTCAGTTAAGAGTGGCGTACCACAGGGATCTGTTCTGGGGCCGTTGCTGTTTGTCATTTTTATAAATGACCTAGAGGAGGGTGCAGAAGGTTGGGTGAGTAAATTTGCAGACGACACTAAAGTCGGTGGAGTTGTAGACAGTGTGGAAGGATGTTGCAGGTTACAGAGGGACATAGATAAGCTGCAGAGCTGGGCTGAGAGGTGGCAAATGGAGTTTAATGTAGAGAAGTGTGAGGTGATTCACTTTGGAAAGAATAACAGGAATGCGGAATATTTGGCTAATGGTAAAATTCTTAGCAGTGTGGATGAGCAGAGGGATCTCGGTGTCCATGTACATAGATCCCTGAAAGTTGCCACCCAGGTTGATAGGGTTGTGAAGAAGGCCTATGGTGTGTTGGCCTTTATTGGTAGAGGGATTGAGTTCCGGAGCCATGAGGTCATGTTGCAGCTGTACAAAACTCTGGTACGGCCGCATTTGGAGTATTGCGTACAGTTCTGGTCGCCTCATTATAGGAAGGACGTGGAAGCTTTGGAACGGGTGCAGAGGAGATTTACCAGGATGTTGCCTGGTATGGAGGGAAAATCTTATGAGGAAAGGCTGATGGACTTGAGGTTGTTTTCGTTAGAGAGAAGAAGGTTAAGAGGTGACTTAATAGAGGCATACAAAATGATCAGAGGGTTAGATAGGGTGGACAGTGAGAGCCTTCTCCCGCGGATGGAGGTGGCTAGCACGAGGGGACATAGCCTTAAATTGAGGGGTAATAGATATAGGACAGACGTCAGAGGTAGGTTTTTTACGCAAAGAGTGGTGAGGCCGTGGAATGCCCTACCTGCAACAGGAGTGAACTCGCCAACATTGAGGGCATTTAAAAGTTTATTGGATAAGCATATGGATGATAATGGCATAGTGTAGGTTAGATGGCCTTTAGTTTTTGACTTCCCATGTCGGTGCAACATCGTGGGCCGAAGGGCCTGTACTGCGCTGTATCGTCCTATGTTCTATGTATGCATTTTTTAAAAACACAGTTTAACATATTGCTGGCACAGAAAGGGTGCAACAGAAATTCAGCGTACTGCGGACAAAAGGCAATTTAATTTAAAGCAGCCCCTATTTACTCTCACATTACCCACCCATAAACAGCAAGGTGGATTTTGATTTTTGATTTCCCCCTTTTTAACTTTATGTTTCCATTTTGGAGCGATCCAATCCTCTTTAAATAACCCCAGAGCATACTCAAGATAATTAGAGGGTTAGTTTATTTTACACATTCAAAATGCAAGAAGTGGTTTCACAACGTAGACCCCGGCACATTCAAGAGGGATAATGGAAAGAAAGAGGTACAGAGCAAAGACCATAGGCAAAGTAACAATTGGTGTTCACAGGAGTCCAGAGTCCAGAATTGAAACTCCAATGGCTTATTCCTCCAGAGAGGTCAACAAGCTGAAGCGTTGTGATCCACTTTTGCAGTAGTGCTGACTTCCACAATGAGTGAAGCAGGTGCTGATGAATCGGCGTTGCAGCCGGCACTAGTTCAGAAATTCCAGTGGAAAACTGTGCAGATTAGGCCCCATAAATTTAAACATGGACAGGGTTTGGCTTCTGCTGCTACTCTGTTGATGGGAGATTCCGAGAAAGAGGGTCATGCCTGGACACTGCCCCAAGCACAGTTGTGCCAGGCAGAAGTGCAGGGACAGGGATTACATGGCCAGGGATTCCTGATGAATATATTGCACACTGGGGTGGCTTTAATAATTACATTCCAATCCTCGAAAAATTAAATTGCAGGCAGGGCGGCTCAGGCAGCCACCGTGACATCTTGGGACCCACTCCTTGCTACGTCCCGAACGTTATTCAGTACTTGATTACCGCCGAAAGATGTCAAGTTAACAGGGCCCAGCCATGAAAGTGACTGCAGCATTCAGGATGGTTAGCGAATTGCACCTACTGATGAGGGGTCAGGTGAAAATTCACTCCTTCTAGTACACATGAAAACAACAAAACCTAGTGATTGATTTTTCTCCTCCCTCTGCTCGTATGCAATTGAAGCTCTGTGACTCCATCTGAAACTAGGCAGCAGTGAGGCAGGAAATGGGGCAAAATTAGGCAGCACTGGCTACCCCTCATCTTCCCACTCAATCTTAACAACCCTAACCGGAGCAAGAGCGCTCAGACGAGATGTTGTAGCACATCCCGAAGTGGCCAGAACAGTACCATTACTGACCCTGTTACCAGCTGTATGGGATACTCACCAGAACTGGAAAGAGAAAACAATTTTCTAACCATCATAAGAACTCTTCCTATTTCCAATGCTGTCATCAACTTCCCAGATGCACACTCAATCTGCCAAAAAGCCACATCTGTGTTTCTTATACACCCTGTAAACTCGAACAAGGTGATGCACTATCAATTACGACAAGACGAGAGTAGAGTGGAATCTAGGCTTTATTAAGCAGAGATGTGTTGCCTCCTGCAGCTGCTGCCGAAAAGGCTGCAGCTCGGTGAGCACACACATTTATACTCCGCCTACTGGGCGGAGCCAGAAGGCAGGGATCTACCCCCGTACCTGTAGTACAGGAGCCTTACCGTATTACGTTTTATATATGTGATATATACAAACAGTGGTGACTACCACATTCACCCCCTGTTAAAAAGGAGTCCAGCGGGGGTGGAAAAACTTTACATGTATGTGAGTATTTTTAAAATATACATTTTGGGGAAAGTTCACAAATTTAGACGGTCGGGTGCCTTGATGCTCCGTTGTGAGCGCCGCAGTCCCAGTGGCGATGCAGGCGCCGGCTCGATCACCGGTGACTCCGGGAGCGTGTAGTCGTCATTTTCATCCCTGGGTGGGACCAAGGGGAGGACGGATCATCCTGGAGCAGGGGCTGTGGTGAGGGGGGAGGATGAGTGGCGCCGGGGCAGTTTGGGGGGGTGGAGGGGTTGGGTAACCAGCTGGTGCCAGGTCCCTGAGGGAGACCGTGTCTTGGCGGTAGTCGGGGTACGCCACGTAGGCGTTCTGCGGGTTTGCATGGAGTAGCTGTGCCCTCTCGCCCAACGGGTCCGCCTTGTGGAGCCGCACGTGCTTGCGGAGGAGAATGGGTCCTGGAGCTGCCAGCCATGTTGGGAGCGAGACTCGGAGGTGGACTTCCTGGGGAAAGCTTGGAGATGTTCATGGAGGGTTTCGTTAGTCGCAGTGCAAAGCAGCGATCGGATGAAGTGGAGGGAGTCAGGGAGGACCTCCTGCCAGCGGGAGACTGGGAGAGTTTTAGACCGTTGGGCCAGCAGGATGGCCTTCCAGACTGTCCCGTTCTCCCTCTCCACCTGCCCGTTTCCCCGGGGGTTGTAGCTGGTCATCCTGCTCGAGGCAATGCCCTTGCTAAGCAGGAATTGACGCAGCTCCTCACTCATAAAGGAGAATGCCCGGTCGCTGTGGATGTAGGCGGGGAAACCGAACAGAGTGAAGATGGTATTGAGGGCTTTGATGACTGCGGCAGACGTCATATCAGGGCATGGGATGACAAAGGGGAATCTGGAGTATTCATCGACCACATTAAGGAAGGACGTGTTTCGGTCGGTGGAGGGGAGGGGCCCTTTGAAATCCACGCTGAGGCGTTCAAAGCGACGGGAGGCCTTCACCTGGTGCGCTCGGTCTGGCCACTTCGCGCAAACCTGGCAGTTTCTGGTGACCGTCCTGACTTCCGCAATGGAGTAGGGTAGGTTGGGGCCTTTATGAAGTGGAAGAACTGGGTGACCCCTGGGTGGCAGAGACCATCGTGTGGGGCCCGGTGTCGGTCCACTTGTGCGCTGGCACATGTACCTCGGGATAGGGCATCAGGGGGCTCGTTGAGCTTACCGGGGCAAAACAAAATCTCGGAATTGTAGGTGGAGAGCTCGATCCTCCACCTCAAGATTTTATCATTTTTGATCTTGCCCCGCTGTGTGGTATTGAACATGAAGGCAACCGACCGTTGGTCAGTGAGGAGAGTGAATCTCCTGCCGGCCAGGTAATGCCTCCAATGTCGCATAGCTTCTACGATGGCTTGGGCCACGTTTTCAACGGAGTGCCGAATTTCGGAGGGATGGAGGGTGCGGGAAAAGAATGCAACAGGTCTGCCGCCCTAGTTGAGGGTGGCGGCCAGAGCGACATCTGACGCATCGCTCTCGACTTGAAAGGGGAGGGTCTCGTCGACCACATGCATCGCGGCCTCGGCGATGTCGGCCTTGATACGGTTGAATGCCTGGTGAGCCTCGGCCTTCAGGGGGAAAACGGTGGAGTGAATGAGTGGCCGGGCCTTGTCCGCATAGTTGGGGACCCACTGGGCATAGTATGAAAAGAACCCCAGGCATCGTTTGAGGGCCTTGTGGCAGTGGGGTTCCATGAGGGGGTGTATGCGGTCGGGGTCAGGCCCTAGAACTCCATTTTGCACCACATAGCCAAGGATGGTTAAGCGGTTGGTGCTGAACACGCACTTCTTGTTATACGTAAGGTTCAGGAGTTTGGCTGTGTGGCGAAATTTGGAAAGGTTAGCGTCGTGGTCCTGCTGGTCGTGGCCGCAGATGGTGACGTTATCCAGGTACGGGAAGGTGGCCCGCAGTCCGTACCGGTCAACCATTCGGTCCATCTCCCGTTGGAAGACCAAGACCCCATTAGTGACGCCGAAGGGAATTCGAAGGAAGTGGTAAAGTGCTTTGAACGCAGTGTATGGGCGGTCCGTCTTGCAGATGGGGAGCTGATGGTAGGCAGATTTCAGGTCCACTATTGAGAAGACCCGGTACTGTGCAATCTGATTGACCATATCAGATATGCGTGGGAGGGGGTACGCATCGAGCTCCGTGTACCGATTGATGGTTTGACTGTAGTCAACGACCATCCTGTGTTTCTCCCCAGTCTTTACAACTACCACTTGGGCTCTCCAGGGGCTGTTGCTGGCCTCGTGATGCCTTCCCGCTGGAGCTCCGACTTGATGAAGGTCCTGTCCTGGGCACTGTACCGTCTGCTCCTGGTGGCGACGGGTTTGCAATCCGGGGTGAGTTTTGCAAACGGGGAAGGTGGGTCGACCTTAAGGGTCGCGAGGCCGCGCACAGTAAGGCGTGGTAGGGGCCCGCCGAATTTCAGAGTTAGACTTTGGAGGTTGCACTGGAAGTCCAGGCCGAGTAGCAAGGCAGCGCAGAGGTTGGGGAGGACGTAGAGCCGGAAGTTGCTGAACTCTACAACCTGGATGGTGAGGGTGGCGGTGCAGTACCCCTGGATCTCCACGGAGTGGGATCCGGAGGCCAGGGAGATTCGTTGGGTAATGGGGTGTACCGCGAGGGAGCAGCGCCTTACTGCATCAGGGTGGATGAAGCTCTCCGTGCTCCCGGAGTCAAGAAGGCAGGATGTCTTGTGCCCATCTACCTTTACCGTCGTCGACGCGGTTGCGAGGTTGTGCGGCCAGGACTGGTCGAGCGTGATAGAGGTGAGCTGCGGCTGGTGTTGGTAGGCCCCGGGCTGGGCGGCGGTGATTGCGGGGGATGAGGTGCCGGACGAACAGGGGTCCTGAGGCGCCGAAGATGGTGGCGCCCATGGGGCACACGTGGCGGGCGGCGTTAAAGATGGCGGCGTCCACAGGCCGCACGAGGTTTGATGGGGGGGGAGAAAGATGGTGGCACCCAAGGGCCGCACGTGTTCTGATACAAGAAAGATGGCGGCGCCCATGGGCCGCACGTGGGAGCGCAGAAACAATGGGCCTGGTTACAGCGGCGATCAACAGGGCCTGGCACACCGCAGCGAAATGTCCTTTCTTCCTACAGGCCTTGCAGATTGCGCTCCGTGCCTGGCAGCGCTTCCGGTGGTGATATATGTGATATATACAAACAGTGGTGACTGCCACACAAGGTCAATGGAAGCCATGGTCAAGCATATGGTAAGATTTACACTTGGATAGGCCATTGTCTTCGTACAGCAAGTTATTCACTATAATCTGCTGCTCACAATTTGTTCTTCTCTACGCTGGGGAGACCAAAAACAGGCTGGCTGACCATTTTGCAGAACATCTCCATTCAGTCCAGAAGTGTCATCCTAAGTTTCCAATTGCCTGTTACCCGCTTCTCACTTCACTGCTCCAGCGAATCTCAATGGAAGCTTGACGAAGCACTTTATAACCTTCTGGACTGAACATTTGAGTTCAACAATTAACCTGCTCCTAATTTCAAAGGACTGGTGTTGCTGGTATGAAGCTGCTGTTGTCATCAACAACCGTTCTAGACTTTTATTTGTTTATCTTCTTGAGCCAGTGCCAGCTCCTTTTGCCCTCCATCAGCATTACGTCACGTAATCTTTCCTGCATCCTATGCCATCACCAGCCTGCCCTTTTGCTATTCCCCCATCTCCCCTCCTGCCTCTTATTTAAAACCTGCTGCACCTCAAACTTCTCCAGTTCCCATGAGAGGCCATCAACTTGAAATTTTAGCTCTGTTTCTCTCTTCATAGATGATGCAGCTTTTCCAACATTGCCTTTTTTTATTTTACAGCCTGTCTCAGTTCAGCAGATTGCATTGCTTTTGCAGGACAGATGTGCCTTGTGTTCTGATATCGCATGGGCGGTATTCTGCTTTGATATATTGCCTGAAATGGAGCACAATATCAACAATGAGGTCTAACATTTCCACATTGATCCTGCATGAATTTCCACTGAGTTCCCATCTGGACCATCTCTGACAGGCTCTTCCCAGAAGCAATTTGCCCAGGGGACAGATCTCATTTCTCACCCATCCACGTTGAGCGATTGAGGCAGGAAGTAAATTCCTGTTGTAAAATCTGTTCTAAGTGAAAGTTATAGCTTTCTGCTCCTTGCACACAGCCTTCTAAAGATGGAAGCAACCCCAGAGTAAGCCAATGAGGTTTATTCAGGAGAACTGCCAGTAGAAACCAATACAATGATTCTGAATATCCCAATTTTTAAAAATAAGATGCTTCCTGGAAGCTGGCCGTAATGAAGCTCATTACGTTTCCGCTTGTGTTGCTGCCATATATGCAATGCTGGACCTTGTATATCAGCTCGTCGTTACCAGACAACTTGGTGTGAATTGTTGCTCTGATTTCCGGGACACTCATCCGAGGGGCTGCTCTGAATTGAGATACAAAGTGGAGTAAGTAAACTTAATTAAAATGAAGATGAGACCAGGCAGCTGGATCCTGGATAAGACACCCAAGTGCAGTGCTGTGAATTTTCTTTCTATGCCAAGAGCAAGTTCCTATGTCAGCAAGTTCTGCACAGGGAAGGCTAAAATGAGTGATATTAACACCAGGGCTAGAGCACTCAGGCAGGTGTAAAGGCATCTATTTATAGACACAACATTTCTTAATGACCAACCTGTTCTGGCTGATTGGCATTGGAGAGAGGTGTCACAGTCCAAATGATATTCAGTTGATTCAGAGCAGCACTTGTTGTGAAGGTGCATGGCAGTTCAGCTGTTTGACCTCTGGCAACCTGCACACTCCTGCTACTCATGGTAACTTCCAATGACTCCACCCAACCTGTCAAGAAAAGATCAATCATATTGAACAGATGCAATGCAAACAGCAAATGGCATTAAAGTGACTGGCAAACATGTTGCACTTGGGTGTGGTAATGCTGATGTAATGCAGTCTTAATGAGCTGTTTAAATACAGCATACAAGTTGAAATGGAATGCAACCCGGTGGCATGATCAAGGGGATCAGATAATGCCACAATCTGACAATTTGTGGTTTGGGAATTCTACCTCAAGCCCACAATTGCACCACAGAATAGCACTTGTTATCTGTTATAATCTACAAAAGACCAAGATATTTTCTTTCAACATAAACAAAAGCTTTTATAAGATGGACTTGCTTCAAAATAGCAAATGGCCTGAAAGAGTCAAAAAAAAATTATTTTCACAATAAGAGAATCTGAATAGATGGCATGGTTTCCAATGGACATTTTACTATTGGTAATTTCACTGAAGGGAAAGATGACAACATTTGAAAAATATGCACCCCTCCGAGATATTATTCAAGCCAAAGAATTTTGCACATCACAGGCCTTTTCCAATCTTAGTGAAGGGATCCACATGAGAAAGGTGGAAAGGTGTGCAACAGCTCGTACATGAGACCCTGGGGGCGGGGGAGGGTGGGAAATTAGACTAGTTTATACTACAGAACAAAAAAGACTTGGTGAATCAACAACCAAATCATCACTGCAGTTACATTGACAAATATTGCCAAAATTTTAAATTTCAAATATTGTAAAAGAAGCACAGACTAGGAAATGAGCGCTGAAAAGACAATCAACTACCATTCTGTGAACTTCAGTGGAAAGAAGATCAGGCAAAATAAAATAAATGGCTGCAGATTCACTACAAGCCCTTTTTGCAATCCAAGCAAAGGTCAGTTTTACCTCCGCCGCCCCCCCCCCCCCCCCCCCCCCCCAGCCAAGATCAGCTGCCTAAGTAGTTTTGTTCATCCCAGTGAAAGGACCCCTGATTGTGATGTTGCAGACTTATTTCAGGTGGGCAAATCATTCAAGTGCAGTTCATGTATGTTATCACTATGGAGAATTTGTGGAATTTATCTAGTAAACTACTGAATAGCCAGAACGTTTCTGATCAGATACAAAAGGACTTCACAAAATGCTGAATATTCTGGATGTTGCTGTCATTCACCAACCTTTCCCGCACTCTTCTGGAAAGAGAGCCAAGTAAACAAACACCTCAAGGGTGACAAGTTATAAAGCTTGCTCTAGTGGATAAGGACTCCGTTA
The DNA here is from genome assembly GCF_902713615.1 of Scyliorhinus canicula. Classification (NCBI taxonomy): domain Eukaryota; kingdom Metazoa; phylum Chordata; class Chondrichthyes; order Carcharhiniformes; family Scyliorhinidae; genus Scyliorhinus; species Scyliorhinus canicula. The sequence continues at coordinate 73,542,691 of NC_052152.1, forward strand.
ACATTTGCAACAACAGTAATGAAGGAACACCATAGAAATGCATGAGTCTTGACCAGAGTTGACAATGATACAAACTTAAGGATCCTAAAAAACTTCTCTTACGTTACCTCAAATACATTCTGTAGATTCCAGAGTAGCAGCTGTCCATTGCTTGAATGATTGGTCGCAGAATCCGCTCTTTAATGGACTAGGTTTTAAGCAACATCCCATTGGCTCTCAGACTTGGATTTCACCCCAACCAACGATGGCAAGGTGGCACATTCTCCTCCCCCCCCCCCCCCCCCCCCCCCACCACCCACACACAATCATCCAGCTCCCATGTGCATTCTGTCCCTCCAAAGCTACCTCCCCAACAACATTATGTATTCGAACACGGGGAGACAAGTTGAGCTCGGTGTGCGATTGAAAACACAAGCGACACAGAATGTGGTGGAAGAGGTTGCACCAGAAGAATATGGCGGAAGGATGTTAATCCAGAGTTTCCTCCGTGGTCTTTCCCTCAGCATCTTGTAAACCACACGGCCACAGGACAATTCATACATGGAGTGCATTTGTTTAAGATGTTCAAAATAGCAAAATGGCCTGAAAGAATCAAAAACTGCCACCTCCTCAGGACAACTAGTCACCAGCAATAAACGTGGCTTGGCAGAATTGCACACGTTCGAAGAACAAAAAACACAATCATTAAAACTGGTGCCTGCACTGTCCCATTACCCTTGGCCTCTCCCATGGTAAGGAGTAAGTGCAACAACAACAAAGGTATGATCTGCTCCTCACAACCAGAAAGAAACTTGTACACTCTTCCGCGTATACTGCCTCCACTATTGTCAAAGACTTGCAGTTAAAAATGGACGAAAGCTAAGAATATCTGAGCCTCGAGGATTTAAGAGAACAGAAGGACTATGAAGCCTTCTCCAGTACCTGTCCTTATTTGGACACTGCATCCAAGTTTCTTCTGTAAAAATATTTGAGTGAATGAAGTGAAGGTTAACATTTAAACGGTCTGTCCCAGATGGTATCATAGAGCGAATAGAATTTAATAATAATAATCTTTATTAGTGTCACAAGTAAGCTTACATTAACACTGCAATGAAGTTACTTTGAAAATCCCCGAGTTGCCACATTCCAGCACCTCTTCAGGTAAACAGAGAGAATTCAGAATGTCCAATTCACCTAACAAGCACATCTTTTGGGACTTGTGGGAGGAAACCGAGCACCCGAAGGAAACACACGCAGACATGGGGAGAACGTGCAGCCTCCGCACAGACAGTGACCCAAGCTGGAAATCGAACCTGTGTCCCTGGCGCTGTGAAGTAACAGTGCTAACTACTGTGCTACCATGTGTTGCTATCACTCTGTTGATGTTATAGTAGGGATTTAGACTATGTCCAAGTTCGAGGCGGCAGTCAAACATTTTGTCAGGGCAGAGTTAGGGAATTCCTTATTCATGGTGCAGTCTGAAGGACCATTTGTATAGCTTATAATTTAGAGGATGAATAAGGCGTTATAGTGCCCAAGATGACAAGAGATGATGAGACATGACTTCAAACTAACAAACTGGTTTATAAAAACATGATGAACAGCAAACAACTTTTATAGTGTTTCGCTAATTTATGAAAATTATTAAGCGCACAGGAAGTAATTTTAATTCCCTCACTCAGAATGAAAACTGGCAGGATTAGATTGGCCTCCTTTTCATACCCCACCTGATTTTAATTTGCAATCAGACAATCCATTGGTTCGGATACAATTAAATCCACAACCTTACTGAACTCCCCAAGCGCAGGTCAAATCTTAGTGGCACAAAATTTATAACTAAAATCAGGGGTTTGCATTGTTTAGCTGTCGATCGCCTAGTGATCCACAATTAACCTGATGAAATGTGGATCTTTGTCAATACCCAGCTGTTTCAACCAACTCATCTTCCTACTGCTGCAATATCTTGCAAAAACAAAGTGTTTCATTGTTGAGATGTCTATAATGAATCAGCTGTGACATCCTACCTCATTGGTTAGTTAATTAAATTGCAACCAGCTTAATTTGTGATTCGCTTTTTGTTCAAGGCAGTTTCCTTTCAAGGGACTGTGCCTTTAATTTGTCCTTGAGCTTATTTGATTTAGCTTTCTTGGTTACTGGTGTTCATTAAATAGTTGGTTTCATCCTTGCAGATTTAATGTTGAGATAAAAAGCTGAAATTAACATGAGGAAAACAACTTAAATCTGTACAGCAGCTTCAACATTAGTTCAGATGACCAAATGGACTGCAGCGGCTGGTTTAGCACAGGGCTAAATCGCTGGCTTTGAAAGCAGACCGAGGCAGGCCAGCAGCGCGGTTCAATTCCCGTACCAGCCTCCCCAAACAGGCGCCGGAATGTGGCGACTAGGGGCTTTTGACAATAACTTCATTTGAAGCCTACTTGTTCCAATAAGCTATTTTCATTTCATTCCTTTTACATTTCATAGGTTTCAAAGGAGCAAAGTGAGGTAGACATGCTGAGAACTGCAGGGAGGGAATTTCAGAGCTTAGAACCTAAGTAATGGTGTAGCAATTAAATCGGGGATGTGCAAGAGGCCAGGATTAGAGGAGTACATATAGTTTTGGGGGTTAAAGAGATTACACGTGGCAAAGGGCGAGACTATGGAGAGATTGAAAATGAGAATGAGTATTTTAAAATGATGTTGATTGACTGGGAGCCAATTTAGATGAGCGAACGTAGGGATGATAGGCTAATATGCTTTGAAACATGGGCAGTAAAGTTTTGGATTAACTCAAGTTTACAGATATTGCAATATAATAATAATAATCTTTATTGTCACAAATAGGCTTACATTGCACTGCAATGAAGTTACTGTAAAAAGCCCCTAGTCGCCACATTCCAGCACCTGTTCGGGTACACATAGAACATAGAACAGTACAGCACAGAACAGGCCCTTCGGCCCTCGATGTTGTGCCGAGCAATTATCACCCTACTCAAACCCACGTATCCACCCTATACCCGTAACCCAACAACCCCCCCCCTTAACCTTACTTTTTTTTAGGACACTACGGGAAATTTAGCATGGCCAATCCACCTAACCCGCACATCTTTGGACTGTGGGAGGAAACCGGAGCACCCGGAGGAAACCCACACAAACACAGGGAGAACGTGCAGACTCCGCACAAACAGTGACCCAAGCCAGGAATTGAACCTGGTACCCTGGAGCTATGAAGCAACAGTACTACCCACTGTGCTACCCAGCTGTCCCTAGGAGACTAGCCAGGAGGTAAATTTGAATAATCAAGTCTATAAATAACCATAGGATGAATCAAGGTTTTAGCAGCCCATGAGTTGAGATAGGGGTAAAGATGGGTGATATTGCTGAAATGAAAATAGTGTCTTTGTTGTTTTGTTACCCGTGTGGTAGGTAACATGTGCTACTCTATCCTTGGTTAGTGATGAGGCCTTCTGAATCTTGATGAAGATGATTTAAACTCGTCCAGTAGTAACAAAAGGTTTATTGAGTAACTACAATAATAATTGCATGAGTTCTTTACTTTAACTTTGATATCAGTGATAAGGTTGACGAGATCTAACTTCGGTAACTATACGTAACTCCATGAGCTATCTGAACTAGTCTGCTGTTGCTTTGGTCACAGTGCACCCAAGAGAGAGAGAGAGAGACCCAATATGGTTGCCTTTTATACCCCTGTTGGTCCGGCCCTCTAGTGATCATGTTATGCTACTGATTACACATTAACCCCTTGTGTACATGCACATAGAGATCACTACATTTGTGACAGCAAAATGTGTGCTCGGAAGCTCAGCTCGAGATGAGTTATGACACCCAAGTTTTAAACAGACTGGTTTAATCTTAGACTGTTGACATGGAGAGGTACAGAGTTGGTAGTTATGGAATGAAAAACAAAGGTTTCAGTCTTCCCAATACTTAAGTTGAGGAGATTTCTGCTCAAGTACTGAAGATGCTCAAGTACTCAACCTCCTCCGCTTCCTGTGGTAAAGAATCTTTAAAATTCTTCTTCAAAGCATTCTTAAATGAGCATCCCCTTATTCTGCGACTATGCACGCTTAGTCCTACAATCTCACATGAGTAGAAACTTCCTCCCAACATTTACCCTGTCTATACCCCGAAGAATCTTATATGTTTCACTTTTGCCAGTCTTTGATGGCTTTGATGAGAGCAATTTTGATACTGCGCAAATGAAGAAACTTGACTGGATAGATTCAAAAATGGAGTTTCGAAAAGGATACACATAGACTTGGAAAACAATAACATGTTCAAAGACTTTTGTGAGGAAAAAGTGGGGTAATAGTTTGCAAATGAGATTAAGCGTCTGAGGTGGGGATTGGTGGCAGCAGATTTAAAGGAGAGTGATAAATCTGAAGAGAAAGAACCATTCAAGTTGGGTCATCAGTTTATGAAGATGAGAATTGAGGGAACAGGAGGTGAGGCTCATGGACAAGTTGAGCTCAGAGATGGGAGAGAAATCAAGAGTGAAACTAGAGAAAGCTACTAGTTCAGGGCTGTGGCCGGGGTGGGGGGGCAACCCAAGAGGAAGACTGGCTAGGTAAGCAAGTAAAAAGGGAAGGATGCAGTGGGGCAGCTAATCAGATGGTCTCGATCCTAACGAGAAACAAATCCACAAGCTCCTCATCCTTAACTCCAATAATAAGTACAAGGAAGATGGGGAAATTGATGTAAGACTGCAGTGGAGAAAAGAAACCAGGAGTTATCTTTACATTCCAAATGATCCTGGAATAGTGAACTGGTTTGCTCGGCAGAAGCAGGCCATTAGTACTTTTTTGTGGTCCAGAGAGTGTGAGCAGAGGTAGCCAGAGAAGAATCAAAAGCATTGCAGGGAAGCATTAGCAGTAGCCCCAAACGTCAATGGGTTTTAAATGTCTCTTAACAGCTACATTCTCTATTTTTGCTGAGACAGTGACTACTCTTAACTGGTGTGTGGTATAAAGAAGCCCGAGCAAAATTGAAGTCAATAGAAACCAGGGAGATAACGCTCCACTGGTTGGCATCATTGCACAAAAGAAGATGGCTGTGGTTGATGGAACATCTTTGATTGCTTCATCAATGATATTCCCTCCATCATAAGGTCAGAAGTAGGGTGTTCGCTGATGATTGCAGAGTGTTCAATAGCATTTGCAACTCCTCAGATACTTAAGCGGCCTGTGTCCATATGCAACAAGATCTGGACAACATTCAGGCTTGGGCTTTAGCTGCAAGCAACATCTGCATCATACAAGTACCGAGCAATGACTATCTTTAACAAGAGAGAATCTAACTATCTCCCCTTGACATTCAATTGTATTACCATCGATGAGTCCCCCACTAACATCCTAGGAGTTATCATTGACTAGAAAATGAACTGGGCAAACCACATAAATACAGTGGTTACAAAAGCAAGTAACTCATCTCTTGTTTCCCCAAATCCCACCATCGATAAGGCACAAGTCAGGAATGTGATGGAATACTCTCCACTTAACTGGATAAATGTAGCTCCAACAACATTCAAAGAGCTCTACACCATCCAGGAAAAAGCAGCCCGCTGGATTAATATCCCATCCACCATCTTAAACACTCACTCCTCCATCGTTGACGCGGAGTGGCAGCAGTACGCAACATCTACAAGATACCCTGCAGCAACTCAGCAAGGCTCCTCTGACAGCACCTTCCAAACCTATGACCTCTACCACAGAGAATAACACAGGCAGCAGAAACAAACAATCGGAACACCAATACCTGCAAGTTCTCCTCCAGGCCCCATACCTTGCGGACTTCAAACTATATCACCATTCCTTCACAATTGCTTAATTAAAATCCTAGAACTCTCTTCCAAACAGCACTGAGTGCATCCACACCAGATGGGCTGCAAGAAGTCTGCGCAGTGCCGCTTTCTCCAGGGCAGGAATGGATGGGCAACAAATGCTGACTTTGCCAGCGATATTCACATCCCATCAAAGGATACTAAAAAAAACCTAACTGGTAGCAGTTTATCTGGATGAAATTAAACAGCGGAGATACAGGCTGCTGGACGTTCAAGGCAAGAAACCTACAAAAATATGCCTAATGTCATGAAAGGGAAAGGGCAGATACATGGGGAGCCTTTTCTCTCATCCCTAGAACTGCAAGCATTTTATAAACTAATCAGGAAGGGCAAGGAATACCTGGAATCAAAGAACAAAAGCACAATTAGCCAAGAAACGGAGTCAATTTTTGAAAAGTAATTTGTTCTACTAAAATTGAATGTATATTTGTGTAGCACTGTTGCTCATGGAATTACAATAATACAGAAAAGGATACAATTATTTTGCGTTGATTCATATTGCCATTGCCATGCAATGCTAGAGAAACCTGATGTATTTTCAGGAGTACTGGATTGAAGGATTTGTCCTTGGGGCAATCAAGACACTTGTGACAAGATAGAATGCATTAAAATAGAAGACTTGAGTGGACATTTGCACTCTGATATCCCTTGCAGCATTCACTGAGGAGTAAACGCAACAGCACAATCTTGATTCTAGTAATCCATGGGGAATGTGGTTAATTAATTTGTTTTAGCAAACAAGGCATCAGTCATTTGCTTCATGCAAATATGAAATGTGGACTGGCTGATGTTCCAGAAAGTGTCTGTTGCTCGCTGATATTCCTTACTTCCCCGGCGGGTGCATAGATGCAGAGTGACATACCTATAATTCTTAGCAATGCTTCTCCAGGCAATTAAAGACCCAGAATGCCTCTTGCAACCCACTGTCTAAGCTGGCACTGGCACAGCTTTGCATGCAGCTCTTTCCAAAATTACAATCCATAGCGCTATATAGTTCAAGTTGCAGAACAACTCCTGACCAGAGAACTTTGAGAAGTCCCACAGTTTCAACTAATAATGGAATTAATTCGCCTTTGCCAAGTGAGTTTTGTCAGTTTGACAAAGAGCTGGAGCATTATGCAATAATGAAGCATGGAAATTAGTAGGATCTCCAAAAGTCACAACTTTATGCTACTGATCACCATTTTAATTTGGAAATTTTAGCTCTGATTGGCACATTCAGTTCAATGAAAGTGACCTTCCTTCAGCTTGCAATGTGTCTATCTGGTAACTTGTATATCTATACTTTATCCTCTTAAGTGAGGCTTATATGAAACAAATGGCTAAAAACTATTGTGCTAGAATAGAATCCTGATCAAATATTTCAATTTTCCTCCCTTGTGATCCTCCTCAAAATTTCGGCCTCTTGAGCTTCTGGTTTGGATAAATCAGAAAATCTCTCAAATTATACACAGTACAATCTTTATTATCCAGCATACACAGAGCATGGGTGAAGCCGGTTAATGGAGGGTTCAATTTACGGATGGAATACAGCACAATACTTGTTGCATAAACTAATATGCAAGTACTCAAGTAAGTAAGAGTACTAATTTTCTAATTTTACTTCTAACCTTCAACAGTACATGAAAACATAAATTGAAGTATAAAATAATACAGTATAGAGGTATGGATGCCACAGTTTCTGGTTGGTAAAGTCACAATTCATATTAGGAATACATCTGAAATTCTAGTTGGTAAAGAATTCCAGTTGCTGGGGACTTCCGATGGTGGTGGTGATGTGCTGAGCGAATGCTCATCAGGTGGCTCTCCTCCCAATCGGACCCAAAATAGCAACTTTTCCAGGATTCTTGGCTCAAAAAGCCACCCAAAACTCTGAAAAACCCAAAAGGCATCATTAGAGAAGCAGAAGAGAAGATTCCGGCAAACGGTAGCTCAAAGGGCCAGCGAGAAGGCAGAAGCAGCGGCAAGGGACAGGATCAACGAGTAGACGGACCAGCGGACACACGACGCGAGGCGGAGGCTCCGGCGAACCAAGAGAGGGCTGGCCCGAACAGAGGAACATGAACAAGCAGCGATGACCCCCAACACACCAGGGGGGGGGATGGAAGACATTCCTAAAAAAAGAGCTGGCTGCCATGAAGGAGGCAATCAAAATGGAACTCCAGGTGGTGATGAAAGAGATGGTGAAGGAGGTGGTGACGGAAGCGATGGCCGCCCTCCAGCACACGATAGACTGCCTGTGAAAGAAGGTGCAAGTCCAGGGAAGGTCAATCCTGGACCTGGAAAGGGCGGCAACCGACTAGAGTGAGAGGATCGTGGCTCTGAACACCAAGGTGAAGAGGTTGGTGGTGGCCCAAGGGAACCTGAGGGGAAAGGTAGAGGACCAGGAAAACAGGTCCAGGCGACAGCATGTCCGTATTGTGGGACTGCCAGAAGGGGTGGAGCGAAGGGACCCAACGGCCTACATCGCCCAAATGCTGGGTAACTTGATTGGGAGGAAGAGATTCCCAAACCTCCCAGCACACAGGTCGCTCCGGCCAAAACCCAAGACTGGGGAGCAGCCGAGAGCGATCTTTGCTCTGGTATCAGACCGGGAAAAGATTCTGAGGTGGGCCTGACAGACAAAGTCGTGCTCGAGGGAAGGACACAGAATAAGGGTCTATCAGGACATTGGGGCAGACATTGTGAAAAAAAAGGGCCGAATTTAATAAGGCAAAATCGGCACCCTACAAGGTTCAGCATGTTGCTCCTGGCCAGACTCTGAGTAACTTATAAAGGGAAAGAACATTACTTCAGCACCCTGGCAGAGGCCGAAGAGTTTGTGAAAGCCAACAGTCAAGAGAAGGAACAGACGCAGCAAAGGGAAGGGCAGCGGGGGAAAAAGACGGAAAGTGGGGAAAGAAACTGATCCAAGATCTGCTTTATGGACTCTGTGTTTGTGCGGGACTGTGCTGCCTCGTTCTCGGACGAAAGCAGGAGGACAGAGAGAGGGAAGTGAGGATAGGGGAATTAGGTGAGGGGGTGAGGAAGGGAACAAAGGCGGGCAGACAGGACAAGACTAGCCCAAGGAGGGGAGCCACCGTACTAGCAGGGAGGGCTAGCACGGGAAGACAAGCAGTAAAGGGGGCCGCGGCATACCTCTCAGGGGAGAGGCAATGTCTGGCCAAGGGGGTGGGGGGCAAATACAGGGGGAAGGAAAGGGAGGGGGTATGGGGGGAAAGAACATAAAAAAGGGCAGAAGGATAGGAAAGGGTTGACAGCGAGAAAGGCACAGGACTCAGTAGGCATGGAGCAGGCCGAGCAATCAAGATGGCGCCGCATGCAGCCCCTTTGGGGGGTCCCCAAACAAAAGTGTGACCCCGGAGTGCAGGGGCACACCCACGTGGCATACACACAGTTGCCGACCATGTTGGGTGCCCCTGGACAAAGGGAAACCCCGGAGCGCAGGGGCCCAACCTCATGGTGAGAACGGCGATCGTAGGCATTTTGGACAACCCCTCAACAAAGGGAAACCCTGGAGTGCAGTATGGTTAATCCTGCAGGACCGGACGGTCAGAAACCCCCCCACCGGGATAATCACCTGGAATGTAAGGGGACTTAACGGCCCAGTGAAAAGATCCAAAGTCTTCGCCCACCTGAGAAGCCTGAAGGCGGACATAGTCTACCTGCAGGAGACACCCGAGGGAGAAGGACAGAGTATTGGTAAGAAAGGGCGGGACAGACGTACCAGTCATGCTACAGGATGAGGGCTAGGAGAGTGGCCATACTGATCAGCAAGAGGACAAGATTTACTGAGACCAGGACGGTTATGCACCCAAGGGACGGTACGTCATGGTCAGCGTACTAGACGGGGCACCGGGAGTACTGGTAAATGTGTACGCTCCCAACTGGGACAACACAGACTTTATAAAAAAGACAATGGTGGAAATCCCTGACATTGACACACACCAACTGATTATGGGGGGGGGGGGCGACTTTAACTGCGTACAGGACGTTCTGACCGACCGATCTAACCCCAGACTTTGGCAGCACGGTAGCACAAGTTGATAGCACTGTGGTTTCAGAGCACCAGGGTCCCAGGTTCGATTCCTCGCTGGGTCATTGTCTGTGTGGAGTCTACATGTTCTCCCTGTGTCTGCGTGGGTTTCCTCCGGGTGCTCCGGTTTCCTCCCACAGTCCAAAGATGTGCAGGTTAGGTGGATTGGCCATGATGCCCTTAGTGACCAAAAGGGTTAGGAGGGGTTATTGGATAACGGGGATAGGGTGAAAGTGAGGGTGTAAGTGGGGCGGTGCAGACTCAATGGGCCGAATGGCCTCCTTCTGCACTGTATGTTCTATGTTCTACTGGGGAAAAAGACAGGCATGGCTAAGGAACTGGGAGCAGATGGGGGCGGTGGACCCTTGGAGGTTCCTGTACTTGGAAGAAAATTAATTCCATTCTTTTCACGACTGCACAAGGTATATGCCCGTATCGACTTCTTTGCAGTGGGGAAATTGGTGCTTCCAGGAATTATCGGAGCGGAGTACTCAGCGATAGTCATCTCCGACCACGCTCCCCACTACATGGAAGTGAAGTTGGAGACGGGCTGTGCCCAGCGCCCCACATGGAGTCTGGACATGGACCTCCTGGCCGACAAGGCCTTCTGCCAGAAAACTTTGCGAGGCCATAGGTGACTACTTGACTAACAAGTCTCACCTTCCACGTTCTGGGAGGTACTGAAGACTGTGATTCAAGAGGAAATAATAGTCTACAAGGCATGCAGAGATAGGAAAGAGAGGGAAGCCAGGTAAAAGCTGATCGACTCCATCTTGGAGGTAGACAGAAAGTACTCTGAGGCCCCGACCGTAGAGCTGCAGGACTTTAACCTGCTATCTGCTAGGAAGGCAGTGTATCAACTCCGCCAGACATGGGGGACCTTTTACGAACATGGAGAAAAGGCTGGCTGCCTACTGGCTCACCAGCTGAGAAAGAAGGCAGCCACAAAGGAAATAGCGCAGGTAAAGGATGGCAAAGGTACACTGGTAGCATAACAAAAAGAGGTCAATCAAGCATTTGAGACCTTCTACGAGGACTGTACACCTCTGAACCCGCCGACGGGGACACGGGGATGAAACAATTCCTCAACAGGCTGGAAATATCAGTTGTGGGGGAGGAAAGACGAGGGGAACTGGAAGCACCAATAGATCTGTGAGAAATCATGATGGGTTCCCGGTGGACTTCTACAAAAAATTTGCACCAGCCCTGGTCCCACATCTTCTTAAAAAAAAAAAAATTTAGTGTACCCAATTCATTTTTTTTTCCAATTAAGGGGCAATTTAGTGTGTTCAATCCATCTACCTTGCAAATCTTTGGGTTGTGGGGGCGAAACCCACACAAGCACGGGGAGAATGTACAAACTCCACACTCCAGAGCCGGGATCGAACCTGGGACCTCGGCGCCGTGAGGCAGCAGGGCTAACCCACTGCACCACTGGTCCCACATCTAAGGGACATGTTCACAGACTCGCTGGCAAGGGTCACTTTGCCTCCTATGCTAGCAAAGGCCACAATCTCATTAATACCCAAAAAAGACAAAGACCTGACGGAATGTGGATCATATGGATCCATTTCACTGCTGAACGTGGGTGCGAAAATAGTCGCAAAAATCCTGGCCAAAAGGCTGGTCGCTGAAGATCAGACGGGCTTTGTCAAGGGCAGGCAACGTGCTGCGAATATCAGGCGGCTGATGAAAGGAATAATGACCCTCCCCAACAGGGAGAGAAAACCAGATGTGATCATCTCCCTGGATGCAGAAAAGGCCCTCGACATAGTCGATTGGAAGTACCTTCATGAGGTACTGGAACGGTTTGGGCTAGGAGCGGGGTTCACCGCCTGGGTGAGGCTCCTGTACAACGCTCCCAAGGCAAGCATTCGAATTAACACCACCAGCTCCGAATACTTCCAACTGCACAGAGGCACAAGGCAAGGATGCCCACTGTCCCCGCTCCTGTTTGCCCGAGCAATTGAACCCCTAACTATAGCCCTAGGCATCCAAAGAGGAGACAGAGAGCGCAGAGTCTCACACTATGCAGTTGACCTGCTCCTGTACGTCTGAAAGCTGCGGGGAAGGACTGAAAGCAATCATGCGGATCCTAAAAGAGTTTGGAACCTTCTCAGGTTACAAACTCAACCTGGGCAAAAGTGAGGCATTCCCAGTGAACCCAAACGGGAGAGGGACAGAGCTGGAGGGACTCACATTCAAAACAACCCGTTCAAAACAGCCCAAAACAGATTCCGATACCTGGGGATCCAAATAGCCAGAGACTGGACACAGATCCACAATCGTAACCTGACCAATCTGGTGGAGGAAGTCAAAAAGGACATACAGAGGTGGGATGCACCTCCACTCTCCCTGGCCGGGGGGGGGGGGGGGGGGGGGAGTGCAGACAATCAAAATGAACGCGCTGTCGAGGTTCCTCTTCCTGTTTAGGTCCATACCGATTTTCATCCCCAAAGTGGGGGGGGGGGGGGGGGGGGGACACAAGAATCCAAGAGTCCCCAAATCAACACTGCAAAGGAGGAAAATTAAGGGAGGCATGGCACTGCCAAACCTGCAATATTACCACTGGGCAGCAACAGCCGAAAGAATGAGGAGGCCTCCTCCATCCGTACCCACGAGTTAGGTTCGTGCACCTAACTCGTGGGTACGGATGGAGGAGGCCTCCTACAAGGAGATCACACTATTAGAGGACCTGATGTAAGGAGGGGGGACTCTGTGGGAAAATATACAGACAGCTACTGGACAGAGTCCCAACACCACTAGGCGAGACCAGAAGGAAATGGAAGGACGAACTGGGAACAGAGTTGAGGTGGGGACTCAGGAGCGAAGCACTGAGCAGGGCCAACTCAACTCCTCCTGCACAAGGCTCAGCCTCATGCAGTTCAAAGTGGTGCATTGAGCACACCTGACCAGAACCCGAATGAGCAGGTTCTTCCCAGAGGTGGAGGATAAATGTGAACAATGCCAGAGGGCCCGGCCAACCACACTCACATGTTCTGGGCTTGTCCCAAGCTTGCTGGGTTCTGGACAGCCTTCTCCGAGGCAATGTCCAAGGTTGTGGGGATGATGGTGAAGCCATGCCCAAATGTGGCAACCTTCGGGGTATCAGAGCTGCCAGAACTATATGTGGGGAAGAGGGCCGACCCTCTAGCCTTCGCTTCCCTAATCGCATGCCAAAGAATTCTACTCGGCTGTCGATCAGCAGCACCACCCACAGCTGCAGACTGGCTCGCTGACCTTCGGAATTTCTCCAACTGGAGAAAATCAAATCCACCATCCGAGGGTCAGAGGTTACTGCATGGGGGCAATTTGTCAGTCTGTTTCAAAACCTGTTAGGCCAACAACAGCCAGTAGAGGGGGAACTGGAACGATCAGAGAGGACAAAAAACAAAAGACAAGAAGGAACGTCAGGGACACACAATCCAGGGAGGAGGGGGGGCAGGCAGAGAGTCTGAGACGGGCAAAGAGGGATACATGGGGGAGAGGGGGGCAACCCCACTCATCATAAACCCCACTCATTCATCCACAGAAAAACCCAACATGGCAGAAGCCAACAAAGGGAGAAGAGAAAGGGGGGAGCAAGAAGGGGCAGAACACCCCCTGATCGACTAGGTTAGGTAAAGGGGGCTGGGGGCACAAGTGGGGGGGGGGGGGGGGGGGGGAGGACTGCCGAACTAGACGGCAGAAATCTGTAAATCATGTAAGACAAAAGTGTTATTTTTCCGTTACGCTGTACAATAAATAAACACGAACGTCAATGTATATAATGTTGAAAATGCCAATAAAAGATTTATAAATTGTCAAAAAAATAGAATTCCAGTTGCTGGAGTGCTGGAGATCACAACGTTGGCTGTACTAAATTAAAAGCAATAGTTACTCAATGATTATTTAACCAATTCTGTTCTGTAACTATGGATTTATTCTGAACCAAAAGTCCATTTTTAATGCATAATCTCTGTTTGCTGTGAACAGGGAAATAATTAAAACACCAGATAATATAGACAAGTGCCTTAAGCAGCTTTGAACCGCTCAGAGCGTCTGTGTTAATTCTCTACACTCCTTAATTCAAACTGCAAGGTGGACCATTATTATATTTGTCTCAGGTATGTTTTTTCAGCATTTCTCTTGCTAAGAATTGTGAAGTAATTTTTTCAATTGAAACTATTTTTCAAATTAAAGTCAAAAACCTTTTGCTAACCAATTTAGGCTAAGGGAACGGCAAGGACTAGCATGTAATTTACTACTTTTCACAAACTCAGGACATTTCGAACCCCTTCTGGCCAATAGGGTAAATGTTGGCCAGGACACCAAGAAAATTCAAATAGTGCCGTGGGATCTCTGATGCCCGCCTGTGGGGAAGTTAATATCTCATTTTAAAGTCTGATTAAAATAAGTCACTTGGTACTGAAGTGTTGGTCTAGATATGTGCTCAATTCACTGGAATGGGGTCTTGAGCCCATGGCATTCTGACTTAAAAGGCAAGAGTGCAACCAATAATCTGAGACTGGCGCTATAATAATCTGGCTAACATGAAGCCAGATTTAATGTGTTTGTCATTCATATCCATCACCTGTGGCAGGATTTACCGGCTGTTCATGCCGGAGGGAAATTCCAGTCCCACACATAATAGCAAGTACAAACTCTCTGACCCAACATCCACACAAGTCCAAGCGCCAGAAATACCAGCAAGGTCCATGTGGTAGTCACCACTGTAGTATTATATTGTATATACTGCACTGCATACGAGGGTATTACGGTAAGGCCCCTGTACTACAGGTACGGGGGTAGATCCCTGCCTGCTGGCTCCGCCCAGTAGGTGGAGTATAAATGTGTGTGCTCTCCGAACTGCAGCCATTTCGGCAGCAGCTGTAGAAAGCCACACATCTCTGTGTAATAAAGCCTCGATTACTCTCTACTCTCGTCTTAATTGATAGCGCATCAGTCCATTGCATAAAACACCAGCTGATCTTTACCCCGTTTAGTCCTGGACTCTCAAGAATAACATTATAAATTTATAGCACAGGCGTATTTCGCATTTAATCTGTAATAAATTATTTCTATCCAATTGGAATTGTGGGTACTTTATTAAATAATACAACGACTGGATATAGGCAACATATGGACATAAGAAATAGGAGCAGAAGGCAGCCATTCAACCCCTCAAGCCTGTTCTGCTATTTGATAAGATCATGGCTGATCTGTTTGTGTTTCAAGTTCTACATTTCCATCAACCCCAGTAACCTTTTACTCCCTTCCCTAACACAAATCTATCTTCCTTAAACATATTCAATGGCCCTTCCTTCACCACCGTTTGAGGCCGTGTTCCAAAGTCGCACAAACCTCAGAAAAAATTTCTCATCTCTATCCTCAAAAGATAACCCCTAATTTTAAAACAGTGCCCCCTGGTTCTGGACTCGCCCACAAGAGGAAACATTCTTTCAATGTCCACCTTGTCAACACCATTCAGGATTCAATCATGTCACCTTCACTCTTCTAAACTTCAGTGGAAACAAGCCCAGTCTGTCTAACCATTCCTCATAAGACAACCACTCATTCCAGGAGTCAATCTAGTAATCCTCTTCTGAACCTGCCTCCAACACATAAGGAGACCAAACCTTCACATGATATTTGCTCTCACCAATGCCCTGCATAACTGAAAGGTACATTTTGCTTTTATGTTCAATACCTATCGTAATTAAGGATAGCATTCCATAAGCCTTAATATCCTGTAGTACCTGCACACTAACATTTTGTGACTCATGCACCAGAACACCTAGATCCCTCTGCACCTTGGACTTCTGCAGGCATTCACCGTTTATGTAACAGTCACTTTTTTTTTCTTGTCATCATCCTCACTATTTTCCGTTCGATGAGAGAATTCTATCGTTGCTGATGGAATATAATGGGTTGAAACTTGTTAACTTCAGCTTCTTTAAAATAAAACATAGTTCATGTTTTTAAAGTCAGAACAATGTTTAGGTTTAAATTTCATAACACAAGCTGGAATGTCCACAATCCACTGCCCAACTATCCTATGCATCTGATAGTGCACCCATGACTTATAGAATTTACAGTGCAGAAGGAGGGCATTTGGCCCATCGAGTCTGTACCAGCTCTTGGAAAGAGCATCCTACCCAAGCCCACACCTCCACCCTATCCCCATAACCCAGTAACCCCACCCGACACTGAGGGCAATTTAGCATGGTCAATCCACCTAACCTGCACATCTTTGAACTGTGGGAGGAAACCGGAGCACCCGGTGGAAACCCACACACACACGGGGAGAACGTGCAGACACCGCACAGACAGCGACCCAAGCTGAGAATCGAACCTGGGACCCTGGAGCTGTGAAGCAATTGCGCTAACCACTATGCTACCGTGCCTAAATGCTACCTATGATGTGGAGATGCTGGCGTTGGACTACCTAGTGCTACCTCGTTTGAAGAGAGTACCTCTTGCACTCATGTCAGGACTTAAAAGTTTCAAAAAGTCTTTCCAAGTACCGGTGTGTTTGATTTCTTCTGCCCAGATGCACGCCTCCTTGTGCCTGAAATCTCTACTACAATTCTCTTATGTTAGAAATGGGGACTTTAAAGTTATTTACTGACATGGCAAAGACAGCAGCAATGATAGGTAATAAGTCTAAAAACAGTAGCGACAGAGATTTTCCCCTCATGACTTTGATCACTGCACTTCATCTACTAAAGATAGATTTTCGCTCAGCACAACCATGAGCAAGATGACAGCGATAAAGAACAGGGATTTTCTTATTGCTGCTCTCACAACAGGATTTACTACTGGAGTGGATCAATAGGATGACAATACTATGGTTCCAAGAATAAAAGTGCCAGATACTCTTCATTATTTATGGCTGGGAATGGAATTGAAAAAGTATACTGTAAAATGGCCATCAAATAATAGAACTTCAAATCTCATCATTCTGTTATATAGACGTATTATTTGACAGAAGGCAAAACATCCAAGTTTTCCAATTATTTTACATGAATCATTTCAAATGCAAGCTTTCATATAATTTCCAAAATTATAGGGTGATCCCGCCTTTGATTTTTTTCAAGATAGACCTTTGTTAATCGCGGTCTGATAAACGTGCCTATGGTACCCATTTGTTGACACTGTCCAATGAAGTCAACGATATTCATCATAATTAGCATACCCACCCCGTTACTGCTATCTCCCCAATCTTAAAAGTAGGACTAATTCCATCCAGGACACGTACAAGGCCACCATGGATATCTAATATTTCGAAGCTTCCGAATTCTCAATCACTTTGATTGAAAGACGACAACAGCATCATTGAAAGGTCTGGAAAAAAAGTCATCCACTTCACATTTAACTTTTTCTGCAATGGAAGCTGTAGATGAAGAAATCCAACTTCAGTGGGGTGCAAGATCTCTAGCAGCAGATCGGGTGACCTTTATGCAGCCGTGCCAATTCTCTTCGGGATGTAAAACAGGCACCCGACCTACTAATTGCTCTTCAACTTCTATCCAATTCTACAGGAATCCAAAGATAATCCTAACTTCAATTTTAAAAATCCACTGACTTATTGACAGTATGTGTTTATTTAATCATTAACCTGCCTGCCAGTGAAGTGTCGAAGTGCTGAAGTGCCTGGACCTCGCAGCATAGACAAGTGAATGAACACACATCAAACCAAAATTGTGGCCAAATTGGGCTATTCTTGTATCTATTCCAAATCTGAAGTTACAATTCTTCGGTATTTTGCACAAGTATTCTTGTCTCTCTATTTTGTTTTTATAAATTTAGCGTATCCAATTATCTTTTTTACAATTAATGGGCAATTTAATGTGACCAATCCATCTACCCTGCACATCTTAGGGTTGTAGAGGCGAGACCCACGCGGACACAGGGAGGATGTGCAAACTCCATACCGACAGTGACCTGGGGTTGGGATCAAACCCGGGTCCTCAGCGTTGTCAGGCAGCAGTGCTAATCACTGCACCACCATGCCACCTATATCTTGCACTCTTATGGAAAATGAAACAGAATCAATCATGTGCTCAAAGTCTATTCAATGTGCATTTATAGTTGAATTGGAACGTGGTTAGACAATCTAACATCAATGTGCTGTGTAGGAACAGAAAATGCTGATATATTCTCAGTAGGGCTGGCAGTACCTGTGGAGAGAGAAAGTGTTAATGTTTCAGGTCAAGCAACTTTGTTCAGAAGAAGCGAGATACTGTACAAATGTATATTGGTGTTATCCTTCTTCATAACCATCTCTGGTTTCTGAAAAGTGACCAAGCAAAACTATTCACCCATTCTTATATATTTTCACCATTCAGCTGTAATGTGCTTATCTCCAAAGTCAACATTCCAGCTTGGCAAAATCACATTCCAAACAAAGTGAAATATTCATCCTCACGGCTTATTATTTCATCTCAATATTATTTTATCTCAAATCACTCAACATAATCAGAGGCTGCTTTAGGCAAATTGGGTTATTTATGGAAATGCTGTAAAAATTCAATTTTAAACAATGTAGGCCACTGCATTTTATAATTCATCTGGAAGTGACTTTTGTTTGAGGGGCAGCTGTTCACACATGCAGCTCCATTTTGATATTACTGCCACAGCAATTACTGTATCTCGCTTCACCACTCCACTTGGATACAAGGGATTGAAACAAATCTATACAACTATTGTTTAATCTAATGGGTCAGAATGCCTCTGATAAATCTTCGATATTGATGAAATGTGAGTTGATTACTGCTTACTTTTCTAAAACGATTTTACTTAGGGTTTGTAGATTAAAGATATTTTGTATTGAGAAGGGTTTCCAAATAATTTTCTAGACTCATCTTGCAATGATTTCTTCAACATCTAATGCTACCAAACAAAATGTATCTGCTATCAGTAAGTGTTAAAAGAGGTATTATTTAATTGTACAGATTTTGAAAATAAATTATCCCCTGAGGGTCATGTGGTGAATGTAATAGATGTATATGTGTTGATTCACACTGTCTTTGTAAGCGCAGTAGCGCTGTCCTACCACTAGGGGGAGTAGCGCTGGGAGCACTCAAGGAACTTGTACTGGGCTCCACCCTTGGTTCCGCTCAAGACTCCTCCACCTAGTGCAGCTGTATAAGTGCCCGTGTCCAGAGTCAGCCTGGGTCACTACGCGTTCATCAACAGGTAACAGGCTGGCTCTGAAGTAAGTCGATTAAAGCTTAGATTCACATCGGAAACACGTGTCTGGTGAATTGATGGTTTCATCAATTTAATCGACTTAAAAACAGTAAAGATCGATTATGGAATCGGCCCTCAAGCCTGGACGCCTGGAACTCGACCCGCAGGATGCAGAGGCTAAAGAAATCTTCTCCCACTGGATCCGGTGCTTCAAGGCCTACCTGGCCGAAGCGAGCACAGCCGAAACTACAGAGGATCAGAAGCTAAGTCTACTGCACGCGAGGGTGAGCCATAGAATCTTGACGCAACTAAACTCGGCCAGTTCATATACTGCGGTGCTAGCAGTTCTCGAAAAAATGTAAGGCCCATTAATGAAGTTTATGCTCGCCATGTGTTCACGACTCGCCGCGGCCTACGGAATCACTCGCCGAATTCCTGAGAGAACTTAATAATTTGTCCAATGACTTATTACCAAGCGGTTACCGCGGCTGAACACAGGGAATTGGCGGTACGCGATGTTTTTGTAGCGGGCCTCAGGTCTAACTATGTTCGCCAACGACTGCTGGAAAAGGGGGCCTAGGACTTCAAAACGACTGTGGAAGCTGCTACCACGATGGAAGTCTCCTTCCGCAGCCTTAACTCGTTCCCCGCGGACCCCGCGACCCAATCATGGGCACCCGACCAGCGACTCCCCCAGGCCTGTGCTACGCGGCCACCCAGCCACTATGCTGCCCCAGCCAGCCACTATGCTGCTCCAGCCAGCCACTATACTGCTCCAGCCTGCCATTTCTGCGGCCAGAATCAGCACCCGCAGCAGCACTGCCTGGCCCGCAACTCGACCTGCAGCAGCTGCGGGCGAAAAGGGCATTACGCAAGAGTGTGCCTCGCTAAAAGGGCCCCAGCTTCCAACTCCCCAGCGACTCGCAGTAATCGCTCCCCTCACTCGCAGCCCTGCGGGGCCCGAAACGCTGCGGCCTATGCCCCGACTCCGCCCCCTTCAGCCACGTGCGATCCATGGGGGCCGCCATCTTGGAAAACCTCCACCACGCGGCCGGCCACGTGCGACTCATGGGGGCCGCCATCTTGGACGCCATCTTCCTCACCGCCCGCCACGTACGATCCACGGGCCCGATCGGCATCTCCGCGCTCGGACAACTCAGCGGAGGAACTCGAATTAAACTATGAACTCAGAGGGCAGTCATCACGGGGCCACTCCAGCACAGCTGATCGAGCCGCCGACTACCCGCAACTCAGCACGGTCACCCTGGACCAATCATGACCAAAGAATCTACGAAACTCGATGGCAGAGGTCCATATCAACGGGTACAAAACACCTTGCCTCTTCGACTCCGGGAGCAGAGAGCTTCATACATCCAGACCTGGTAAGACACTGTTCGCTCCCCGTTTTCCCCGCGCAGCAAACTATCGCGCTCGCTTCAGGCTCCCACTCGGTCCAGATCCAGGGGCGCACCGCCGCGACACTCACAATCCGAGGCGCTAGTTACTCAAAATTCAAACTCTACGTTTTGCCCGAACTCTGCGTGCCACTCTTATTAGGCCTAGACTTCTAATGCAACTTCAAGAGCCTCACCCTCAGCTTCGGAGGGCCCCTGCCCCCACTCACGATCTGCAGCCTTGTTACGCTGCGAATCCCTGCCCCCTCCTCTCTTTGCCAATCTCACTAAGGACTGTAAACCCGTAGCCACTCGTAGCAGGCGGTACAGCCTGCAGGATAGGGTATTTGTCAGAGCAGAGATCCGAAGGCTACTCAGTGAGGGGGTTATAGAGGCCAGCAATAGTCCCTGGAGAGCTCAGGTGGTGGTTGTTAAGACCGGGGAAAAATTCCGTATGGTGGTTGACTACAGTCAGACTATAAATAGATTTACGCTCCTCGACGCGTATTCCCTCCCAGGATTGCAGACATGGTAAACCAGATCGGCCAGTACCGGCTCTTTTCCACGGTGGATCTGAAGTCTGCACACCACCAGCTCCCAATCCGCCCGGAGGACCGCCACTACACGGCATTCGAGGCCGATGGCCGCCTCTTCCATTTCCTCCGGGTCCCTTTCGGCGTCACTAATGGGGTCTCGGTGTTCTACGCCCAGTGGGTCCCTCAATATGCGGACAAAGCCCGCCCACTCTTTAGGACCACACGACTTCCCCTGTCAGCCGAGGCACGCCAGGCCTTCAACGGCATCAAGGAGGACATCGCCAAAGCTGCCATGCGGGCAGTGGATGAATCCACCCCATTTCAGGTAGAGAGCGACGCCTCAGAGGTAGCTCTTGCAGCCACTTTAAATCAGACAGGGAGACCAGTTGCATTTTTCTCCCGTACCCTCTCTGCTTCAGAACTCCGACACTCTTCAGTCGCGAAAGAAGCAGAAGCCATTGTGGAGGCTATCCGTCACTGGAGGCACTACCTCGCAGGTAGGAGGTTCACCCTCATCACCGACCAAAGATCGGTTGCCTTCATGTTCGACAACTCGCAAAGGGGCAAAATAAAAAACGATAAAATTCTGAGGTGGAGGATCGAACTCTCCACCTACAATTACGATATCAAATATCGACCCGGGCAGCTCAACGAACCTCCGGATGTTCTATCCCGCGGGACATGCGCCAGCGCGCAGATCGACCGATTAAAAGTCATCCACAATTACCTCTGCCACACGGGGGTCACCCGGCTCGCCCACTACATCAGGGCCCGAAACCTGCCTTTCTCCAACGAGGAGGTAAAAGCAGTCACCAGGGACTGCCCGATCTGTGCGGAGTGCAAACCGCACTTCTATAGACCAGACAGGGCCCACCTGGTCAAGGCTTCTAGGCCCTTTGAACGCCTCGCGATTGATTTCAAAGGGCCACTCCCCTCAACTAACAAGAACGTTTACTTCTTAAACGTCGTAGACGAGTTCTCCCGCTTTCCATTCGCTATCCCGTGCCCCGACATTACCTCCCACACAGTCATTAGGGCCCTGCATA
Source organism: Scyliorhinus canicula (assembly GCF_902713615.1). Classification (NCBI taxonomy): domain Eukaryota; kingdom Metazoa; phylum Chordata; class Chondrichthyes; order Carcharhiniformes; family Scyliorhinidae; genus Scyliorhinus; species Scyliorhinus canicula. The sequence goes on from NC_052152.1 coordinate 73,564,716, forward strand.
GTATCTTCACCCTGTTTGGTTTCCCCAGCTACGTACACAGTGACCGGGGTTCGTCCTTCATGCGCGACGAGCTGCGTCAGTACCTGTTCGAAAAGGGCATTGCCTCGAGCAGGACTACCAGCTACAACCCCAGGGGGAACGGGCAGGTGGAAAGGGAGAACGCGACGGTCTGGAAGACCGTCCCACTGACCCTCCGGTCTAGAAAGCTCCAAGTCTCCCAGTGGCAGGAAGTCCTCCCAGACGCGCTCCACGCTATTAGGTCCCTTTTGTGTACGGCGACCAACCAGACCCCTCACGAGAGGCTTTTCATTTTTTCCAGGGGCACTACCACGGGGGTCTCACTTCCGGCATAGCTGAGGATGCCGGGCCCCGTACTCCTGAGGAAACACGTCAGGGCGCACAAAACCGACCCCCTTGTTGAGAAGGTGCGCCTGCTCCACTCCAACCCCCAGTACGCATTCGTCGAGTTCCCTGACAGCCGTCAGGACACTGTATCCCTCCGGGATCTGGCACCCGCCGGATCCAGCGCCCCCTCTACGCCCACAGAAGGATCTCTCACCCTACACCCCATGCTGCCGCCCCCTCGCGCTCCCGAGCCCACGAGCTCACTCCACCAGTTACGCACCCCCGCGCCGGCCAGCCCCCAGCGCCCCCAGTCCCCGGTCAAACTAGGAGAGTATGAAGCTCGGATACAACCCTCCCTGGAGTCCCCCATCGTACCTCAGCACACTACACCCATCCAGCCACCGAAAGAGGCTGCAACCCCGGTGCTCCGCAGATCTCAGCAGACAATTCGGCCGCCGGACAGACTGACTTTATCGACTAGACCACCACCCCCGCCAGACTTGATTTTTTTGCAGGGGGTGAATGTGGTGAATGTAATAGATGTATATGTGTTGATTCACACTGTCTTTGTAAGCGCAGTAGCACTGTCCTACCACTAGGGGGAGTAGCGCTGGGAGCACTCAAGGAACTTGTACTGGACTCCACCCTTGGTTCCGCTCAAGACTCCTCCACCTAGTGCAGCTGTATAAGTGCCCGTGTCCAGAGTCAGCCTGGGTCACTACGCGTTCATCGACAGGTAACAGGCTGGCTCTGAAGTAAGTCGATTAAAGCCTAGAATCACATCGGAAACACGTGTCTGGTGAATTGATGGTTCCATCAGGTCACAACTGTTTTCGTTCTCAACTAACAGTTTTCTCAGTTCTTCTCCACTGCCTCATGCTGGACACAGTTCCAGGTGCCTAATACAAGCAGCCATTTCCCATGTGAAAGCCTCAGCCATTTGCATCAGCAGTGTCTTTTTCTTCTCCTTCCATTAATCAAGCTCTGTCTGTACTTAAAGTTAATAAATATTCACTGCTGCTCTGAGCAGATAAGAAAATAGAAATGTCACATCATGAAGTGTTAGCCTTCCATTCACTTTTAAATTAGTTTATTTATATCACTTCTATGGAGTGGCTTCCATTCCCAGACTTAACAGACAGGAGACAGAACTTTATGCATAACTCAAGAAAAGTCCAATCAGATTTCCCGACTATTTACTGTGCAGCATTAGTGATGCAGATGTTATGATCCAACACAATATGGTATAAAAGCAATATCAATAATTCCAAATATAAAGTCCATGAAGTGATGAACCAGAATTCTGCACCATATTACATAACCTCAGCTATTAAATGTCTGTACTTTGATGCTTACGCCATCTTAGGCAGTGATTAATATTGCTGAAAGCAGATTAAGACAGCCCCAGCTGCCAGGAGTTTGTCTCTGGTCACTGCTGAGCAGGACTTGAGGAAGGGGAGCAGGTGTTTCTTATTGCTATGGAGACAATCCGTTGTAATCCGATTTTAACAATTATTAATAGTCTTCTTCCCGGATACACATGTGTATACATGGTACACATGAATTCTAAGAGTATGAGATGCAGTGTGAAATGAGAAATCTGACAAAGGTGACAACTGCAAAAACAACAGATAATTCAAAATCCATCCCGACTACAAGTCTACAATCAAAGCCACTGAATTGAGGTGGACAAAGTAACACTGATGTTTTTGGGAGCCACATTCTACAGTTCAGTCCCTTTTTGATTTAGTCTTGCTCATGTAAATAGGCACAGAGACGGGAATGGAGTGGGTTAGGAGGCTTACCATAAATTAACCCGCAATTTCATCCACCATTCCATTACTTGTACAAATGGAAAAAAAAGTAATCAAAGTGCATTTTACCTGGTGTTGTATTAGAACTTTCTGAAGGAGGTGGTGAACACGAATGCATGAGATTTCATTTCTAGAGAGATAAAGGGCGTTATGCACGCCACTCCAAAGATTTATGTCTTTTTTTTTAATGGAATCTGCTGACTTCTGTTCCTCTTCTTAGTGAAAAATGTCTTCAACCCTAGACATGCTAGAATCGACTCGACAGTGAATCCTGGCAGTAATGCTGCCAAATTTGATAATGTCAGGGAATTTACCTAATTTATAGAATGTGGGTGCTTGTACTACTAAAAGCACATCAGGTGCCTATTTGAGGGGCCAAGATTCCCAGAAGAGAATTTTGCCAGATTAAAAGTGGTGTCAGGGACTTGGGATGCAACGCAAATAGAATGCCCAAAGACCCCCTTCACAATACCAAGAAATCGTCAATAAATAAAATTCTCTTCCTTGGCCCAAGCAAGGATCCTCAGAAGGGTCTTTGCCGGCAGGCGCCATTTTGGCACAACTACCTTTGCTCTGCATACCAGACAACTGTCCTCTCAGCAGATAGGGCACGGGGAAGCTCTTGATCTCTGACTCCTCTCCCACTGACCATGATTCAAGAATTCAGAAGCCCAATGCAAAGATTACAGGGAAGGCCAGGGGTTTGATTATCCAAATCCCAATCTACCTTGCAGTCCCTCCAGCGCACACCTACCAGAAGGGCCATAGTTTTTTGTCTCAAATGAGCTGCAAATAATTCAATATGAAAATAATGTAGTTATGCTGAGTTCAATGCACCTCAACAAAGTCTCGGTCGCTATTGTGAATTTGCCCCATGCATTGCAACCATCTGTGTTTTACATAGACAATAGTGCTTCAGACCCAGCACCAACCAGGGAGCATAGATTTAAGGTAAGGACCCAGGAGATGCGAGGGAAAACTTTTTCACGCAGAAGGTGGTGGGAATCTGGAACTTACTGCCTGAAAGTGCGGTGGAGGCAGGAACCCTCACAATCTTTAAGAAGCAATTAGCTGAGCACTTGAAGCACCATAGCACACAAGGCTACGGACCAAGTAATGGAAAACGGGATTAGAGTAGATAGGTGTCTGATGGCCAGCACTTTGCGTTGTAAAACTATGACCCTATATTTTGTATTTGAATTAAAATCAGCACAAATTGGGATTTCCGGTGACCGCCATGGTGTGAGTGGTTGCACATTTGGTGGCTGCTACTCGAGGTAGAGTGTGTGGTCCTTGTTACACATTCACGGGGGTGTTTGCTGGTACAATGTACAGGAACAGACCGAGGCAAGTATTCTCCTTTGGATGGGCATGTCCCTGCCCTATCAAACAAGGAGCTGAACTGTAAAGGGGCAACAGTCAGAACAGGGGCTTTCAAGGAGTGTGAAAGAAGGAAAGATGGCAGGGAGCACTGTGGCATTGTTGCCCGCTCAGTGGTCCATGGAACAGTTGGTGGAGTATTTGACGGTAAAGTTCTGGCTGTAGGTCATATACCAGATCCTGGAGTTCTACTTGGACACGCTGGAGGTGGTGAGCAGGTTTGTGCAAGACCACAGACTTGGGGACTTGCAAGAACTTTGGACTATGGAAATACCAGTGGGGGTGGGGGGTGTTTCTTTCTATTTTTCTGATTCTTTGTTGGGGATGGTGGGGGGGATGTCGAAGGATTGGGTTGCTGATGCGCTCGAAGTTGGTGTGGCGCAGTTACTTAAGGGGTGATGGCAGTGGACATCTTGGGGAGGCCCGAGGAGGCCATGGTGCGTGGGCTTGGGGAGCTGGTTAAAGCGTAGATATGGCTAACCGGAATGGGGTGTGTGTGGGGGGGGGGTGGACCTCCTCACGATCTGGCTGATTTCAACTAATGTTCTGGGATTAAATCGGCAGGTTAAGAGGTTGCACATGTTCGAGTATCTGAGGAGTCTCAAAGCGGATGTGTGGGTTTGCAACAGACTCACTTGAAGGTGATGGATCAGACGAGGCTAAGGAAGGGATGGGTGAGACGGGTGTTTCATTTAGGGCTGGATATGAAAACGAAGGGGTGGCAGTGCAAGTTAATAAGAGGGTGTGAGGGCAGCACGGTGGGGCCATGGTTAGCACTGCTGCCTCACAGTGCCGAGAACCTGGGTTAGATCCCGGCCCCGGGTCAGTGTGTGGATTTTACACATTCTCCCCATGTCTGCGTGGGTCTCACCCCCATAACCCAACAAGATGTGTAGAGTAGATGAATTGCCCCCAAATTGGAAAAAAAATTAAATTGGGTACTCTTGTGGTAGTCGGTATTAGGGGTATTACGGTAACCAGGTTGAGGCTGTATGACCATTGGTGTGGGAGGTACATGAGACAGCAAGATCATTGGTGAAGCCTGCCTGCTGGTTCCGCCCAGTAAGGCGGAGTACAAGAGTCTGTGTCTCCCCAGCTGCTGCATTCTGTACCTGTGCTGCTGGGGGAAACATCAAGTCCAATAAAGCCTTCAATTGTACTCCAATCTCACTTCGAGAGTTATTGATCGTGCATCAATGTATTGGACTAGAGTTTGAAGATTAGTCCCCGATTAGTCTGGGGGAGGGGATGGATTGTGTGGGGCCCCCAGACCCGGATGGGTTCCTTGCGGAGTACAAGAGGTTTGGGTCAGAACCTGTGTTAATGGAGATGTACAATGAGTCAGTAGGGAGGGGTGAGCCTCCCCTAACGTTGTGTCAGGTGTCTATCTCGCTTATTTTAAAGAAAGACAAAGACCCGGAGCAGTGCGGGTCGTACCATCCGATATCGTTGTTCACCACAGGGTGGAGGCTGTTCATTGACGTCTTTTAAGGCACAGTAACATGTCAGTTGGAGGGAGTGGGGGGGGGGGGGGGCTTGTGTTTGGTTTGGAGCCAAGGGCGAAGCTGGGTGTAAGAGGTACAGATGGAGTGGGCTGCATGGGGGAATAATGGCAAGTTTGCATGTTAACGTTGTTTGCTTGTTTCTATAGAACATAGAACAGTACAGCACAGAACAGTCCCTTCGGCCCTCGATGTTGCGCCGAGCAATGATCACCCTACTCAAACACATGTATCCACCCTATACCCGTAACCCAACAAACCCCCCCCCCCCTTTACCTTACTTTTTAGGACACTACGGGCAATTTAGCATGGCCAATTCACCTAACCCGCACATCTTTGGACTGTGGGAGGAAACCGGAGCACCCGGAGGAAACCCACGCACACATGGGGAGGACGTGCAGACTCCGCACAGACAGTGACCCAGCCGGGAACTGAACCTGGGACCCTGGAGCTGTGAAGCATTTATGCTAACCACCATGCTACCGTGCTGCCCCACGGTATATATTGATCTGTATATATTTGAAAATACCTCCATTAAATATTTTTCAATTTAAAAAAATTCAGCACGCATTTTATTGTGTGAAATCAATGTATTGATGTCATTCAATCACTTATGGAGAGATTCAAAACAAACACCAGGAGATAAAATTGAAAGCTGTTTTTAACCTGCTGGAGTGTAACTGAGGAGGTGGAAGGCACCGTACAGATCAAACATTAATAGAACGGCACAGACTCATGTTTCCTGGTCGTTTTAAATTGGTAAAAAGTTGTCCTTCCAGCTTGTCCACCTGGAGGCAGTTTTCACACTGCATTGGCTACTGATAGGCGCACTAGTCAGCCTATCAGCAGCTAATACACTGAGAAATCAGATTCTGATTGGACAAGCTGGAGATATTGGCAAAGTCAATTGTAAGTCACCGGCAAGGCCAAACGGAAAAGCAACCAGACGGCGGAGCGAGGTAACCCACATTGGTCATTATTTCTCAGGATAAAGGCTGCATGGTAGCACAGTGGTTAGCACAGTGGCTTCAAAGTGCTAGGATCCCAGGTTCGATTCCCGGCTGGGTCACTGGCTGTGCGGAGAATGCACGTTCTCCCCATGTCTGTGTGGGTTTACTCCGGGTGCTCCGGTTTCCTCCCACAAGTCCCGAAAGACGTGCTGTTAGGTGAATTGGACATTCTGAATTCTCCCTGTGTATCCAAACAGGCGAATGGATTTCTGCCCATTGCAGGACTTGCTTGATTTTCATTCCAAATCAATGAAATTTTAAAAACTAGGCACGTTCTACAAGGAGGAGGTACAGCAACAGAGTCAGAAAATACTGGACAATCCCAGTAGGTCTAACAGGATCTGTGGAGAGAAAAAGTCTGGATGACTCTTTGTCAAAGTAACAGGCCATTCCTTGCCAAACTATTTCCGAGATTGCAAAACCTTTCATCAGTTATTTTTCTTTCTATAAAACATATCACTAACAATAAATAAATTAAAAACACTCTTCTATCAACAATCTCCCTTTCTCTCTCAATCTATTCATTTCAAAGGAGCTGCACATTTCTATCGAATATGCTGGACAGTTAAGGGATAATAGTCTGTAATAATGACCTGTACAACAATTATAAAACAGGCTAGGGAAATCGGCCTCCACACAGACAGTGACCCAAGCCGGGAATCGAACCAGTGTCCCTGGCGCTGTGAAGCAACAGTGCTAACTACTGTGCTACCATGTGTTGCTATCACTCAGTTGATGTTATGGTAGGGATTTAAAACTATGTGCAAGTTCGAGGCGGCGGTTAAACATTTTGTCAAGGCAGAGTTAGGGAATTCCTTATTCATGGTGCAGTCTGAAGGAAGATTTGTATAGTTTATCATTCAGAGGATGAATAATGCGTTATAGTGCCCAAGACGACAAGAGATGATGAGACATGACTTCAAACTAACAAACTGGTTTATAAAAACACATGATGAACAGCAAACAACTTTTATAGTGTTTCGCTAGTTTATGTAAATTATTAAGCGCACAGGAAGTCATTTTAATTCCCTCACTCAGAATGAAAACTGGCAGGGTTAGATTGGCCACCTTCTTTATACCCCACCTGATTTTAATTTGCAATCAGACAATCCATTGTTTAGGATAAAATTAAATCCACAACCTTACTGAACTCCCCAAGCGCAGGTCAACACTCAAGATAAACAATTCAAAATCTTAGTGGCACAAAATTTATAACTAAAATCAGGGGTTTGCGTTGTTTAGCTGTCGATCGCCTAGTGATCCACAATTAACCTGATGAAATGTGGATCTTTGTCAATACCCAGCTGTTTCAACCAACTCATCTTCCTAGTGCTGCAATATCTTGCAAAAACAAAGTGTTTCATTGTTGAGATGTCGATAATGAATCAGCTGTGACATCCTACCTCGTTGGTTAGTTAATTAAATTGCAACCAGCTTAATTTGTGTTTTGCTTTTTGTTTCAGGCAGTTTCCTTTCAAGGGACTGTGCCTTTAATTTGTCCTTGAGCTTATTTGATTTAGCTTACTTGGTTACTGGTGTTCATTAAATAGTTGGTTTCATCCTTGCAGATTTAATGTTGAGATAAAAAGCTGAAATTAACATGAGGAAAACAACTTAAATCTGTACAGGCGATGACCAAATGGACTGCAGGGGCTGGTTTAACACAGGGCTAAATCGCTGGCTTTTACAGCAGACCAAGCCTCCCCAAACAGGCGCCGGAATGTGGCGACTAGGGGCTTTTCACAGTAACCTCATTTGAAGCCTACTTCTGACAATAAGCGATTTTCATTTAATTGTCATTTCTTTGCTCTGGAAAGCTGGACTCTTCCTAGCCACATCTTTTACTGAAGTGTACGTCTGAATATAATTCTAGAATAAAAGGAAACAGTGCTAGAAACTCAGGGCAAAAGATTTGGTAATATATTTAGGTGAAGCAGTGAATACTGACTGAAAGCTCGACTCGGGACATTGTGAAAAAAATACAGCCAGATTTTCTTCAGCAGTACATATATAATATATATATTATACATATATAATATATATATATATAATATATAATATATATTATATATAAGAACACAAGAACGTAAGAACTAGGAGCAGGAAAAGGTCACCTGGCCCCTGGAGCCTGCTCTGCCATTCAATGAGATCATGGCTGATCTTTTGTGGACTCAGCTCCACTTTCCGGCCCGAACACCATAACCTTTAATCCCTTTATTCTTCAAAAAACTATCTTTATCTTTAAAACATTTAATGAAGGAGCCTCAACTGCTTCACTGGGCAAGGAATTCCATAGATTCACAACCATTTGGGTGAAGAAGTTTCTCCTAAACTCAGTCCTAAATCTACTTCCCCTTATTTTGAGGCTATGCCCCCTAGTTCTGCTTTCACCCACCAGTGGAAACAACCTGCCTGCATCTCCCTATCTATTCCTTTCATAATTTTATCCATTTCTACAAGATCCCCCGCATCCTTCTAAATTCCAACGAGTACAGTCCCAGTCTACTCAACCTCTCTTCGTAATCCAACCCTTTCAGCACTGGGATTAACCTAGTGAATCTCCTCTGCACACCCTCCAGCGTCACTACGTCCTTTCACAGGTAAGGAGACCAAAACTGAACACAATACTCCAGGTGTGGCCTCACTAACACCTTATACAATTTCAGCATAACCTCCCTTGTCTTAAACTCCATCCCTCTAGCAATGAAGGACAAAATTCCATTTGCCTTCTTAATCACCTGTTGCACCTGTAAACCAACTTTTTGTGACTCATTCACTAGCACACCCAGGTCTCGCTGCACAGCGGCATGTTTTAATATTTTATCATTTAAATAATAATCCCCTCTGCTATTATTCCTACCAAAATGGATAACCTCACATTTGTCAACATTGTATTCCATCTGCCAGACTCAAGCCCATTCACTTAACCTATCCAAATCCCTCTGCAGACTTCCGGTATCCTCTGCACTTTTTGCTTTACCACTCATCTTAAATGTAGTCTGCAAACTTGGACACATTGCACTTGGTCCCCAACTCCAAATCATCTATGTAAATTGTGAACAATTGCAGGCCCAATACGGATCCCTGAGGGACACCACTAGCTACTGGTTGCCAACCAGAGAAACACCCATTAATCCCCACTCTTTGCTTTCTATTAATTAACCAATCTTCTATCCATGCTACTACTTTACCCTTAATGCCATGCATCTTTATCTTATGCAGCAATCTTGTGTGGCACCTTGTCAAAAGCTTTCTGGAAATCCAGATATACCACATCCATCGACTCCCCGTTATCTACCGCACTGGTAGTGCCCTCACAAAATTCCACTAGTTAGGCATGACCTGCCCTTTATGAACCCATGCTGTGTCTGCCCAATGGGACAATTTCTATCCAGATCCCTCGCTATTTCTTCCCTACTACCGAAGTTAAGTTCACTGGCCTACAATTACCCGCTTTCTGCCTACCTCCTTTTTTAAACAGTGGTGTCACGTTTGCTCATTTCCAATCCGCCGGGACCACCCCAAGTCCGGTGTATTTTTGTAAATTATCACTAGTGCATTTGCAATTTCCCTAGCCATCTCTTTTAGCACTCTGGGATGCAGTCCATCAGGGCCAGGAGACTTGTCTACCTTTAGCCCCATTAGCTTGCCCATCACTACCTCCTTAGTCATAACAATCGTCTCAAGGTCCTCACCTGTCATAGCCTCATTTCCATCAATAAAAATATATATATATATAGCAAAATAAAAATAATCTCAAGTTCATTTCCAACCTCCTTTGAATGAAAAATTATTCTGGGCTTTTGATTTAGTTATTAAATTGTTTCCATTCGTGAATATTTTGCAGAGAAGGGAAACTAGAGCTAATTTTAAAAATGACTGCCAAAATCCACATAACAGTGCAGTACACAGAGGAATGGAATACATGTGTATTAGATGAATGCAAACTTTGTCGACTGGAAAATATACTAATATATCCAAGCTCAGTGAGCTCAGCTTGCTAAGGGATCATCATTCCCCAGTCAAGGAGAAGAAATAGAACAGCTCGGATTCGGCCTTCTGACTGCCATCCATTGAACTCCACCACCCCCAATCAATTTTTTTTAGTGAAAATAACATTTGATTAATGCATCTATTGGGCATTTTCCCATAGATATTCCAAGGTACAAAAACAAATTAGTTACCACCCTTTATTGAAGTGTCACGCCCAGAACAGGAGCACAAAGTTATTGCAAGTCTAAAAAATATATTTTCTGAAACTCAAATATGTAATTAGAAAATGGGCAACCACAGTCGTTTGTGAAATCCATGAGTCCCTTTCTTAAGGATGAACTGTCGGCAGAAAAAGATGATCACATAACAGCTGATCCGTCTTTCTACTTCACCCTGGGCTACAGAGACCTCAGAATGCAATGTCTTTTCCAGAGAGGGATTCAAAAGAGTAATTGAAAAGGAATAATGGTGGGGCAGTGAGTTAGCCCTGCTGCCTCACGGCGCTGAGGTCCCAGGTTCGAACCCGGCTCTGGGTCACTGTCCGTGTGGAGTTTGCACATTCTCCCCGTGTTTGCGTGGGTTTCGCCCCCACAACCCAAAGATGTGCAAGATAGGTGGATTTAACACGCTAAATTGCCCCTTAATTGGAAGAAAATTAATTGGGTACTCTAAATTTATAAGAAAAAGAAAAGGAATATGTCATTCAATTGCAAAAACCTTGGCTGCTTCCAAACTCTCGAAGTGCACAAGGCAATAACATAAGATGTGCATGAGCCCAACCCACCATCTTTTTTGGAAGGACGACTTTGAACTTGTCAACGGTCACATGATTAAGAGAGCCGTATTTGTTACCTGTTCTTTTTGAAAACAGCAGCAGTTCTTAAGGGCAGTAACAGTGCCATCAGATACACCATCAAAGCAGCTTCAAAACAGCTACGGAGCCAAGGTAAAATCTTAAAAGTGGGGGAAGGATTCTTGGAATCATAGAATCCCTACAGTGCAGAAGGAGGTCATTTGGCCCATCGAGTCTGCACCAACCATTTGAAAGACTTCCCTATACAGGCCCAATCCTCACCTTATCCTTGTAACCCCACCCAACCTTTGAACACATGGGCATTTTAGCATTGCCAATCCACCTAACTTGCACATGTTCTTCCCCAAACTGTTCCAAATTTCAAGTTCATGTGAGAGCTGACCATCTGGAAATTTGTCTAAAAGCTTTGCAGTTTACTGGGAATCCTCTGCTTTTCCAATACTCCACTCCAGCTAAAGCATCAATTAATCCAAGAAACTACAGGCCTGCTACAAAGGAGACTGAAATAATTCCAAATTAGAAATTTTTCCCCCATCCATATCTACACCATGTGTGTGTGCATACATGTAAAAAGTAATGTTTAAACCTCCAACGGAAGTGTGCGCTAATAGATAACAATCTTTATCAAAATGCTTGCTGCTGGAAACATTTAAATTGGGACAAACCATTCAGGGAAAGGAAACACATTACACATTAACCTCACATTAAAACACTTTAATGTCAGACAACAATAAAACACAAACTCTGTGACAGAAATATCAGAATTGAAATTGAACACAAGGGGATCAAATTAAATTCTGACAGGGCTTGCAAGATGAACTGTAACAGATCAGCCGCTTACTTGATACCCTGCTGGAAAGAAGAACAGGGAACTGAGCATCCATCATGCAACTTGTATCCCTGCCGATAAACCTTATTTGCACAAGCACAAAATTAGGCAGTACATTAACCTGTTGCTTCATACCACCCCATCGTTCTTTGGAAACATAGCCTCAGATATATTTTTATTTCTAACGGTTATGTGAACACTAATCTCCAGCCTGTTCACTATAATTACACCTGCTGTCAGGCGGAATTGAAAGATGTATCTACAATGTAAGTCTCTATCTTTTGACCTAACCTTGAAGTTTAAACACATCACCGCATTGTGAAAACATAAGTGTCTTTTTCATGTACCACTACAATGAAAAATATGATGGGTTACTCTCCTTTACCAGAGACATGAGCATTTCTCCCTTTAAAAGAAGAAAAGGAGCGACGTTTCTCTTTCCTAATATAAAAGTACCATTGAATTCTGTTAGGCAGCAGAGTTTTTCCAGGGGTGGGCATTATTTTGTGGATAGTGGATGTTAAGAATTCTTTCCATCAGAAGATACTTTGGAATAGATAGTTCATTCTGAAGACTTTTGACTGCTGACTGAAGATAGCCATGGTTCAGTTGGTAACACACAGGCTTCAGTGGGTTCAAGTCCCCCTTCCGTGTCTTAAGCACAAAAATCAAGGCAGACACTGCAATGCAGTTCAAGGAAATGCTGAGCTGTTTGAAGGCTCTGTCCTCCAGGCCCAGTTTGCCCCTTGAGGGATGTAAAACAGGCAGTGTTTAGAATAGGAGCAGTGGAGTTAACCCAGTGCCTGGTCCATATTTATCCCCTAAACATCAATTAATAAGAAAGATGGTCTGGTTGTCATTACATTGCTGCTTGGAAACTGACGGGCAAGGCTCCTACATTACCATCTACTTCAATAGAATTTCATTGGCTGCAAAGCATTTCAGTATGTCAGGAAAGTTGTGAAAGGCACTCCAAACATGCAAGTCACTCTTCTTCCTTTCTTTACCATGAGACAAACCTCGTTCACTTTTTCGCTATTATTTATGACAATGTGCTGTTGGATGCTGAGGTTGTACAAGGTGCACTGTTTGGTATCCTGGCTGAGACATTCGGCAGAACTAACCCAATGGGCCAAGTGCTCGAAACCTTCGGTTCAGCGCCCCAATGTCTGATTCTCCAAGAACCGAGCAAGTAAGGCTGGGGTGAGGACAGTGGAATTTTAACCCCAATGATGGATGGTTTCAGGTGAGGAGGGAAGGTAAAAGCATTGAAATACTCTTTACCCGATCGCAACCTGCTCATGTCTGTTTTAACAGAGTACCGTTTGGGGGAGAGGAGCAAGCCACCAATCTGCTCTCAGGTGGCAGGTTGGCCTCAAGGAAGGGAGAACAGCTGGATCACAAGAGCCTTTGTTGCACTTCCCCCAGGCCCAATCTTACCTTCATACAATTGGAACACCGCCATGCCTGCAACCCCAAATGTCCAATTAACCTGAAATGTTCAATCACTTTGCCCCACCCCCAGGCAGCCTGTCAACCTGTCTGCCTGCCAAGCTATTGAAAGTGATTTAACGACTCCTTGCAGTAAAGCACATACTTTCAGATTTCCCATCTTAAAATCCCCCTGTTCTTTATAGCCCCAAGCAATTATCCTGGATCTTGTGTTTCTGTTTATATTTCCCTTTACATCTATCGATGGGGGTCTCAAAAGATTTCATTCGCCAGGTTCCAGTGGAAAACCTTGACCCCAGTGACCAGGTGTCGGCAAAAGTAATCAAACTCCTGACCTAGGCATTTGCATTATGTAGTTGTACATTCTAGTTTCAGATATTCAAACAGAGTATTCGGCTATTGCCTTCAATGAATCTGTGGCATGAAAATTCAAGGGAGAAGTAACCTTGGCATGACATTCACTGACAAATACCGCTGTATCCAGGAGTTTTCCACAGAAAATTGCAGTTGTGTCACACCTCCTTCTTATATTATAATCCTCAGATACCCAAATTAATCAATATTCATTTGCATCAAGACCTGGGCAATATTCAGGCTTGGGTTGATAAGTGGCAACTAACATTAATGCCACACAAGTGCCAGGCAATGGTCATTTTCAACAAGCTAAAATCTAAACATCTCCCCTTGACATTCAACAGCCCTACCATCGCTGAATCCCCAGTTATCAACATCACGGGGGTTACCATTGATCAGAAACTGAACTGGACCAGCCGTTTAAAGATAGTTCTACAAGAATAGATCAGAGGTTGGGAATTTTCCAGGAAGTATCTCACCCTCTAATTTCACATAATTTATCATTGGTGGGAATTAATAATAGGCCAAGCAGTCGTGGTAATGTAGGGAATGGAAAATATAAGGAAATTAGAAGTATAACAAGCCTAGTACGGTAATCATGAGGCACTTCACTCTACAAAGAGACTAGGTAAATCAAATCAGCACTAATACTGTGGAGAACAAATTCCTGGAATGTGTATGATATCCTGGAACAATTTGTTGAGAAATGAATTAGGGAGTGGGTTACTTTCGATCTAGAGTTGTGCAATGAGAAATAATGATAATCTTGTTGTAAAGGAGCCTTTAGGGAAGAGTGACCATAATATAGCAGAATTTTACATTAAGTTTAAAGGTGATGTAGTTCAATCTAAAACTGGGTCTAAGGAAAAAAGAGGGGCAAGTTGGTGCAATTGATTAGGAAAATACATTGAAAGGTATTATAGCAGTCAGGCAAGGCTAGTAATTAAAACGTTAGCACATGGTTTACAACAAATTACGTTCCTTTGAACTCAAAAAACCAACACGAAAAGTGATCCAACCGTGGCTTACACAAGAAGTTCAAGATTGTGTTAGATCAAAGGAAGAATCTTATAAATTTGAGAAAAAATAATAAACCTGATGATAGGGAGTATATTAGAAATCCACTAAGAAAACAACTTGAGCCACATGAAAATGAACTGTAAAACCTTCTATACATATGTAAAAAGTAGAAGATTGGCAAAGCAAATGTGGGTCCAGTTTAGGCAGAGATGGAGAATTTACAATGGGGACTAGACAATAAACAAATACTCTGTGCCAGTCTTCATTGTTCTTTTATGCACCTGAAATGGCTGACTTTGGGACTGATCATTTGGTGCTCACTTTTTTTTTAAATGAGTGCTAAGAAATTATAGCACCCTTCAGTTACAGATGGTATGCAATGAGCCCATTACGTCTAACACTTCTTCAAATTCCTTTAGCATCAGTTTGGATTTCAGCTCTTCAGTGTTAGAGGAACGTCCCCATTCATAATGATCTGCATTACACAAGATGTGCATGGAAAACTCAGACATAGCATTTACTTCATGCATATCAGCATGCCCAGTGCATTCAATCATTTTTCCCATTTAAGTTTTGGTTTGTCAGTGCTGCTAAGATGATTATGGTTGTTCCAGGATAAAAGTATAATAGTACCATTTCTCGACTGTATAACGTAAGGCACAAACCCCAGCACAAGTGTTTGATAGGCCAGACATCAAGTGCAGAATTTTTGCAAATAACTACTTTTACCAGAGGGTTTTTCCTGATATAACACCATCCAGTGAATGCTCTACCTTAAGCACCATTAAGATATTTTTTTCATAGTTCTCCTTCAGTTTAATGGTGGCAATGGTTAGGTAAGAACAGAAAGACTACATATGATAGGTATTTGTTAACTCCAGGCTTGACAATTTCATTGCCCTCTTGGTCCCAAACCTTCAATCTACATAAACTTCAGCTGATCCAAAACTCTGCTGCCCATATCTTAGGACTGACCATGTCCTATTCGCCCATCACAGAAGGTTGCAAAATGATATTTCCTCAATTGTTAAATCCTTGCTTAGATTGCTCCATGACCTTGCCCCTTCCTCCCTCAATAACCTCCTCCAACCCCAAAACCTTCCAAGATAACAGTGTTCTACCAATGCCGGCTTCTTGCTGACCCCAATTCTGATCTCTATCACTGGAGGTTGTGCCATCAACTGTCTGGACCCGAAGGTCCAGAATCCCCTCCCTAAACTTCTCTCCCTCTCTTTCATCCTTAAATTGACTCCTTACAAAGTTACCTCTTTGAACAAGCTTATGGTCACCTGCCCTAGTATTTCCTTTTTTGGAAGCTTATGAATTTATGCTTGATAATAGTCCTGTGAAGCATATTGTAAAAGTGTTAAAACTGCAACTGAAATGCACATAGTCCCAAATTCATTTGCACTATAACTAAATTTGCAGATGACACTCAAAACGCTGGGATACTAAGTTACAATGAAGAACAAATGAATATAGATAGGTTAGATGAGCGGGCCAAAATTTGGAGTTTATTGTGGATAAGTGAGAGGTTATCCGTTTGGTCTGAAAAATGGCAAGACAACTTGCTATCTAAATGGAAAGAAAGTTTATTCGGTGCAGAGGGATCTGGGTGTCTTCCTGCACGAATCGCAGAAAACTAGTATGCAGGTTTCTAATGAGGCGGGCAAATGGAATTTTGGCAATTATAGCCAAAGTGATGGAATATAAAAATAGGGAAGTGTTGCTGCAACTGTACAGGGTATTGGTGGGACTGCAGCTAGAGTACTGTGCACAGATTTGGTCCCCTTATTTGAGGAGGGATGTAGTTGCATTAGAGGCAGTTCAGAGGAGGCTCATTAGATCAGTGTTCTTCAAACTTTTTTTCCGGGGACCCATTTTTACCAACCGGCCGACCTTCGCGACCCACGCAGGCCGACCTTCGCGACCCACGCAGGCCGACCTTCGTGACCCATGCAGGCCGACCTTCGCGACCCACCATTTTTTCTTACCTTGTTTGCTACTGACAAAAATGGAGGAAATGGTTAGCACTGCACTCGTTTGATTCCAGAGACGAGGGATTTGCCTTATAGAAATCCTACAGTACAGAAAGAGGTCATTCTGCCCATCGACCACCTGAATAAGCACCCTGCCTCGGCACATTCCACCACCCTATCCCCATAACATCTGCACATCTTTGGACACCAAGGAGCAATTTAGCATGGCCGATCCACCTAACCTGCACATCTTTGTGTTTTGGGGGCGAAACCCATGCAAACACGGGGAGAATGTGCAAACTCCACACGGACAGTGACCCAGAACACAGATCGAACCTGGGACCACGGTGCCGTGAAGCAGCAGTGCTAACCACCGCGTCACCGTGCTGCCTCCCTTTGGGCATATTAAGAGGAGACACGAATGTGTGTAAAAATTGGATCATTTAAATACCCCAGAGTACAGTGAATACCGGGACATTGGGTAAATTTGAGGAGATGGACAGATTTTTAATTAGTAATGGGTTAAAGGGTTATGAGGAACGGGCCAGAAAGTGGAGTTTAGACCAAGATGAGATCAGCCATGATCGTGTTGAATGACGGAGCAGGCTCAAGGGGCTGAATTGCCTACTCCTGCTTCTTATGTACGAGTAGTGTTCTAAATTTGCTTCGTTTTGGACATTTTACATCACTCTTAGATATTTAATAGTGACATTGAACCTTCTATTACAACAGTCTTTGGAGTGGAACCAAATGACATCCCTCTTACAAAAATTCAAACTGATGCATTTGCCTTTTCAACATTATTGGCTAAACAAATAATTCTATTAAGTTGGAAGCAGCCTTTTTTACTAATTAGATACGTGATCGAATTCAGATTCTCAAATTTGAGAAAATAAAGTACATTACAAGAGCCTCCACTGATGGATTTGATCTAGCTTGGCAAGCTCTCAGAGATTATTTTGAGGAACTGTATGCTAAGATTACAGTTGGATACGATGGCTAAATATAAACAACTATGATTAACTATCATTAATTGCTGTTGATTCAGGAGTTGCTCGATATGCGACTGTACTCTGTGCTTGCTGTCCAGCTTGTGTCTGTCTTTGTGCTGTCCAGAATACATCCCGTCTCCATTGTGGATGTCTTCCAGTGACCTACTCCTGTCGCCACGCCACCTGTGGTCGGATGCTAGAATGCATCCCATGTAGCCCATCTCCCAGTGACCTATTCCTGTCGCCATGCCACCTTGTGGTCGGATGCTAGAATACTAATCTATGCATACAGGCACTAATGTTTACATATGGTTTGGTTATTATATTATATACAAAGATGATAGTTCACATATAATCACATGCAACACTAGCCATATTCACTGTTAATTCACTACATCCTGGTCATCCACCTACCAACAATCTCCAAACAGTATTCATCCCTTTGATTCATATGCTTTACCTCACCTTCACATCTTTCGCACTGTTGCAAGTCTCAGACACACAGCTCACAGTTTGTGCACACTGGCAGCTATTCAACCATGAGAGCCACATTACCTAAACATATTTTCAGTCACACATTGACACATTTAGTTCGTTCTTGCAGAAGGAGGTGGCACAATACAAAAAGCAGCAGCAGTATCAACGATCTGAAGGATAAGCATGTCTGCATGTTTTAATCCCCTTAGAGGAGACAATGCTGGCTATTATGGGAAAGAAATCATTGAGCCTGTGGCCACTTACACAGCTGACTGGATTGAAGATGAGGGTTTCTGCATGTATAATTCTTCTTTCATCTTCCCCTTCTACCTCCCATCCCACAATTTCTTCGCACTCACGAGTTGCGGATGATATGAGCATGAACTTCTTACATTATCCTCTTCCCTGACCACTATGCCGAGGCCCTTTTCCCCGAACAATTGTAAGCAGAGAAAAATAGGAGTGAAGATCAAGAGACACTGTCATTCAAACTTATACACTTGTAATATCAATCTGCATCAAAGCTAGTGGCCTTAAGATGGAGGAGCGATCTGCAAGAGGAAAGATGGGGTGGGTGGGGGAAAGAATACAGCAGGTTCCAGCTCACCAAAGGGTGAGCTCACACCACTAGCTCTGCTACAGAGGAGTCAAATGAAGACATCAATGGGCCATGCTCCAGACAAAGTCTGAACGATATACACAACCAACTGCTTGGTGCATTGGAAAGCCTACCAGAAACCCTGCACTTAATGCCAAGGAACATTGAGTCCAGCAATAGCTTGGGACAGAACTTTGTGCAGAGCTCCGAGTCCATCCTTTCCAACATTAAATGGCTAGCCGCTTCTGCCGTGGACTCTGCTGTGATGCATCGTCTGACAAACAATATCCGAGTCCATCCTTTCCAACATTAAATGGCTAGCCGCTTCTGCCGTGGACTCTGCTGTGATGCATCGTCTGACAAACAATATCGCAGCTTCCTAAGATCATAGTGCTACTCAGATTACTCATGGTTCTCACGGCAACTATTAAAAAGGGTTCCAAAGTGTCAAAGTAGTCCATCAATATATTTTCAAACACATCGGTACGATTGCTGAGGCCCGACATAAGAACTTGAAAAATGAAAATGAAATGAAAATCGCTTATTGTCACAACTAGGCTTCAAATGAAGTTACTGTGAAAAGCCCCTAGTCTCCACATTCCGGCGCCTGTTCGGGGAGGCCGGTACAGGAAAGAACAGTAAGCGTTGACTGTCTAACCGACTCTGACATTCAATACAATAATGGCTGATCTTCGGCTTCAACTCCTCATATTCCTTAATTTTAAAATGAATCTGTCTCAGCTCAAAATATATTCAACAATCAAACATGCACAACTAAGATTGGTCAAGCATGATCTAGCTTTGACAAAGCTGTACTGGCTTTCTTTAATTAACTACAACCCAAGTGTCTGTTGACTTCTTCCCTAATTAGTGTTCCTAAAACCATACTAATAATGTTAAACCAACTGACCTTTGGTTACTCGGGATATCAATGTTCCATTTCTCGAATAAGGGCATCCCCATTTGACGTTTGCAATCCTCTGCAACCTCGCCCACATGCAGAGCAGATGAGAAGATGGTGATGCTTATCCCCTGCCAATTTAGTTTAAATCCTCTCCAACCACACGGGTGAGTCTCTCTACATGGAGGGTCACAATTCTCCCCTCTTGAGTTGTTGTACATGTCAGTACCAACTTCTGGTTTACTCACTTCTCCCGGCGGAATATTCCGCAACGTCACAGGGATATTTAACCCAACCAGTGATTCCAGAGAAATTTCTTTCTCCCCCCCTCCTAACCTCCCACCCGTCAAATGGACAAAGACTGAGCAAAAACTAATTTTTTTTTAGGGCTTGGGGTTTTAAGTGATCCACTTTATACACACATTTGTGTCTCCCCTTAATAATCCCAAAGGGAGGCAGCACGGTGGTGTAGTGGTTAGCACTGCATTCTCAAAACTACTAAATGTGTAATTCTTCAATGTAGAATTTCCCAAGACTTTGTTGTGCAAATTGGAATGTCTTGTTCTCAAATAAAAGTGAATCGAGTGCCCATTCAGACTGACATAATGCAGCTGCTTCATATATTATAAAAATTTCTTTTTATTCTTTAGTCACTTAGTTCAGAACTTGAATATTGCTGGAAAGAGAGACACGTTGCTCTTTTTCATCTTGCACCCGTCAGAACAAAGACAAGTATATCAAATTACAAACAATCACAACAATCTATACAGGAGAAAAGGATCCTGACTGGTTGGCAAATAGATTCTGATTTTCCCAGGCATTGCCATTGTAGCCGCCGAAGTTGGCCATTCCCTCAATACAAAATGGAGGAACGCAAAGCTTGCAGGTTAAAATGGACAAAGTTTGAAGCACAAGCAGGCTGCAACAAGCCACTGTGTATACTGTCTGCTAAGAGAGCAGACAGCACCGAAACGAACATTCCGCATACTAATGAGGCAATCTCCGGGACAGTTAGCATACTAATGGAACGATCCCAGGGACAAAGGACACAAATAGGGAAGTGATTGCAACATTGTATGGGAAACCAGACACCCCGGCACCAGCTGGGTTCGAAGACAAAGCACCTGAAGGCCCGCCCAGTAGTCGAGGGACAGCCTCAGTATTGGGGGGATTCAAACAAATCAATTGGGAAGAGACCCAATCGATCCCCAGCAGATAGAGGGTCCGCCCAAAAGGGCACGAAGCCCTAGGACCTATAAAAGACAGGTCCCAAACTCAGTTTGTTCTTTTTGACCAGCCCTCCTCTCTTGACCAGCCCTCTCGACTAGCCTTTACCGAAGAAGACCTTGACCGAGAGAGAGGAGGTTCGGACAGCAGCTGCCCGCAAGTAAGTGTCTCACAACGATCGCTACCAGAGATAGACACTCCTGACCCCTTTTAACCCGTACCAACCTGAAGTCTGCGGACCCAGTGCAGAGCAAGAGGCCATTGTTCCCCTGATCCGGCAGTTCCAGATAAGTATTGGTCTATTTAGTGGTAGGAATAGTTTAGTCATCTTAGCGTGTGCATGAGTAGTTTATAATTGTATTATAATAAACTCATTTGTTTGAACTTACTAATTGGTGTATGGTTTTATTGCTTTGAACTTGACCTTGAAACTTGTGGCGGTATCTTAACGATACCTGGCGACTCCAAAGCTAACGAACGAAACAGAGCCAAATTGAGTGTTAAGCACACTCACCCAGAATGAGCAACACCATGGAGAAAGCAACGGAAAACTATAGGCTCCCCAAGCTCCCGAGTAATTCAGAAAATGCGCAAGGCATGATCATATTCCTTTTGTCTGCAGAGAAATGGTCCCCAGCATATTAACATATGTTCCTTCCAGCAAGTGTCCCAGTAAGCCATGTGACAAATGTGACTGATCACCTTAAATTGGAAATCAGAGAATGTTTGCAACTGCAAATCCGACTTGGGAGACAGTGCCCCAAATCTTTGGGTTTTTGTTCTGGAGGTGGCAGGTGGCAACAAGAATCAGGTTCAGCAATGCCAGGAATAGTTTGGAGACAGCCACAAGGGCTCCAGGGTGCCGAGGCAGGCCCTTTCAACAGCCCACCTCGATGCTCTGAGACTTCGTCCCAGTTACAAAAAAAGCTGCCATCACCTCCATTCAGCCCCCCCTACGTCCCATACCCAATCCATGTCACCACATATCCACCATGCCCACTCATTCCCTTCATGCCAATCCATGCTCTCCACTTATCCCCATCGTGCTTTATGGACCGTGTGCCAAACTTAAGTGTCAACTCATACAACCCGTGGATCCCTCCATTAATTTTCATTGCCCTAGCTCCTATGCCAACTTAGTGTGCATTCATACGTCCCCACTAATCCCCAAGCCCCACTGCCAACATTGTGCCAATTCATGCCCTCCCATCCTTGACCCTTACACCTTCCATGCCAACTCATCCCAGCATGGCAGACTCAGAATATTAGTTAATCTCACAATTGCTTCGAAGTGTCTATCTCAAACTTCACTATATTTAAAAAACATTCTCTGATAATATTTAAATCCCTTCAAGGAATAAATCCCCTATAAAACAAATATTTTCTTCAAGTACTTGGTCCCTTTTTAAGATATACATTTGTATTCATAGTTCCACAAAGTTGGATAATCTCTTTATAACCAATTGGACCGGTCAATCAAACTGTTGACATCCAGCCCACCATCCTCAACATTGTGATGATGAGAAGTTGTGGAAGCAGCCAAGCAGCACCAATCCTTATAACAACAAAGATTGAAAGAGGAAGCATGATTTGTTTTTCAACTGCAGGCTAGAATTTAACAAAACTTTACAGGATTTGGGGTTTCAAATGATCCACTTTTTACACACATTTGTGTCTCCTCTTAATAATCCCAAAGGGAGGCAGCACAATGGCGCAGCACGATAGCACTACTGCCTCACGGCGCCGAGGTCCCAGGTTCGATGCTGGCTCTGGGTCATTGTCCGTGTGGAGTTTGCCTATTCTCCCCGTGTTTGCGTGAGTTTCGCCCCCACCACCCAAAAATGTGCAGGGTAGGTGGATTGGCCATGCTAAATTGCCCCTTAATTGGAAAAAATGAATTGGGTACTCTTTATTTATTTTTTTTAATCCCAAAGGGGCACCGGACCTCCCCCAAAAAAGTCAAGCGGATTTAGGCATTCCCTCAAACATTTAAAACCCATGAGTCATGTTTTGAAAATCCCAGTAAAAAAGATTGGATTTCTTATCACTTTTACACTGCCCGTTCCCCCCCCCCCCCCTCCCCCCCCTCACATCAGACAAGTGGTAGATGAAATTTATTGCATAGATGTTTGAAGTGTTACAGTTTGATAGAAAGAATAATGAAAGATAATATAAAACAAATTTAGATTTAACTGTTGGCATAAATGTGGGTAGAAGCTTATAAAAATATTTCCTTTAGATTTAAATATAACAGCAGGCAGAATTCTCCGTTTGTAACTAAGTGCTGACGCCAAGACTGAATCACAAGTGTTCTACGTGGACGAAAGCAGTGCCAATCCCAGAGCAATTCAGCCCTCATTATTGGGCTAGCACCAGCACCCCATAGAACTCGTACAATTCCAATGCATTCCAACCCTCATCCCAGCCAAGATGGAGGCACTGGTTGCGCTGGAGCACGCTCTCTCGTTGATGGGTCGGTTGGGGCCAGAGGGTATCTGGAGGTGGCACGCGGTGGTAAGTTCCCACTGGGCAATCAGCCGGATGTCTGCCTTGCAGGCTGCATCAATGGTGGTTCATGCCTTTCCACCACAACCCCATGGTCCACCTACTCGCTTCCCCCACTACTTAAGCCCTGGCAGACAGCACCCCCCCCCCACCACAACTGTCAGCACACTAAAGAGATGTTGGTCACTTTTCGTACCGCCTCTCTCTCTCCTTCAGCAACCACGGTAACTGTGCCCCGATTTGAAATACAGGTGAGCCTTACTGTCGCTAAATCTTACTGGTGGGCACTTCCGGTTGCGGCTATGCGGAGCTAAGCCACACGTTCGGCAGCTCCTGCCAGGAACGGACTTTTGGGCTCTTTTTAGGGCCCCCAGCGGTACTTTTTAGACGTTTCCCGACGTGGGAAGGAGTCAGCAACATTTCCCCAGCAGTATATGGCCTGGACCAAGAGTGGGGTGAGTAAGAAAGTGGTTGCAGCGCCAAAGCAGAAGCGAGGGAAGAAGCACAAGATGGCGGCGGGCGGAGACCAGGAGGCATGGAGGCAGTGGGCGCAGGAGCAGCAGGAGACTCTCCAGCGCTGCTTCAGGGAGCTTAAAGCAGAGCTGCTGGAGCCGTTGAAGGCTTCAATTGACCAGCTGCTGGAGACCCAGACGGCCCAGGGGTTGGCGATCCGAGAAGTCCGACAAAAGGTCTCCGAAAGAGAGGACGAGACCGTAGGCCTCGCGGTGAAGGTGGAGATGCCTGCCGGAAGGGCTGGAGGGGTCAGACATGGGGGCCTATGTGGTCATCATGCTAAATTCACTGATGGGGGCTGGGTCCTTTCAGGGGCCCCTGGAGCTGGAGGGGGCCCACAGAATATTGGCAAGAAGACCCAAGCCGAATGAGCCACAGGCGATGCTGGTGCGGTTCCACCGGTTTGCTGACCGGGAGTGTGTGCTCAGGTGGGCCAAGAAGGAGCGGAGCAGCAGGTGGGAGAACGCGGTGGTACGGATCTACCAGGATTGGAGTGCGGAGGTGGCAAAGAAGAGGGCCGGGTACAATCGGACGAAGGCGCAGGAAGGGAGTGAAGTTCGGCATGCTGCAGCCAGCGCGTTTGTGGGTCACCTACAAGGACCGCCGTGGGGAACGGGCAATGGCTAGTCGGCGGGGGAGGGAGGCAGGTGGCCCCCTGATCCGGCTACAAGGACCGGCACTTTTACTTTGAGTCCCCAGAGGAGGAGTGGGCCTTTGTGCAGCGCAAGAAGTTGGACTCAAACTGAGGGTTGGGTGCGGGGGTCTGCATGTAACTGTGTTATATTTTGAAGGGGGGGGGGGTTCTCTGTTTAATGTTGGTTCTTTGTTGTTTTCAGGGTGGGTGGGGCACTGTTGTCTGCTTGGGTTTGTTGGATGGGCTCGAGCAGCGGGGCGGACCTGCAGTGTGGGGGGCTGATGGTGTGAAGGGGGGGTTGGGGCCCCACGAGGGGCCCGGGCCGGTAAAGGGAGCTGCTTTAGAGGAGGTGGGGTCGGGCAGGTGGAAAGCGCAGGCTTTTTCCCACGCTGAGGGTTGAAGGGGGAGAGGCCGGAGCGCTGGGAAGCGCAGGATTTTTCCCGCTTGAGAGTGGGAGGGGGAGGAGGAAAGCCTGCTGGTGGACACTGGGGAGGAGGGGAAGCCCCACGCTGGGAGGGGTCGGAGGAGTGGCGGGAGTGGTCGGGGTCAGCAGAAGTCAGCTGACTTGCGGGAGTGCAATGGAGGGAGCAACGCAGCTAGAGGGGGTCCTAGCTTGGGGGGGGGGGGGGGGGGGGGGGGGGGGGGGGGGGGTGTACCGGGTCGCAGCTGGAATGGCCAAGAAGGAGCTGGAGTATGTAGACGTGGTCGGGATGGGGGTCTGCCGCCGTGGGGAACGGGCTGAGCGAGGGGCACGTGGCGGGCTGAGGAAGGGTAATGGCTAGTCGGCGGGGGAGGGGGGCAGGTGGCCCCCTGATCCGGCTGATAACCTGGAATGTGAGGGGACTGAATGGGCCAGTCAAACGGGCCCGCGTGTTTGCGCACCTGAAGGGGCTGAAGGCGGATGTGGCCATGCTTCAGGAGGCGCACCTGAAGGTGGCAGATCAGGTTAGATTGAGGAAGGGATGGGTAGGCCAGGTGTTTAATTCGGATCTGGATGCAAAAAATCGGGGGGTGGCGATCCTGGTGGGGAAGAGAGTGTCGTTTGAGGCGTTGAATGTTGTGGCAGACAGCGGCGGGAGGTATGTGATGGTAAGCGGCAAGCTGCAGGGGGAGCGGGTGGTGCTGGTCAATGTATACGCCCCGAATTGGGACGATGTGGGTTTCAAGCGGCGCATGTTGGGCCGGATTCCAGATTTGGAGGCGGGGGCCTGATAATGGGGGGGGGGGATTTCAACACGGTGCTGGACCCGGCACTGGATCGATCCAGATCCAGGACGGGTAGGAGGCCAGTGGCGGCTAAGGTGTTGAGGGGATTTATGGACCAGATGGGAGGGGTGGATCCATGGAGGTTTACGAGGCCGAGGGCCAGGGAATTTTCATAATTCTCCCATGTGCATAAGGCCTATTCCCGGATCAACTTCTTCGTTATGAGTAGGGCGCTGGTTGCGAGGGTGGAGGATGCTGAGTATTCGGCGATAGCTATTTCTGACCATGCCCCGCACTGGGTGGACCTCGGGCTGGGGGAGGAGAGAGACCAGCACCCGCTTTGGTACCTGGAGCCAATGACAATGGGGAGGTCCGAGTGTGGACGGTCTGGGAGACGCTGAAGGCGGTGGTCAGGGGGGGGAGTTGATCCCCATTCGAGCCCACAGGGAGAGGAGAGAGCAGAGAGAGAGGGAGAGACTGGTGGGGGAGATGGTGAGGGTGAACAGGAGATACGCGGAGGCTCCGGAGGAGGGATTGCTGAGGGAGCGGCGTCGTCTCCAGGCTGAGTTCGACTTGTTGACCACCAGAAAGGCGGAAGCTCAGTGGAGGAAGGCACAGGGAGCGGTGTGTGAATATGGGGAGAAGGCGAGCAGGATGCTGGCGCAACAGCACCGTAAGCGGGATGCGGCCAGGGTGATCGGTGGAGTTAAGGATAGGGGAGGGAATGTGGTGCGAAGGGGGGTAGACATTAATGGGGTCTTCAGGGACTTTTATGAGGAACTGCATCGGTCCGAACCCCCAGCGGAGGAGGGGGGAAGGGGCGCTTTTTGGACCGGCTGAGATTCCCGAGGGTGGAGGAGGGACAGGTGGAGGTACTGAGGGCGCCGGTTGAGCTGGAGGAGCTGGTCAAAGGGATAGGGAGCATGCAGTCGGG
Source organism: Scyliorhinus canicula (assembly GCF_902713615.1). NCBI lineage: Eukaryota > Metazoa > Chordata > Chondrichthyes > Carcharhiniformes > Scyliorhinidae > Scyliorhinus > Scyliorhinus canicula. The sequence continues at coordinate 73,591,195 of NC_052152.1, forward strand.
GAAGGCGCCGGGGCCGGATGGGTTCCCGGTCGAATTCTATAAGATGTATGCAGACCTGTTGGGCTCCCTGTTGGTTAGGGCCTTCAACGAGGCAAGGGAAGGGGGTCTCTGCCTCCGACGTTGTCTCGGGTGCTCATTTCCTTGATCCTTAAACGGGACAAGGATCCCCTGCAGTGTGGGTCATACAGGCCGATCTCACTCTTAAATGTAGACGCCAAGCTGTTGGCGAAGATTTGAGCTGCAAGGATAGAGGACTGTGTGCCGCATGTTATCCATGAGGATCAAACATGGTTCGTGAAAGGGAGGCAGCTGAACACAAACATACGGAGGCTCTCGAATGTTATAATGATGCCGGCGGTAGAAGGGTAGGCGGTGATAGTGGTGGCGTTGGACGCGGAGAAGGCCTTTGATAGGGTTGAGTGGGGATACTTGTGGGAGGTGCTGGAAAGGTTCGGGTTTGGGGAGGGGTTTGTCAGGTGGGTGAGGCTGTTATACGAGGCCCCGATGGCAAGCGTGGCCACAAATAGGAGGTCGGAGTATTTTCGATTATACCGAGGAATGAGGCAGGGGTGTCCCTTGTCCCCCCCAGTGGGGGGAATGCCGGAGGTGATGAGGATTCTCTGGGAATTTGGGGACTTTTCGGGGTACAAGCTCAACTTTGGGAAGAGCGAGCTGTTTGTGGTACACCCGGGGGACCAGGAGGGGTGGATTGGTAGGCTCCCATTGAAAAGGGCGGAGAGGAGCTTTAGGTACTTGGGGGTGCAGTTGGCCAGGAGCTGGGGGGCCCTGCATAAGCTTAACCTTACAAGGCTGGTGGAGCAAATGGAGGAGGAGTTTAAGAGGTGGGACATGTTGCCGCTGTCTCTGGCGGGTAGGGTGCAATCAGTCAAGATGACGGTGCTCCCGAGATTTCTATTCCTGTTCCAGTGCCTCCCCATCCTTATCCCGAAGGCCTTCTTCAGGCGGGTTAACAGGAGCATTACGGCGTTTGTGTGGGCGCACGGGACCCCGAGGGTGAGAAGGGTGTTCCTGGAACAGGGCAGGGAAAGGGGTTTGGTACGTTTCGGCGTAGCCCATTCGGCGTGGCCCATTCGGCGTGGCCGATTCGGCGTCAGGGAAATAATTGGCTGATTCGGCGTGGCCGTTTAGGCGTCAGGACATTTCGGCGTCACTTTAAAAAATATTTTTAAAACCTAGTTAAAAAACCTTCATTAAAACGCCGAATTGGCCACGCCGAAACGTCCCATTCCCCTCTCAGGAGCCAAGGTGAAATGGTTCCAAGGTTTTGAATAAACCTTTTAAACCATGGGGGTGGGGGGGTGGGGGGGTGCTGTTCCCCTGAACCAGGCCGCCTGTCCGCTTCACCTCGCCAGCTGCTGTCCCCCTGAACTGAGCCGCCTGTCCGCTTCACCTCGCCGGCTGCTGTCCCCCTGAACTGGGCCGCCTGTCCGCTTCACCTCGCCGGCTGCTGTCCCCCTGAACTGGGCCGCCTGTCCGCTTCACCTCGCCGGCTGCTGTCCCCCTGAACTGGGCCGCCTGTCCGCTTCACCTCGCCGGCTGCTGTCCCCCTGAACTGGGCCGCTTGTCCGCTTCACCTCGCCGGCTGCTGTCCCCCTGAACTGGGCCGCCTGTCCGCTTCACCTCGCCGGCTGCTGTCCCCCTGAACTGGGCCGCCTGTCCGCTTCACCTCGCCGGCTGCTGTCCCCCTGAACTGGGCCGCCTGTCCGCTTATTTTCAGAATGTCTCAAAAGCAGCACGATTAATGTTGAATTGTTTTTCAATTGGTAATTTTAAAACTTCATTTAGAAATCACTATTGATTTTTCCAGTAATAATGGAGCTAGCTGATATCTGCCTTGAAAGAAACTTAAATGAAGATCTGAGAATTAATAATCAGTTTTAAAATTGGAAGGCAATAAAACAAATTACAAAATCCATTTCTAACCTTAAGTATTTTGACTATTCTGGGTTAAACATAAAGTACTTCCTCACTGTTGGGAAAGAGTTAATGTTCCCTAGTTTAAGTTAGAATTGGGGTTTTATTATTTAATAAACTGCAAGGATAGGGATACAGGAGGCACTGTTTTGTTGTGGAGGAATGATTACTGAACACAATAAACTGGAGTCGAAAAAGGTCATAATTTGCTTTGTAGTTCTTATTATAGAATTATCATCAGATCATAAGATCGTTCAAGGTAAATACAAAATTCACTGACCAATAGTAAGGACCTGCGGGCATGCTATTCACTAAGAGCAAGAGCAAGACCGATATTAAATGTCTGCTCATTGCACTAACCTGTCTTTCTGAAGCCTGTCCCGCCGCCGAAAAATTCCTCCGCCGAAAGGGCCACGCCAAAACGTCCCATCCCCAGGGATAGGGGGGGCTGGCGCTGCCCAACCTCTGTGGGTACTATTGTGCTGCAGCGATGGTGCGTAAGTGGGTGATGGACGGGGAAGGGGCAGCACGGAAGAGGATGGAGATGGCGTCCTGTGTGGGCACAAGCCTGGAGCGCTGGTAACGGTGCTGCTGCCGCTCCCTCCAACGAGGTACACCACGAGCCCGGTGGTGGCAGCTACCCCTCAAAATTTGGGAGCAATGGAGACGGCACAGGGGGGAGATGGGGGCCTCGATGGGGTCCCCGATACGGGGGAACCACCGGTTTGTCCCGGGGAGAATTGACGGCGGGTTCCTGAGTTGGCACAGGGCAGGTGTTAGGAGATTGGGGGACCTGTTTGTAGCCAGGAAGTTTGCGAGCCTGGGTGAGCTGGAAGGGAAGTTCAGGCTCCCCCAGAGAACACCTTTAGGTACATGCAGATAAGGGCGTTTGTCAGGCGGCAGATGGCGGAGTTCCCTCTGTTGCCGCAGCGTGGGGTCCAGGACAGGGTGCTCTCGGGCGTGTGGGTTGGAGAGGGGAGGATCTCGGCAACGTACCAAGTGATGCAGGAGGTAGATGAGGCCTCGGTGGAGGAGCTTAAGGGTAAATGGGAGGAGGAGCTGGGTGAGGAGATTGAGGGGGGGATGTGGGCAGACGCCCTAGGAAGGGTGAACTCCTCCTCTTCTTGTGCAAGGCTTAGCCTCATACAGTTTAAGGTGCTGCATAGGGCCCACATGACCGGGACGAGGATGAGCCGGTTCTTTGGGAGCGAGGACAGGTGTATTAGGTGCTCAGGGAGCCCAGCAAACCATGCCCATATGTTCTGGGCATGCCCAATGCTGGGGGAATTTTGGAAGGGCGTAGCAAGGACGGTGTCAAGGGTGGTAGGATCCAGGGTCAAACCGGGCTGGGGGCTCGCAATATTTGGGGTTGCAGAGGAGCCGGGAGTGCAGGAGGCGAAAGAGGCCGGCATTCTGGCCTTTGCGTCCCTAGTAGCCCGGCGGAGGATTCTTCTTCAGTGGAAGGATGCAAGACCCCCAAGCGTGGAGGCCTGGATCAATGATATGGCGGGGTTCATTAAATTGGAGAGGGTGAAATTTGCCCTAAGGGGATCAGTGCAGGGGTTCTTCAGGAGGTGGCAACCATTCCTAGATTTCCTGGCGGAACGGTAGAAAAAGGCCAGCAGAGCAGCATCAACCCGGGGGGGGTGTCATCTCTTTGTTTTTGGTTGAAGGTATGTGTATATTTGTTCATTGCTAATGACGGGCGTTAATTTATTTCTTCTTTTGGGAGGGGGGGGGGGTTTGTTCCTTCTTTTCTTAGTATTTTTTGTTATTGATATTTTGTGAAAATTTGAATAAAAATTATTTTATTTTTTAAAATCCTACTGGTGGAGGCATTCCATCGCTTAAGGCCCGTAAAATGCCGATTGGGCCCATTAATGACATGTCAACAGCGCTTACTGTACCATTTGCATGCCCACACTGGCGTAGAACACATTCACATCGTGTCGAGGGACCAGAGATGGCATTCCATTTGCCGCCCAGCGGCAACCTCTATTTTCGGCAACGCCAAATTCTCCGCCCGATCGGATTGCACGATTCCAGCATCTTTGGCCGGTGAATCTCACCCAACAAGCCTCATCCAGGACTAGACAAGAAGCTAATAAAAATTACAGTTGGTGGTTTGACCATAAATGTTTAACTTTCTTGCATCAAACTCCTTTCTCTGGTATTTTACTGAAGGTGTAAATGATGGTGTAAATCCACGATAAGACAAAATGAATGTGGACTGTGGAAGGGAGCTTGCTTGAACCCGTTGATTTTGTTCCATGACTTCTTCTGTTGTCGGCTTCTCTTACACCCTGTGAAACAATGTCACACTTTCTGTGATATAATCCTAAAGCAGACAGGCATGACTGCATTACAGGATAGTCTCTGCATGATTTTAAACCACAAGGCAATCACACAACAGAACACAAGAGTGCACGTTAATAATGAATGCCTCCAGCTGCTCTTGCCTTTGCCCTTGAGAGATGGTGAATGAATACAATAGTCATGTTTAATCAATTAGTTTGCAATTGGTATTGATCAAAGTTAGGACATCCGTGAGCATCACATGAGCAAGATACTCCTGATGCTCAAAAGCTCAGCAAACAATATCTTATTGTAATCTTTCAGATAACATGGATTTTATAATATGACAGGAAAAACGACAACCCGATCAATGATGGACTTATAAAAGTCAAGACTAATATTTCATTCTATACTGGTTCACAGATGCAGAATACAAGTAAGACTTACCACCTCCCCTACTCCAACCCATGCAAAAAAAGTGATTGATGGATGGAAAAGAGGAGAATGAATGACACATGTCATGTAATGAATGGAAACCTACCAAGTAGGCTAACAATCTTATGGAATGTTGTCCTACGCGTTTCAGTTTCACACATCATAGCAGTGCGATACAAAATTTGGAGCATGAGGCATCTGGGCTGAATACTTAATTAGAGCAAGCAATCCATTGCAGGAAGTAGCTCATCAACAGTCAGATTTAATCAGTGCAATGCAAAATGTGATTTTTACTCAACAAATCCTGTTATGTGCAAAATGCAGCAATTTGCAAGATTTGTTATAGGAAATGGAGAGAAGCGAATCACTTAATTGCCCGAGGCAACACGCCAGTTGTCAGCATATAACCAACAAAGACATTGCTGTGGACTATTTTGATAGTAAGGTTTAGTCAATCTGTGAGCATTGCTTCAAGTGACAGCTTTGCATTTGCTGCCTCTTGGAATTTGATGGAGAAATGCTCAGCAAGCTGTCAAGAATAGCCCTCAACTCACTTCCAACTTCGATGGAAACAATGCCAGATGAACTCATTTGTTTCCCTGCTGCTTTGCAATTGGTTCCCTTCACTAATCTAAGAAAATCCCACAATTGCAACAACGGCTGCCTGGCAACATGGCACTGCCAGGGCTCTGAGGTGGCACTGCCAGGAACTCGGGTGGCACTGCCAGGGTGTTAGGGTGGCAGTGCCAGGGTGTCCAGCTGCTATGGTGCCGCTGAAAAGGGTCAGGGCCTGAGGGGGGGGGGGGGGGGGGGGCATGCTGATAAAAGTGGGAATGAAGGGGGTATGAAGGTTTGGGGGATGAAGGGCAGGAATGAAGGGACCTCATTAAGATTGGGAGAGGTTAATGGTGGGGGTCCTGAAACGAGTGTAAGCCCGAGAGGTGATTGGGGAGGCCTGAAAAGTGGGGTGAAAAGTGGGGGGCCATCAGGGACCCTTCAACAGGGCATCCTTACTTGGAGGCTGGGGGTGTAGGATAATGCCCATGTGTGCAGTGGGTGGCATTGTCCATGGGTGGGAGTGTGGGGGACCCCCAAACTCACTTCGAGATCGTGGCACCCTTTCAAAATGGCGGTTGGATCTTGGATGAGTCCATGTGGCTGGCGTGTTCAACTCTCCAGTGATGAAAAAGTTTCCAAGTGTGGAAATTTTTCCAGAGAAACTCCCCAGGGCCCAAAAAATGATTAAGTGTAGCAGTGTGGATCAGGGCAGCACGGTAGTATAGAGGTTAACACAATTGCTTCACAGCTCCAGGGTCCCAGGTTCGATTCCCGGCTTGGGTCACTGTCTGTGCAGAGTCTGCACATTCTTCCAGTGTGTGCGTGGGTTTCCTCCGGGTACTCTGGTTTCCTCCCCCAGTCCAAAGATGTGTAGGTTACGTGGATTGGCAATGCTAAATTGCCCTTCAGTGTCCAAAACTGCCTTTAATGTTGGGTGGGGTCACTGGGTTATTGGGATAAGGTGGAGGTGTGGGCTTGGGTAGGGTGCTCTTTCCAAGAGCTGGTGAAGACTCGATGGGCCGAATGGCCTTCTTCTGCACTGTAAATTCTCTGAACTACCCAAACAGCCTGCCAAACTGTCCCAAAATGACACTTAGAAATTGTTTGGTTGAATCGTGTCCAAAGTTTATTGTGCAATTGCTTTCTTTTTAGAAAAAGATCTGTATTAGCCAAATAGAATCAGGTGTGTAGACAGCAAGACAAATGAGTGGCTTTGTTTATGTGTCGAAGTTCAGGAATTAAAGAGTTACTAAGTAGGAGTTATTAGAGACAGAAATATAGCCAAATACAGACAATGGAAACAAAGACGCCGCAGCCTCAGCCTGGCAACAAATGGAGGAGAAATTGAAGGCAAAAGAAAAGAGGAAGGAAAACGAATTGAGTGAATAACACTTGAGACATGGACTGAGGGAGGCTTGATGAAAGCCAGAGACACTGCCAACGGCCCCACAAAAGCTATGGTGAAAACAAACAAACATACTGGATTGAAAGTTAATTGGTAATTGCGTCAAACTACACATTTTGCATTACTTTCAGAAGAGGAGGATCATTTTTTTTTTAAAATAAACTTGATACAGTTTAAAATACATACAGCCATGCAAACCAATTTCACCATGACCCATACTGTTAACATAGCTCAAGGCAAGCAAGATACTTTCTTTTCAAAAAGAACAAGAATCAAATTTAGAATGCACAGGAAAAAGTGACCCAGATACCCAGCTCAGAACCATTTATAAGCCAAGGGCCAGCTTTCTATCAAGACAGCCTTAACATTGCCCAACAGTCGGCCGAAATGATAATTTTCCAGATCCTACTATCTCGTTACTTCTCGGTGTGAGGTCTCAAATTCAATACCCTGATCTCAAAACCTGCAGGAATGTAGTTCATGTGTGAACAGGAATATAAGCTACTGGAAAAAAGATTGCGTGGACGGTTTTGGCAGATAATTATTGCATGAAACTTACTGAAGAGAAACGAGCACTGATATCTTTTGGGAGTAGAAGTGATATAACAGAGATTGATAGAAATGGACTTTTCTAGTCAGCTATAATCATGAGTGTAAGGGAATATGATACAGGTGAAAGGGTTAAATGAGAACTCATTAAGAATAATTAACTATAATCATATTAAGCATTACTGGAGTGCAACAATAGCAGGTAATACACTCAGGGTTAGTCCAAATCATACACTTTAATTTCTTTCTTAAAATAGGTTTCACATCTGCAAGGTCAGTGACGTCAACTAGCTAAAAGGCCCCATTGTATTGTAAGAACGGTACGGGTAGTCTGATTATAAATGCACCATTTATACGGGTAGTACGGATTCTATGGTAACAGCCAGTCTGGAGTGATAATGTCTTCACAAAAACTGTGTTTTTCTAATTAATGTTAAATGCAGGTGTGGATAACTTGGAAAATTGGCAAGCGATGGAATGGGAAATTTGCACCAATACATTTAAATACATATATCTCTTAAATTGATGGACAAACATTTTCGCCAAATTGAGTAAATTATAAATTAGTTAAAGCCAATCATAAGTAAAAAGGATAGACCTTAAGATAATAATCTCCTTAAGAATCATTTACCAGGATAGAAAAACTCATCCCGGGATCACCCCATCTATATTTCTGAAACCTATTTCCTTTGCTGCTTGCTTTTGCTAATTACCATCTTTCTTCTGTTTAAATTACTTAGATATTTGATCCTGTATATTATGATTTGAAGAATTACAACGATCTGTAATTGAATGAAAACTCAACTACTATATTCGCTAAAGACAATCAATCTGACTAGCTTGCTGCAGGGCTAGTTGGAAACTTTCTAAATTTTGTATTGAAAATAAGTTTGCCTGTGGCACAGCTGGCAAATAAAGTACAAGTGGACTTGGTCAAAAAACACAGACTTGACCTCTGTTATTTGGGAACTGAGAAAGGATAATGGATATTCAGGGTTCTGAATAGACACAGAGATCCATCAGAGATTAAATGACAAGACGAATGAAGGATAGAAAAGCAGAGATTATTGGGGTTCCAATATACAAATTTATTTAAATGAGGCAAACAAATATAAAAGTGAAATGAAAATGGGATCCTGGGGATAAGATTGGTCTATGCTGGCAGAGCACATCAGCACCCAATTTCTCATTGTGTCAATCTTCTTGCCATTGAAGTTCACTGAACAATAGTTAAAACTCCTTTTAGAGACTTGTTTCCTAATCATACTTATAATTGTTTGAAGTGGCTGATTAGTTGGTAATTCGAGGGCATAAATTTAAGATCGCCCCAAGAATGAAAGGATACTTCAGGAGAATCGTACATGGAATGTCAACCAAAAAAAACTGGTGGAGAATTCATGATTGAAGAAAGTGGATAGTGGAAAAATAGAAATATCACTGAATATTGCGACAGTTGAATGGGATGAACGAGGTAGATCATTCAGAGACCAATGCAAGAATGACAAAGCAAATGGCCTCTTTATGTTGGGAAATATTATGAAGTGAAACAGTGACTGACATGGTGGAAATGTGGAGTGATGTTTCCTCCACTGAGTTTCCTTTGTGATGGCAAACAAGTATGACAAAAGAATATAAACATGCATGGTTGTATTGTAAGCTGCATCTTCTGAATCCAAAGTTATTAAATCCCATTTAAAGAAATCCCCAAATACTATTTGAAAACAAAAAACTTTGTTTCCCCGCCTGAAGCATCACATGAACCCAGTTAGTGTGCACAGTATATGGAAACAAAGTTATCAACAGAAATAGTAAGGAAAATTTTGGTGCCACTTTCAGCATCACTGAGCAAAAGTTCCATCTCTGTCCAACTAAAGATGGCAAAATGAACAATGAGTAAAACATTTTACTTTTTTAAAAAAACATAAATAGATCTTAGGATCGAGAGGAAGCTGCTAAACTGACCTTTTCACTTGTAAGTGATCTTAGTTGACCCTCTGGAAGTGTTGCTTCCCGATAACGTGCCAGAGATAATATTTTATCCTTGTTGCATATAGATACATGCACATATATGTATGCTGCATTTAGAATTTAGAGTTTCTGAACTGCTGAACCAGGCGAAATTCAATTAAATATTCAAAATCGCTTGGGGTGGATCTTGACTGCAATACTGGAGGTAAGAGCAAGTTTGCAATCCGATTTGCGTCTCAGTCAGGGTTTAATGAAAATTAGGAGGGTTGCACACAATGTCAAAAATCTGCCCTCTTGTGCTCCAAATTATTTACAGCTTTATCTGATGTTCTTACATCAAGGGGTTCCCACTTTTGTTTCTTGATGGAAGCAGATGGCAGTAGACAACGCAGAATCATGTCTGCATTAGGTAAACCAGCAAGAGTTTACAACCATTCCGAGCTGGCACCCCTGAACAGCTGCACACGATCTCTTTACATGTTCCAAATCCCAGACGAAATTAGGAATGGTGTGAATTGCGGATAAGTGTTTGTTTGGAGATCGAATTTCCATGACATTGCACTATCCATATTAACTTTTTGAGAAATAAATCAGTGTGCACTCGACCACGAGACGTGGATTTACCGGATTGACCCCTTGAGGCACTTAAAGCATTTCAACGCTATGCCAAATGGCAACAATTATATTATTTAACAAATGCTCCATACAATACCTCACTGCTAGAAATCATTCTTGCTTTCTCTGCTTCATGGCATCCTCTATTTATGAACCTGTTTGGAACAATCCGTATGAATGAACCTAACAAGACAGTGATTCAACCTGTAGTTCAGGACTGCGGGAATCTCAACGAATGTTCCATTGCCAATGTTACATTTTAAGAAAAGAAGAGACTTAGTCCTGTTAAAAAATAAATCAAACATATAATTCCGAACTGTAAGCATACAGACTGAAAGCAATTGTACTTTTGAATCTAATTTATTTTCAACATATAGATATGCATGTTGAATGCAAAGATTTGTTGAAATTTCATCTGTCTGCTATCAAGGCTAAAATTAAAGATAAGCAAATCAATCATTTCTGCCAAAGACCTTTAACTTGGAAAAATTACCCAAAGCCAAACTAACTGCTCCTCAACACATTGATATTAACCTCAGGTTTGTTTAACTTTTTTTTAAAATTTAGAGTACCCAATTCTTTTTTTTTTCAATACTAAGGGGCAATTTAGCATGACCAATTCACCTACCCTGAACATCTTTTTGGGTTGTGGGTTGTGGGGGTGAGACCTACACAGACATGGGGAGAATGTGGACAGTGACCCGGTACCGGGATCAAACCCGGATCCTCGGCATTGTGATGCAGCAGTGCTAACCACTGCACAACCATGCTGCCCCCTCAGGTTTATTTCGATGAATAGAACAGAACATCAAACATACATAGAACATTACAGCGCAGTACAGGCCCTTCGGCCCTCGATGTTGCGCCAACCGTGAAACCCTTCTAAAGCCCATCTACATTATTCCCTTATCGTCCATATGTTTATCCAATGACCATTTGAATGCGTTTAGTGTTGGCGAGTCCACTACTGTTGCAGGCAGGGCATCCAATGCCCTTACTACTCTGAGTAAAGAACCTACCTCTGACATCTGTCCCATATCTATCTCCCCTCAATTTAAAGCTATGTCCCCTCGTGCTAGACATCACCATCCGAGGAAAAAGGCTCTCAATGTCCACCCTATCTAATCTTCTGATCATCTTGTATGCCTCAATTAAGTCACCTCTTAACCTTCTTCTCTCTAACGAAAACAGCCTCAAGTCCTTAAGCCTTTCCTCATAAGATCTTCCCTCCATACCAGGCAACATCCTGGTAAATTTCCTCTGTACCCTTTCCAATGCTTCCACATCCTTCCTATTATGTGGCGACCAGAACTGCACGCAATACTCCAAATGCGGCCGCACCGACTTTTGTACAACTGCAACACGACCTCATGGCTCCGAACTCAATCCCTCTACCAATAAAAGCTAACACACCGTACGCCTTCTTAACAACCCTCTCAACCTGGGTGGCAACTTTCAGGGATCTATGGACATGGACACCGAGATCTCTATGCTCGTCCACACTACCAAGAATCTTACCATTAGCCCAGTACTCTGTCTTCCTGTTATTCCTTCCAAAATGAATCACCTCACACTTTTCTGCATTAAACTCCATTTGCCACCTGTCAGCCCAGCTCTGCAGCTTATCTATGTCCCTCTGTAACTTGTAATATCCTTCTGCACTGTCCATAACTCCACCGACTTTAGTGTCATCTGCAAATTTATTCACCCATCCTTCTACACCCTCCTCCAGGTCATTTATAAAAATGACAAACAGCAGTGGCCCCAAAACAGATCCCTGTGGTACACCACTAGTAACTGAACTCCAGGCTGAACATTTCCCAGCAAATTGTTTCTTCTTAACTATCATATCTATGTTCCGCATCATTCTGTGCACCTCAGTCAGGTACCTCCTCAGCCGCCTTTGCTCTACGGAAAATAACCACTACCTAACCAGCCTCTCTTCATAGGTGAAGCGATGCACCCCAGGCAACATGAATCTCCTATGCACCCTTTCTCGTGCAATTACGTCTGTCCTAGAGTGTGGCAATCAGAACTGCACACAGTACTCTAGCTGTGGCCTAATGAGTGTTGCATACAGCTCCATCATAACCTCTCTGCTCTTAAATTCTAAGCTAAAAATAATAATAATCTTTATTTTTGTCACAAATAGGCTTACATTAACACTGAATGAAGTTATTGTGAAAATCCTCTGGTCGCCACATTCAGATGCCTGTATGGGTACACTGAGGGAGAATTCAGAATGTCCAAACGACCTAATAGCACATCTTTCAGGATTTAGCATCCTATATGTCTTTTTAACCACCTTATCTACCCGCCCGCTGCCTTCACGGACCTATGGACATGCACTCCAAGGTCCTGCTAGTCCTCTGTATGCCCTAGTGTCTTACCATTTATTGTATATTCCCTTTCCTAGTTAGTCCTCCCAAAGTGCATCAACTAACACTTTTCAGGATTAAATTCCATTTGCCAATGTTCTGCTCATCTGACCAGCCCATCGATATCATTCTGTAATCTAAGGCTATCCGCTAAATTACCAGGCAGCATGGTAGCATAGCGGTTAGTACTATGGCTTCACAGCACTAGGGTCCCAGGTTCAATTCCCGGCTTGGGTCACTGTCTGTGCGGAGTCTGCACGTTCTCCCAGTGTCTGCGTGGGTTTCGTCCGGGTGCTCCGGTTTTCTCCCACAAGTCCCAAGAGACTTGCTATTAGGTAATTTGGACATTCTGAATTTGGACATTGAGTTCTTACTATTTACCAGACCACCAATTGTCATGCATTTCCTTAACTTTCTCATCATATTTTCATGTCTTGATCATTAATACACACTACACGAGTATGTGTGTGAGAGAGAGTGAATGTGTGTGTGCGCGAGAGAGTGAGTGTGAGTGAAAAAGAGAAAGAGGTGTGAGTGAGAGAAAGAGAGGGAATGCATGTGTAAGAAAAAGAGAGAGAACTTTCATGTCTAGATCATTAATGCACACTACATGAGTGTGTGTGAGTTTGAGTGTGTGTGCGCAAGAGAGAGAGAGAGAGTGAGTGAGTGAGAGAGAGAGAGTGCGAGTGGAAAAGAGAAAGAGAGTGTGTGTGTGTGAGTGTGTGTGAGAATGAGAGAGAGAGAAAGAAAGAGAGAGAGAGAAAGAGAGAGGACACGTGTGTGAGAGTGTGAGAGAGACTGAGAGGAGGGTATGTGTGAGAGCGAGTATGAGTGTCCAGGTGTGAGCGGGAGAATATCTGAGAGTACTGGGGAGATTCTGTGGTTACGTTTCACCCAGCACAAGTCCTAAACCATCATTTAGATACGGAGGTTCTATTTCAGCCAAATTCTCCGGACTTTTGCAACTCTCCCACTTGGTGGCGGAACGTGAAGCCAGCGTGAAACACGTCTGGTGTCCACAAACGGAGACCAGATGTGATGACCACACCAAGGGGCTCGGAGGTCATTGTAGTCCCTGGGTAGTCAGGGACATGACAGGGCACTGCCAACCTGAAGGGGCAGGGCCTGAAGGGAGCATTTGCTGCCCCCATAGTGGAATTTGCTCACTGGGGGAGTGCAGGTACCGGTGATTTTTGGGGGGGGGGGGTGGAGCCTTCAATTCAATTCCATGCACCGTTGCCTCCTAAAATCTTTTTGATCGTCAGGCCGAGGAAGTTTCAAAGGGGGATTAAGATTGTTTATTTATACAGCTCTGCAGGGATCCACTAACTCAGGGGAACAGATGGCTTCTAACCTACAAAGGGTTTGTGAGAGTTTAAAAGGCTGCCTCTTTACAGGAGCCAACCTCAAACAAAAATATTGCAATTTTAAAAGTTACACCCAATGTGTGTGTGTGTGTGTGGGGGGGAGGGGGAGGGGGGGTGGAAGAGAGTGGAACAAAACAGGCAACACTTGATTCAGGCTTCCAACCCGATAATATCATTCAGATTAATACTGATGAGCACTTTGCATGTTCCCATCAGCACGAGGCACGAACAAGTTATGGCCAGCTGGGCAGGAGACTCGCAACGGGCGTGTGCGAGCGCGCGAACGGGCGCGTGCGAGAGCGCGAACGGGCGCGTGCGAGAGCGCGAAAGGCCGCGTGCGAGAGCGCGAAAGGCCGCGTGCAAGAGCGCGAAAGGCCGCGTGCGAGAGCGCGAAAGGCCGCGTGCGAGAGCGCGAAAGGCCGCGTGCAAGAGCGCGAACGGGCGTGCGCGAGTGCGCGAACGGGCGTGCGCGAACGGGCGTGCGCGAGTGCGCAAACGGGCGTGCGCGAGTGCGCAAACGGGCGTGTGCGCGAGTGTGAGAAAGGGCGTGCGCGAGTGTGAAAGGGCGCGTGCGAGAGTGTGAAAAAGAGTGTGCGAGAGTGTGAAAAAGAGTGTGCGAGAGTGTGAAAGGGCGTGCGCGAGTGTGTGAAAGGGGTGTGCGTGCGAGAGAGAGAACGTGTGTGAGAGACGCGTGAGAGAGAAGTGTGTGTTTGTGAGAGAGAACGTGTGTTTGTGAGAGAGAACGTGTGTTTGTGAGAGAGAACGCGTGTGTTTGTGAGAGAGAACGCGTGTGTTTGTGAGAGAGAACGCGTGTGTTTGTGAGAGAGAACGCGTGTGTTTGTGAGAGAGAACGCGTGTGTTTGTGAGAGAGAACGCGTGTGTTTGTGAGAGAGAACGCGTGTGTGTGAGAGAGAACGTGTGTGTGTGTGTGAGAGAGAGAGAGAGAGAGAGAGAGAGAGAGAGAGAGAGAGAGAGAGAGAGAGAGAGAGAGAGAGAGAGAGAGAGAACGTGTGTGAGTGAGAGAGAGAACGTGTGTGAGTGAGAGAGAGAACGCGTGTGAGTGAGAGAGAGAACGTGTGTGAGTGAGAGAGAGAACGTGTGTGAGTGAGAGAGAGAACGTGTGTGAGTGAGAGAGAGAACGTGTGTGAGTGAGAGAGAGAACGTGTGTGAGTGAGAGAGAGAACGTGTGTGAGTGAGAGAGAGAACGTGTTTGTGTGAGAGAGTGCGTGTGTGAGAGAGTGCGTGTGTGAGAGAGTGCGTGTGTGAGAGAGTGCGTGTGTGAGAGAGTGCGTGTGTGAGAGAGTGCGTGTGTGAGAGAGTGCGTGTGTGAGAGAGTGCGTGTGTGAGAGAGTGCGTGTGTGAGAGAGTGCGTGTGTGAGAGAGTGCGTGTGTGAGAGAGTGCGTGTGTGAGAGAGTGCGTGTGTGAGAGAGTGCGTGTGTGAGAGAGTGCGTGTGTGAGAGAGTGCGTGTGTGAGAGAGTGCGTGTGTGAGAGAGTGCGTGTGTGAGAGAGTGCGTGTGTGAGTGAGAGAGAGAGGGAGAGAAAGTGTGTGTTTGTGAGAGAGAGAGAAAGTGAGCCAATGTGCTTAAGAGAAACAGCGTGCAATTGAGAGAGTGAGGGGACCCAGAAAAGGTGCCAAGAAAAGCATCTAATTTACACATGATTTCAGGGCTTTCAGTTCACAAATCAGTAGAGAGCTGGGGGATTTAATATTGGAAAAGTTTAGAGTTCAACAGGACTCCATTGGACTGGCTTTAAACTGTATTTGGCCCAGTGAGACGACATGGAATAGTGTGCACAATTTTGTGATCCCCGTTTGAAAAGGGATATTTATTCAGTTATGGGAAGAGGATAACCAGGGAAAGAGTAGGCCCCATTAGGGAAGTCTCTGGTTGGAGCCAGGGGACATTGGTAGGATGTTGAACGGATACTTTGTATAGGTCTTCACCCAAGAGAACGAGCAGGTAGATATATAACTCAGGGGGAGAGACTGTGAGGTTCTCGAAAAAATTGTCATAGGGAGTGACAACGTATTGGAGGTGTTGGTAGGCTTAAAAGTGAACAAATATCCAGATTTGGATGAATTGTGTCCCATGATGCTGTGGGAAGCAAGTGAGGGGATTGCAGGGGACCGGAACCAAATTTTAAATCCTCTCTTGCCTCAGGAAAGGTGCCAGGGGACTAGAGAACAGCTAATGTGGTCCCACTATTTAAGAAAGGATGCAGAGGGAACTACAGAGCAATGGGTCTCACAGCAGTGGTGGGGACATTATTGGAGAAAATTCTGAAAGAATCTATCTCCACTTGGAGAGACAAGGTTTGACCAGGAATAGTCAGCATGGCTTTTTCCGAGTGAGTTCATGCCTAACAAATGTGATTGAATTTTTTGAACATGTGACCAGGTGTGTAGATGAGGGTAGTGCAGTTGATGCAGTTTACATGGATTTCAGCAAAGTCTTTGACAAGGTCCCACATGGGAGGCTTATAAAGGCAGCAAATACACATAGGATACAGGGTAACTTGACAAGGTGGATTCAAAATTGGCTTAGCTGCAGGAGACAGAGGGCGATGACAGACGGCTGCTCTAGTGACTGGAAGCCAGTGTCCAGTGCCATACCACAGGGATCTGTGCTGGGACCCCATTGTTTGTAATTTATATAAATTACATTGATGACTATGTGGGCAGTAGAATCAGTAAGTTTGTGGATGACACAAAGATTGGCCATGTGGTTAAGTGAGATTGAGTGTCTTGGGTTACAGAAAGATATAGATGGTATGGTCAAATGAGCAGAAAAGTAGCTGATGAAAGTTAACCCTGTAAATGGTGATGTGATACACTTTGGAAGGAGTAATTTGACAAGGAAGTATTCAATGAATGGCCTGACACTGGGAAGTTGCGAGGAACAAAGGGACCTTGGCGTATTTGTCCATAGATTACTGAAGGCAGAAGGGCAGGTTAATAGGGTGGTGAAAAGGCATATGGGACTCTTTATTAATGGGGGTATAGATTACGAAAGCAGGAAGTCATGTTGGAGTTGTATAGAACTTTGGTAAGATTACAGCTGGAGTACTGGGTGTAATTCTAGTCACCACATTATCAGAAGGATGTGATTTCACTGGAGGGGGTGCATAGGCAATTCACCAGGATGTTGCCTGGGGGGAACATTTAAGTTATAAAGAGAGGTTGAATAGGCTTGGGTTATTTTCGCTCGAGCACAGAAGATTGAGGGACGACCTGATCGCGATGTACCACATTATGAGGGGCATGGATAGGGAGCGGCTGTTCCCCTTAATTCGGGCCAGTTACGAGGAGATGCAGGTTCAAGGTGAGGGGCAAGAGGTTTACTCGGGAATAGAGGGAAATCATTTTACCAAGAGGGTGGGTGACATTCCGGAATGCACTGCCTGGGAGGGTACCTCGCATTCTTTCAAAAGTACCTGGATGAGCACTTGGCATGTCATAACATTTAAGGCTATGGGTTTCAGCGCAGACACGATGGGCCGAAAGGCCTTTTCTGAGTTGTATTATTCTGTGATTCTGTTTCTGTTAGTAGGAGGGGTGAGCAGATGTGCTACATGGTTGATCTCAGAACACAAACAACCAATGTAGGAGGAAAGATTGGCCACCTTGGGTTCTTTGTTGCTTGAAAAGGGAAGAATGATTGGATATGATGGAACCGTGCTAACGTGTTTGGACAAGATAGATCCAAGTGAGCTTTTCTGCAGAGATGACGCACAAAGTCTGTGAAATTGGTCAATGTTCGGAGAGTGAAATGAGTTCATAGCAAATCGGTCCCTTACCACAACATGCCCAACTTTCTTTGTTAATTAAGTCACAAAAATAGTTTAAAAATTTACCTTGAACACCTTCCAAGTGACAGCCAGTAGGACACCCAGTAGATCAAAATTGCATCAGATTCATATGTGTTACAGAATTCCTTGTTTCAATATATTCCGAAGGCTCCTTTTCTGTTTTGGGCATGAGGGATAACTGACTAAATTGAAATCTGCTCAATAATTACAACGGACCAGCCCCCAGCAGCAAGGCACTGTCAAGTTTCATTAAAATATTTTCTTGTTTCTTGCAAGACATTGAGCCAGACGTTGTGCCAAGAGAATGTAACTAAATATGCTTAAAAAAGGAACTGACGTGACAAAATTGTAAAACTGCACGAAGCTGTTCAATTTAGGATAGTCAAGAGTCTAATAAGATTTCAAAGACAAATAATTCATCAGTAATGTCGCTGCTGCTGCTACTCACCAAACCTGATTTGCGAAATACAGCTTTTACGCAGGCTCTTTAGTTTAGAATTTGAATATTGGCTTTACTTCATAGAATCAGCATAGAATTTACAGTGCAGAAGGAGGCCATTCGGCCCATCGAGGCTGCACCGGCTCTTGGAAAGAGCACCCTACTCAAGCCCACAGCTCCACCCTATCCCCATAACCCAGCAACCCCACCCAATTCTAACAGCACTTTTGGACACTAAGGGCAATTTAGCATGGCCAATCCACCTAACCTGCACTTCTTTGGACTGTGGGAGGAAACTGGAGCACCAGGAGGAAACCCATGCACACGCAGGGAGAACGTGCAGACTCCACACAGACAGTGACCCAAGCCGGGAATTAAACCTGGGACCCTGGAGCTGTGAAGCAATTGTGCTAACCACTATGCTACCATGCTTCAATTGACATAACTGGATAACTGTACTGCCAGGCCTCCTCACCTCCCCGCACCACCCTCTCTGACCCCTGACCCCCCTCATCCCACATCCCTACCTCTGCCCTCAACACTCCAATTGCAAAAAGACTGTCCAGCTAGGCTGAGAGCTAAGATGTTGATGGCATTGCTCAGATTTGATTCATTCTGAAGAGCAGAAACAATTAATGCAAATAATGGGCCACTGTGAAGTAACTGGACAACTTGAGCAAGGACACCAAAAACCCATTAGTTGGCTTGTTCTTCATTTCTTTTTGATTTATATTCTCATGTTCCACAAAGGGCAGAAACATGCACACAAATATTACATCTATTATGTACACATTATTGCTGACCTCTCAGAATTTCTCCACCTGGAAAAGATCAAGTATGCCATCCGAAGGTCTGAGGAAGGCTTCGAAGATACTTCGGGGCAGTTTGTTGGCCTGTTCCAAAACAACCTTTTCAACGCCAGCAACGAGGAGTAAGTTAAGAATAAAAGACCAAGATAAATGAGGAACCAAAGGACTGCGCAATCTGCAGGGGGGAGGGGGAAGCTTAAAATAAAAACTAAGCACAGCTGAAGCCAACAAGGGGATGGGGATAGGGGAGGGACCATAGACCAACCCAGAGGGCGGCAAAATGTATGTAGGGTCAATTAAAAGAAAGACAAAATAAACCTTTCTGTACAATAAAGTAAATTAACACGGGTAAATAAAATGTGATGTATTATACATGGGAGAAATGCCAAAAACATTTATGTACATATTGGTACATCTGCAACTCACAGAAAAAGGAATTCATAAGCAAAACAGGAAAGTCATGACTTTTTCTTGAATACAGGAACAAAGCACAAAATGCTGAAAACTACCACCATTCATGATTTGAAGAGATGCACCTACAGATGGGGATCAAGTTTCAAGACGGTGTTGTTTTACCATTGAAATCCAAGGATATATAGAACATAGAACGATACAGCGCAGTACAGGCCCTTCGGCCCTCGATGTTGCACCGACATGGAAAAAAAAACTAAAGGCCATCTAACCTACACTATGCCCTTATCATCCATATGCTTATCCAATAAATTTTTAAATGCCCTCAATGTTGGCGAGTTCACTACTGTTGCAGGTAGGGCATTCCACGGCCTCACCACTCTTTGCGTAAAAAACCCACCTCTGACCTCTGTCCTATATCTATTACCCCTCAATTTAAGGCTATGTCCCCTCGTGCTAGCCACCTCCATCCGCGGGAGAAGGCTCTCGCTGTCCACCCTATCTAACCCTCTGATCATTTTGTATGCCTCTATTAAGTCACCTCTTAACCTTCTTCTCTCTAACGAAAACAACCTCAAGTCCATCAGCCTTTCCTCATAAGATTTTCCCTCCATACCAGGCAACATCCTGGTAAATCTCCTCTGCACCCGTTCCAAAGCTTCCACGTCCTTCCTATAATGAGGCGACCAGAACTGTACGCAATACTCCAAATGCGGCCGTACCAGAGTTTGGTACAGCTGCATCATGACCTCATGGCTCCGGAACTCAATCCCTCTACCAATAAAGGCCAACACACCATAGGCCTTCTTCACAACCCTATCAACCTGGGTGGCAACTTTCAGGGATCTATGTACATGGACACCGAGATCCCTCTGCTCATCCACACTACCAAGAATTTTACCATTAGCCAAATATTCCACATTCCTGTTATTCTTTCCAAAGTGAATCACCTCACACTTCTCCACATTAAACTCCATTTGCCACCTCTCAGCCCAGCTCTGCAGCTTATCTATGTCCCTCTGTAACCTGCAACATCCTTCCGCACTGTCTACAACTCCACCGACTTTAGTGTCGTCTGCAAATTTACTCACCCATCCTTCTGCGCCCTCCTCTAGGTCATTTATAAAAATGACAAACAGCAACGGCCCCAGAACAGATCCTTGTGGTACGCCACTCGTAACTGAACTCCATTCTGAACATTTCCCATCAACTACCACTCTCTGTCTTCTTTCAACTAGCCAATTTCTGATCCACATCTCTAAATCACCCTCAATCCCCAGCCTCCGTATTTTCTGCAATAGCCGACCGTGGGGAACCTTATCAAACGCTTTACTGAAATCCATATACACCACATCAACTGCTCTACCCTCGTCTACCTGTTCAGTCACCTTCTCAAAGAACTCGATAAGGTTTGTGAGGCATGACCTACCCTTCACAAACCATGCTGACTATCCCTAATCATATTATTCCTATCTAGATGATTATAAATCGTATCTTTTATAATCCTCTCCAAGACTTTACCCACCACAGACGTTAGGCTCACCGGCCTATAGTTACCTGGGTTATCTCTACTCCCCCTCTTGAACAAAGGGACCACATTTGCTATCCTCCAGTCCTCTGGCACTATTCCTGTAGCCAATGATGACCTAAAAATCAAAGCCAAAGGCTCAGCAATCTCTTCCCTGGCTTCCCAGAGAATCCTAGGATAAATCCCATCAGGCCCCGGGGACTTATCTATTTTCACCTTGTCCAGAATTGCCAACACTTCTTCCCTACGCACCTCAATGCCATCTATTCTAATAGCCTGGGTCTCAGCATTCTCCTCCACAATATTATCTTTTTCTTGAGTGAATACTGACGAAAAGTATTCATTTAGTATCTCGCTTATCTCCTCAGCCTCCACACACAACTTCCCACCACTGTCCTTGACTGGCCCTACTCTTACCCTAGTCATTCTTTTATTCCTGACATACCTATAGAAAGCTTTTGGGTTTTCCTTGATCCTACCTGCCAAAGACTTCTCATGTCCCCTCCTTGCTCGTCTCAGCTCTCTCTTTAGATCCTTCCTCGCTTCCTTGTAACTATCAAGCGCCCCAACTGAAACTTCACGCCTCATCTTCACATAGGCCTCCTTCTTCCTCTTAACAAGAGATTCCACTTCTTTGGTAAACCACGGTTCCCTCGCTCGACCCCTTCCTCCCTGCCTGACTGGTACGTACTTATCAAGAACATGCAATAGCTGTTCCTTGAACAAGCTCCACATATTCAGTGTGCCCAACCCTTGCAGCCTACTTCTCCAACCAACACATCCTAAGTCATGTCTAATGGCATCATAATTGCCCTTCCCCCAGCTATAACTCTTGCTCTGCGGGGTATACTTATCCCTTTCCATCACTAACGTAAAGGTCACCGAATTGTGGTCACTGTCTCCAAAGTGTTCACCTACCTCCAGATCTAACACCTGGCCTGGTTCATTACCCAAAACCAAATCCAAAGTGGCCTCACCTCTTGTTGGCCTGTCAACATATTGTGTCAGAAAACCCTCCTGCACACATTGTACAAAGAACGACCCATCCAATGTACTCGAACTATATCTTTTCCAGTCAATATTAGGAAAGTTAAAGTCTCCCATAAC
Organism: Scyliorhinus canicula; assembly: GCF_902713615.1. NCBI lineage: Eukaryota > Metazoa > Chordata > Chondrichthyes > Carcharhiniformes > Scyliorhinidae > Scyliorhinus > Scyliorhinus canicula. The sequence continues at coordinate 73,612,806 of NC_052152.1, forward strand.
AACTACCCTGTTACTTTCGCTCTTTTCCAGAATCATCTTCGCCATCCTTTCCTCTACATCTCTAGAACTATTAGGTGGCCTATAGAAAACTCCCAACAGGGTGACCTCTCCTTTCCTGTTTCTAACCTCAGCCCATACTACCTCGGAAGAACAGTCCCCATCTTGCATCCTTTCTACCACCGTAATACTGTCCTTGACTAGCAGCGCCACACCTCCCCCTCTTTTGCCCCCTTCTCTGACCTTACTAAAGCACCTAAACCCCGGAACCTGCAACAACCATTCCTGTCCCTGCTCTATCCATGTCTCTGAAATGGCCACAACATCGAAGTCCCAGGTACCAACCCATGCTGCCAGTTCCCCTACCTTATTTCGTATACTCCTGGCATTGAAATAGACACACTTCAAACCACAGACCTGAACACTGCCGCCCTCCTGCGAAGTCAAAACTGTGCTCCTGACCTCTCTACTCTCAATCTCTCGCACCCCAAAACTACAATCCAGGTTCCCATGCCCCTGCTGAATTAGTTTAAACCCCCCCAAAGAGTACTAACAAATCTCCCCCCCAGGATATTGGTGCCCCTCAGGTTCAGATGTAGACCATCCTGTCTATAGAGGTCCCACCTTCCCCAGAAAGAGCCCCAGTTATCCAGAAATCTGAATCCCTCCCGCCTGCACCATCCCTGTAGCCACGTGTTTAATTGCTCTCTCTCCCTATTCCTCATCTCACTATCACGTGGCACGGGCAACAACCCAGAGATAACAACTCTGTTTGTTCTCGCTCTGAGCTTCCATCCTAGCTCCCTAAAGGCCTGCCTGACATCCTTGTCCCCTTTCCTACCTATGTCGTTAGTGCCAATGTGGACTACGACTTGGGGCTGCTCCCCCTCCCCCTTAAGGACCCGGAAAACACGATCCGAGACATCACGTACCCTTGCACCTGGGAGGCAACATACCAAACGTGAGTCTCTCTCGCTCCCACAAAATCTCCTATCTGTGCCCCTGACTATTGAGTCCCCAATTACTAATGTTCTACTCCTTTCCCCCCTTCCCTTCTGAGCAACAGGGACAGACTCCGTGCCAGAGGCCCGTACCCCATGGCTTACCCCTGGTAAGTCGTCCCCCCCACAAGTATCCAAAACGGTATACTTGTTACTCAGGGGAACGACCGCAGGGGGTCCCTGCACTGACTGCTTCTTCCCAGTCCCTCTTACAGTTACCCATCTATCTCCAGTCTTTGGTGTAACTACTTCCCTGAAGCTCCTATCTATGACCCCCTCTGCCTCCCGAATGATCCGAAGTTCATCCAGCTCAAGCTCCAGGTCCCTAACACGGTTTTTGAGGAGCTGGAGTTGGGTGCACTTCCCACAGATGAAATCAGCAGGGACACTGACGGCGTCCCTCACCTCAAACATTCTGCAGGAGGAGCATTGTACTGCCTTCCCTGACATCCCCTCTAGATTAAAAAAAAACAAGAAAAAGAAAAAGAAAGGAAGAGCTTACCTGATATTACCTCAAACCCTGATCCCGCTGAAAGGTAAGCAAATTTAAAGGCACTCACTCACCTTCACGACAGGCCCCTGCTCCCGCTTCCCAACCACCGTGGGGTGGGGGGGGGGTTGGTTAGAGGAGGAGGTAGGGTGGGAAACACTCACAAAGTGTTTCGGGTTTAACTGTCAGTTGCCAACAGCCCCTCCACAAACCACCTTCAACTTAGGCTGACCGCACTGCACGTATGCAAATTTCCCCAGAACAGCTGATCAGTAGCTCTGCTCTGCTGCCCTCTGCTGGTTCATATCTTTTTCGGTTTTCAAATTTTTAACAAAAACAAAATGCAATGTGAGATTGCTTATCATTTTCTATTTAACATTTAACTAAATGCAGTAAGCGGGGAAATTCTACCATCGGTTTTGAATCCGCATCATATTTATCTGCATTCTCCTGCTCTCTACCTATACATAGGGACTAACCGACCAGAGTTCATCCTGACCAGTGTCATACTGATTCTTAGTGGATGCAAGGGCACGTTACAAAACCACCTTGAATGAAGTCTGATTGGAGAATCTCAAATAACTGGTGTGAAACAAACCAAATTGCCACCAGTGCGGAACACTCATCTAAAGCGGAGGTCAAAAAGGAACTGCCACTTATCTGGCATCATAGTTCTTGATGCCAACGCTAGGAAAGGGTTCTAACCTCAGCAGTGGCCTCCCCACCACTATTTAGCACAGAAGTGTACAAAGAAGAAAAAACAAACTCGACCTGTAGACAAAATGTAATTGCATTTTTAGCTTTCACACAAACATTTAATGGTAAACAAGGAACTAAATGTCTAGATAATAATAACCTGATTTTGTTCCACTTATGTGAATTAGATAGTACAAGAGATGCCGATGATCCATTTTTGTCATAAAAGATCCAGCAGATGGTGAGGATTAAATCAGGGGAATACTGCAGCATTTACTTGATGCAAGTGAGGTCATTGTCTCCTAAGATCCATCTGTTTCAAAGTCTGATCTGTGGAGATTTCTATTGCAGGTGAATTGAAACCACTATTAAATTTGACAAATCACTCAAAAGGTTTAACAATGCAGCTGTTCATTTCTCCTTGGAAGATAATGAGGCTTAACGAGACTCAGCTCTGATAAAGATTGCACAAACTTTTCCTCTAGTTAAAAAACAAAATTATTTTTTGAAAGGACATTCAACCAAATCATGCTAGCCTTTTGGAAGCCATTTCAAATCAGCCAATTCTAAATTGTTTGTTTTTAAACAATTCCAATATGCCAATCAGTGTTGAGTCCACCTCAATTTCATGCCACTTTCATTCATAGCCATAAATGCCCTTTTGTTTTATAAGGAATTTTCTCACTCAATCCTGTACCTATACACTTAGTACATTTGTTTTGCATGGGTCCATATTGCTCCATTAAATTCAGCATTATCTCATTGGAAGAACTCCATAGTTCCTCCACACATTACATCTGATAAACTAGCTTGGAAAAGACGTTAAAGGTGTATAATATTGCTCCTCTTAAAATTTGACAATTTTCTTTGCATTCTGATCACCAAGCCTTGTTACTGACAAATGTGATCACATGATGATCACTGGTTCTTAAGCTTCAACCATTTGTATGCTGGAGATTGACTGATCACTTCATCAAACCCAAGATGCTTCTCCCTTTGTTGTTTATTTTATACAGTCAGAAAAACAATCTTCCACTAATTTTAGAAATTTGTTCCTCATCTTTTCGGTTAGCACCATTACTTCACACCGCTTGATTGAAAGCACTCAAAATAATCAGTCTTCTACTCTGAAGACAGAAACAAAAATATTTGTTCTGCCATTGTCTCATTCCCATGTGATCATTTCTCCTGTCTCTGCCGTAAGGAGCCAAAGTTTGCTTTAGCTACTCTCATTCTTTTCGTATGCTTGTAAATGTTGATGTGACACATGCATGCGTAATACTAATCTTTCAGTTCACCAGCTGGTCAAATATATCTATAAAACCTTTTTTTTTTTTAAATCAACATTATGGCAAACAAAACACCGAGTTAAGATGGCTTCCATGGGTCACCTGATCTCATGTCTGATATAACAAATTGGCCAGTTTCCAGAAGTTTCTACTGTGGAATTTCACAACTGCTGATGCCAAGAATTACTTCAAAAGGTGAACTGAAACTTGTAACTGGCTCACACGATTTACATTTCTATAAAGTTACCTTTCAGGCAGAGACAAAGTCTACTGGAAAAATAGCTATAAAGATAATGTTGATGAACTAGAGGAGTGATGACTCGAATGTTAAATAAATTAATCACCAAGGTCAAGGTCTGTCCAGACATCAGCCAATTGATTACTTTCTGTGGAATACTCATCATTGAGAGATAGGTCAGGTGACCAAAATGACCATTGAGAAATATATTTAATTATAACACCCTGCATATTTATGGGCAGCCTAGAAGAAGTCTGCACACATGGACAAGTAACACCACCTCTCTCCCCTGTTGTGAAGTTCAAAGCCCCATCTCTGTTACATTGTGGAATCCATCACAGTGATAGAGAAATTCAATTAAAAGGGACTTCAGGTGCCAGAACATCCACTTTTGCAAAAGACAAATTAAGGTTTAAGAGACAACCTCCAGAAATTGCAGTTGACATCAGCTTCAATCTCACTGGAACTTCACTGAGAAAATCGGCCTCAAATGGGCAGCACGGTAGCATTGTGGTTAGCACAATCGCTTCACAGCTCCAGGGTCCCAGGTTCAATTCAGGCTTGGGTCAATGTCTGTGCGGAGTCTGCACATCCTCCCCGTGTGTGCGTGGGTTTCCTCCGGGTGCTCCGGTTTCCTCCCACAGTCCAAAGATGTGCAGGTTAGGTGGATTGGCCATGATAAATTGCCCTTAGTGTCCAAAATTGCTCTTAGTGTTGGGTGGGGTTACTGGGTTATGGGGATAGGGTGAAGGTGTTGACCTTGGGTAGGGTGCTCTCTCCAAGAGCCGGTGCAGACTCGATGGGCTGAATGGCCTCCCTCTGCACTGTAAATTCTATGGAAAAAAATGGTGAAGTCTCTTTTATCACTGAATTTAAATTTGGTCAAATGTTAACCTCTTTCGTCTGTCTAACTTTACTGAAAAACATACAAATTTTGGGTTTTGCATGTATATTGAGGGTTGGGGTGCATGCATTGCCAAGAAAAGGACATGGGTTTACCTTTCAAAAATATCTTTCTATCTTTACCTGGGTGGGTTTTTAGCGCAATAAAAACTAACTCCTTCGGTGTTTAAACTCAAGAAAGCCTGTGGAACTGATTTATTTGCAATTGACAGACAAACAGTCAAGTACAGACACGGAATTAATACCTTTAGCCTTATAAATTTAAAAAAGCCTGACATGATCAATTGAGGAGTTGGAAATAAAGGCCATGTCCTGAAACGCGTCTTCGTCAGTTGTAATTTAAAACTCTTAAACTCTTGAAATTTATCATATTCTATTTTTTCTCTTTTCATTAACTTTTTGGTAACCCTTTGCTGCTTTACAAAATACTCCCAACCCCCAGACATATCATTATTCTTTGTAATAGTTTTCTTTTAATCGAATACTGCCTTTGGGTTCCTTAGTAAGCCATAGATACATATTTTCCAATGAGTTTTTATTTTTCAATGAATGTACTTTTGTTGAATATTTTGAATGGTTTCTTTAAATGTTTCCCACTATTTATTTTGTGTCATACCTTGTAGTCTATTTACCCAATGAAACTTAGCCAGCTCTCACCTCATACCAATGCTGTGGTTTTAGGTTTAAGATTCCTGCCTGGTCCTTCATGATGATTTCCTTATTTCCCCTTTGTTTATTTTATTCCCGTTACGACATAGTATATGGTGCTAATTTCCGACCAGCAGAATCCAGACATTGTGGCGCCCGAGAGATGTGGTGGGTCTCGGTTCGATTGGTTGGCCAATTAATTGGAGGCCCATCAGCAGACTAGTTAACTCCGTACCATAAAAGTGAGCCAAGGTTGGACTTGAACTGCAGAGACGGAGACTGTTATTTATAAATATGTTCTTCTATGAAATAAACCGGGTTTTGTCTCTCCTTTCTGGAGTCCTTGATGTCGACTAAAATTCTCAGGGCCACTCCTTCTTTCCAACTCCACCGGTGTTTTTGAAATATTTTCTTTTAATTTAGAGTACCCAATTTTTTTTCCCCCAATTAAGAGGCAATTTAGCGTGGCCAATCCACCTAACCAGCACATCTTCGGGTTGTGGGGGTGAAACCCACTCAGACTCGGGGAGAATGTGCAAACTCCACATGGACAGTGACCTAGGGCCGGGATTCAAACCTGGGTCCTCAGCGCCGTAGTCCTAGTGCTACCCACTGCGCCACCGTGCTGCCCTGTGTTTTCGATATATGATGCATCCTGGAATATTTATTTCCCAACCTTGGTCACCTTTTAACCATGTCTCTGCAATGGTTTCTCACTATCGACATGTTGAACATACATAATAGAATAGATCAATGCGTGGCAAAATTAAAGTGACTTCAATTTTCTGTTTGATGACTATTCCCTGCATAGACTTTACTCTCTGATACATCATTACCCTTAAACTCACTGCCCGTTCCTGTCCCATTGATCTTGCCCGTAGCCATATATACTTTCTTCTTGCCTCAACTTTTCTCTTAGATTTCTAAATTTCCCTTCACCCAAACCTTCTTCCTTCAATCTTAGTTTAAAGCCATGAGTCCCTGCCCTGACTATATTTGCTGGTGCACCCCTACATTTGTATGCTCTGTCCATTCCCGTAACATTTTGATTACCATTACCCATATCACTACCCTGTTCAATTGCCTGTCTGTCTTAACTTGAAATCTTCTGGTCATGCAAACCCTCACCCCCCCCCCTTATTTTGTTTATAACTCCTTCTGTCTAGTTATATAACTCACCAGGACTTTAGTCCCAGAGCAGTTCAGATGAAGATCATCCCAACAGTGCAACTTCCTTCTTTCCGCAGTGCATGTCCTCATTTAATGCTGTTGTTGCAAAATCGCAACATTAAGTGAAACAACTTTAAGTGAATCACGGGTTCCCATATGAATTGATGTTAGGTTTCTTCGGACATTTCTCGTCAAGAAAATTACAAGTTCAAATAATACATTTACAGCTTTGTGCATTCCTAGTTGAAATAATTTGCAAATCTATTACTAAATATAAAAGAAATACAATATAAAAACTTACACTCACCTCCAGTACAGTACTTTTAGATTGGCTAGTCTCCATCTAGTGTTAGAAGTTTGACAGTGCAGGTAGCGGTTGACATCCCAGCACTACCTGCACAAACCTAATTCTGCCACTTGATGAAGAACAGGGTTTGAATACAAGTTCAGAATGGGCACCAGCGGGACCGGGACCGAGGGAGAGAGTGGAAGCCACATGAGCAGGCACGCCACAGAAGATGTCTATGGCCAATAACGCTAAAGTGAAACTGGCAACATTAAACACATATAGTAACACTAAAAGTGAAACATGCGAGCTAATGTTAAACGGAAGCCTGCTGTACTGGTGCTGATGCCCCATGAATCAAAACCTATTTCACCCACACCAATCATTGAGCCACTAAACTGTCTGATACCTTCCCCTCGGAACCAAATTCCCAAGTTAGCATTACCCTCTGAACCAAATTCCCAAGTTAGCATTAATTCCTCGTTATCACCACTCTGTGCTCCCACTCATTAGTTACCCGCTTAAGGCCCACAATTGATGGCGGGGCGAGGAGGCCACCCACGAGTCTCCCCACTGCTAACTTAAAGTGGGAAGAGGCAAGAAGGGAGTGAGGTCCAACGTTTTTGTGGCTCAAGTAGTAATTCAGTGGTCCTTTTTAATTTAGCCCCTATTGCCCATACTCCCTCAGCAGAAACTTGTTCTTAGTCCTAGCTATGGCATTGATAGGCATGTGCACTATGGCAACTGCATCCTTCTGGCACCAAGCAAGTGTCATAGCCTTCCGCATGCTCACTGTCAGCTGTAAAAAAACCAAACTGTCCCTGACTGCAACCATATTCCTTTTTACTTTCCCACTTGAATGGCTTCCCGCACCGCAGTGTCATGGTCAGTCTGTCCATTCTACTGGTGTCCCTGCTCTCGTCCACACAGGCTGCAAGAAGTTAAAACCTATTGTACAATTGCAGGGCCTGAGGCTCCTCCATTGCAACCTACAGGGTTCCCAAAGCCTCACTGAAAGTCACCACCATTCACCAAGTCAGCTGTACCTAGCCTAAGGCGTATGACTGCCTCCTGTGCAGATGACTGTCCCACTCCCTGACTGCAGGCAGTGTCCAAAGCCTGGACTCCAGCTCATCAACTCCGAGCTGAAGCACCTCAAGCTGCAAACCTGGTTGCTGTGGATCACATGGGTGCCCACCAACATACAGCTGTAAAACATCAACTGTCCTTCCATCTTGGTGTCTATTTACCTGATTAGGTTTCACATTTAGAAACATCACTCCGCTGTTAGTTGTAGTTATATGAAGTAGCTTAATTAGTTAGGCTATTAATTTAATGTGATAATTAAATCTCCTCAGCACCAGTTTAAACTACTGCTCTGGTATCGAAGGAAAATCCACCTACTCACTCATTAATGGCTTTGAATCACCAGTTACTGAAGGCTGAAAACAAGGGCAGCACCCCCCCCCCCCCCCCCCCGCCCGCACCTCTGAACCGAATTCCCAAGTTAGCATTTATTCCTCATTGTCACCACTCTGCGCTCCAACTCATTAGTTACCCGCTTAAGGGCCACAATTCATGGCAGGGCAAGGAGGCCACCCATGTTCTCTGCACCACAAATATAAATTGGGAAGAGGCAAGAATGTAGTGAGGTCCCCACCAACACCCTCCCAGCCAATTAAATGCCCCCCATTACAAAACTTGCCACAGGGCCAGCATTAAGTTACGACCTTAGTTGCATCCTTTAAATGGAATATATGGAAAATAGGAGTAGACCATTCTGCCTTTTGAGCCTGCTCCACCATTCATGATCATCACTGATCATCCAACTCAGTAACCTGCTCTTGCTTTCCCCCATATCCTTTGATCCCTGTAGCCCCAAGAGCTATATCAAACTCCGTCTTGAAAATATACAGGGCGAGATTCTCTGTCCCGCCGCACCCGTTTTCCGGTGCGGCACTCCCCCGCCGGCAGGATCCCACGTCCCGGTAGCCAGCCAATGGGGGTTACCCATAGTGGGCACCGCGACACCATTGGGAAATCCGTGTGGCCGTGAGTGTGCTGCCGGCGAGCGGAGGATCCCGTCGACGGAGAATCAGTCCCACAATGTTTTGTCCTCAACTGCTTTTTGTGGCAGTGAATTCCATTGGCTAACTGCTCTCTGGGTGAAGAAATTTCTCCTCATCGCCGTCCTAAATGGTCTACCCCATATCTTTCGACTGTGATCCCTGGTTCGATGTTCCCCCACCATCAAGAACATCCTTCCTGCATCTACCCTATCTAGTCCTGTTAGAATTTTATAGGTTTTTAGGAGATACACCCTTATTATACTGAAGTCCAGCGAACACAATCCTAACCGACTGAATCTCTCCTCATGCGTCAGTCCTGCCATCCCAGCAATCAGTCCGGTAAACCTCCACTGCACTCCCTCGATAGCTAGAACATCCTTCCTCAGATAAGACCAAAACTGCACACAATATTCCAGGTGTTGTCTCAACAAAGCCCTGTTTAATTGCAGCAAGACATCCCTGCTCCTGTATTTGAACCCTCTCGCGACGAAGCCAACATATCATTTGCTTTTTTTAAATTGGCTGCTGTACTTGCATGTTTATTTTCAGCAGGTATACCGTCAAGGACACCGTCTCATTGCACATTCACCTCTCTCAATCTATAGTCATTCAAATAATTAGCTTTCTTCCTGTTTTTGCTACCAAAGTTGATAACCTCACATTTGACCACATTATACTATATCTGCCATGCATTTGCCCACTCACACAACTTGGCCATTTCACTGAAACCTCTCTGCATCCTCCTCAATAGCTCACCCTCCCACCCAGCTTTGAGTCTTCTACAAATTGAGATATTACATTTGGTTCCCTCATCTAAATGGATCAACATATATTGTGAATAGCTGCGTTCCAAGAATTGATCACTGCAGTATCCCACTTCAGTCATTGCCTGCCACTTGGAAAAAAACAGTATATTCCTAATCTTTTTTTCTTGTCTGCTAACCAGTCTCCTCTCCATCTGCATATACTACTCCCAACCCCATGCACTTCAATATTACACGCTAATTTCTAATATGGGACTTTGTCAAAATACTTCTGAAAGTCCAAACAAACCACACCCACTGGCTCCCCTTCATCAACTCTCCTAGTTACATCCTTGAAGAATTCCAGTAGATTTGTCAAGCATGAGTTTCGTAAATTCGTGCTGACTAGGTCCGATCCTGCCAGTTTTCCAAGTGCTCTTTGATAATGGACTCGAGCACCCCCCCCCCCCCCCCCCCCCCCGTGAGTGGCAGTAGCTATCCTCCAATCTGTAGGAACTGTTTCAGGGTCTATAGAATTCTAGATGACCACCAATATATCCACTATTTCTAGGGTCACTTACTCGTAGATGTAGATCATCAGGTCTTGGGAGATTTGTTGGCCTTCAATCCCATCAATTTACCCAATATCATTTCCCTATTAATATGGATTTACTTCAGTTCCTCCCTCTCACTAAACCTGGTGTCCCTCAACATTTCTGATAGTATCCTCCTTTGTGAACACATAACCAAGGTATCTCTATTTAGTTGGTCAACCATTTATTTGCCCCTCATTATAAATGCTCCTGATTCTGACTGTATGATCCACATTTGTCTTCACCAATCTTTTTTCTCTTCACAAGAAGCTATTACAGTCGGTTTTAATGTTCCCTGCAAGCTTACTCTCATATTCTATCTTCACCTTCAAAATCTGTCCTCCTTTGCTGAATTCTAAACTGCTCCCACTCTTCAGGTCTGCTGTTTTTTCTGGCCAATGTGTGCGCCTCTTCCTTGGACCTAATACTATCTCAAAGTTCCCCTATAAGCCAATTCCAGTTTTATTTTTGTGCCATACGGGAACAGAAATTGCAATTCACCTTTGCGCTCTTCGAATGTTTGCCATTGCCTATCCACCTTTTAAATAATGTTCCCCAATCCAGCATTGCAACTTGCACGTCATACCATCGTAGCTTCCTTGACCCTAATCTCAGAATCAATGATGTTACTCCCCATCTTGATGAAGAATTGTAACATATAATGGTCGCTCATCTCCAAGGGGCCAATCAGAACTAGATTGCCAATTATTCCTTTTTCGTTATACAATACCCAATCTAGGACGGTTTTTTTCTCCAGTTGGTTCCTCAATGTCGGTCCAGAAACCCATCCCCCTACGCGCCCCAGGAATTCCTCCTCTACAATATTGTTACTAATGTGATTTGCCCACTCTGTATGCAGATTAAAGTCACCCATAATTACAGATGTTCCTTTATCCCACGCGTCTCTATTTCCTGTTTGATGACATTCTCAACATCACCACATCTCCCACTAATGTTTTTTGCCTCTTAGTGTTTCTCAGCTCCACCCATACACATTCCACATTGTCAGAGTTAATATCCTTCCTCACTATTTTGTTAATTTTCTCTTTAACCAGCAATGCAACCCCACCACCTTTTCATTTTTGTCTGTCCTTCCTAAATATGGAATAGCCCTGGGTGTTCGATTCCCATTCCTGGTCAACCTGTAGCCATGTCTCAGTAATCCTGACTACATCATACCCGTTTACATCTATCTGAGAGATTAATTTGTCCCCTTTATTGCAAATACTACAAAGGCACAAAGCCTTAAAAGTTTTCTTTTTAACATTCCTTGCCCTGTTCCCATTTTTTTTCACTGTGGCCCTGTTTGAATCTGGCCCTTGATTTCTCTGCCCATCACTTTTCGTATTCCCCTTTCTGTCTTTTGTTCTCATCTTTAATCCCCCTCCTCTTACTCCTTGCACAACTTCCCATCCCCCTGCCATTTTAGTTTAAAGTCTCCCCAACCACCCAAGCAAATACCCCCTCCAGGACATCGGTCCTGGTCCTTCCCGAATGTAAACCATCCAGTTTGTACTGGTCCCACCTCCCAGAGAATTGGTCCAAAGCTCCCAGGAATTCTAAACCCTGCCCTTCACACCATCTCTTCAACCACGTATTGTTCTGTTATTTCTGCTCTGACTAGCACGTGGCACTAGTAGCAATCCTGAGGTCACTTCCTTGGATGTCCATTTATCAGTTAACTTCCTAACTCCCAAATTCTGCTTTTAGGACCTCATCCCTTTTTTAAAAAATCTATGCTGGTTGTACCAATTTGTACCACAATCACTAGCTGTTCAAGCCCTCCCCCTTCAGAATGTCCTGTAGCTGCTCAGAGATATCCTTGACACCAGCACGAGGGAGGCAACATACCATCCTGGAATCTTGTTTGCGGTCACAGAAATGTCTATCTATTCCCCTTACAATTGAATCCCCTATACATTCCCATACTTTTTACTCTCCCCTTATGTAACAAGACCAATCGTGGTGCAACAAATTTGGTTGTTGTTGTTTTCCCTTGAGAGGTCATTCCTCCATCTGTTTTGCAGGAGAATGGCCTCAAGAGATTCTGCACTGGCTGCCTAGTCCTCTTGTTCTGACTGATGGTGCCCCATTCCCATCCTGCCTGTGGAGTCTTAGTCTGCAGCATGACCACCTCTCTATACATGCTACCAATAACACTCTATTCCTCGCCGATGTGCCTCCAAATGCCGCTCCAGCTCATAAACAAGGGTTTCCAGGACATGCAGGAGCAGGCACCTCCTGCAGACATGCTGGCCCTGGGCACTGGAAATGTTCCTGGCCTCCCACGTAGTGCAGGAGGAGCATTCCATGACTGAATGAATGCTGTACCAATGTAATTAGACACATCAACACTTACCTTGGAACATAATTTTAGCTTTTCTAGTTCAGGGCTATTAAGCAAATAAATACTTTCAGTGGGGTGATTCACCCAATGGGAAATGATATATCATCTCTATGGTAGATTTAACCAGAGAGCTACCTGGTTGTGGAGAATCATATATTTCCATGCAAAAGATTACAATGAATAAAACGAAGAAGCAACATCAAACAACAAAAAATGGGTCAATCAGATCTTTTTATGCAAAATATTACAATGAATAAAATGTAAAAACAACATCAACAAGAAATGCGGCACATTGTCTAATGTTTTATGCACTGCATGGAATATTTTCCAGTCAGTGAACCAGACAGGAAATGTAATCCAATCTCTCTCTGTATGTCAACCTGAAGCAGCTGCCTAAAAATTTGCAAGATTAATCTGTGGTGACATACCTTTTCATATCCCTCATTTCCAAAATAACAGCTCTTGTCATCCTCCCATTACACCATTTAGCTGTTTCTTAAAAGAAAAATCAGTGCCCTGGCCTTATATCCTTCAAAATTGTTATAATCTGCAGAGTAAATGTCTTTCCTGGCTGAATCATTGCTTTTGAAATGATTGATGGCATTTGGTCTATTTTCTATGAAGGGAAACTGAGTTATAGCCTTTAAAGTTGAACACCATTAATTTAAAGTCGACTATTTTACGAGGGTCCGAAATAAAGAGGGCATGAAGACGATAGAAGACATCTTAGAATCATAGAATAGAATCATAGAATCCCTACAGTACAGAAAGAGGCCATTCGGCCCATCGAGTCTGCACCCACTCTGAGAAAGGCCACCGTACCTTGGTCCCAACCCCCACCCTATAACCTCACCCAAAAGGGCAATTTAGCTTCTCCAATCCACCTAATCGGCACGTTTTTGGACTGTAGGAGGAAACCAGAGCACCCGGAGGAAACCCACGCAGACACAGGGAGAATGTGCATACTTCACACAGACAGTCACTCAAGGTGGGAATTGAACCCGGATCCCTGATGCGCGCCACCGTGCCGCCCTGACAAATGCCAAAAAAACAAAACCAACTGAACTGCTCAACATTTCAGCTAATCATTTTCACAAGATTTCTATTGTTTGAAATTGGAAATGAGTGTTAGAAACTTAAGGCACGATTTATCGGCCTCGTCAGGCCCGACTTGGTGACGTGACGAGTCCACTGAATCACATGAAAGGCCTATCGCGAGACTTGCGACGCTCAAAACGTATAGCGAGATCACGTTGCAATCTGATTCGCGTCCTAGCTGGGCAAGATCCAGACATACATGCTTAAATGAGCCATGAGGCTGATTTACATATATGTCTGCACTGGATTATGCCTGCACCGGGACCCAATGACCCTGCCTGGGAGACCTTGCAAGGGCACAGTTTAGCACTGTGTAACGGCACATGGTGGGGGTCTCCCTATCCATTAGGGACCCTTGGGTAGTAGGCCTCTGGACTGGGTGGTACCCTGGCACTCCCGCTGCCACCTAGGCATCATAACACTGCCATTGCTAGGGTGCCCGGGTGGCACTTCCAGGCTGGTAAGCACACTCCCAGTGTGCCATGTTGCCTGAATGCCATGTTGCCCATGCCACAGGACAGGCCCAGGGTGCCTTTACCACAAGAGCTGGAGCTTGAGGACCCCACAAGAGATAGGTTGGGCGCAGTGGAGGGTCCGGAGGTCACGGGAGGGTAGCTGAGGGGGTTCAAATGGGGGTGGCCTTTAAAATGGCGTGGCGGTCCGCGAGTCCTCTTCCTGCAATGGCAAAAGTTTCCCACCAAGGCCAAAAAAGACGTACAGTGCCATTAAATAGTGGGGTCTTTCTCGGCACTGCCGAGAAACGCCTCACCCAAGGCGCCCAAAACGGGACTCTGTTTTTGTCATGTTGAATGGTGCTCTTAATCTGCAAATGAGCAAGTGCCATTTTAAAATTGGGATCCCTACCAAATATTTGTTGTGCACATGAAAATTTCTGAGATGATTTGTACTCCTGCTGGTTTTAGATCTTGTTCATTTAGTAAACACTACAGTCAAGAAATATCATTCTGCTTTGGGCACGGAATGAATGTCATTTTGGCAGGACAATGGGGGAAATGTCAGTTCTTTAAATTAAATTAAATTTATTTAATTTGAAATTGTCACCATTTTCTGGGCAGGTGGTAAAGTTTTTTCTGCCGTTACTACTTTGTCACACTAATGACATGGCAGGCTCCCATAGAAAAGCCACCTGTTCAGTCCATGGCAGATATGCTAGTGATATGCTTGTAATTGCTGTTTGAAATGTTGCTGAATGCATCACCCAGAATCTAAAATAAGTAGACGTTCAACTTCCCTCCTGTGCACAAAAGCAGCTGCCCAATACGGGAATGGCCTAATTTTCACTTTCTTTGGAGTGTGTCAAGAGAGTTAACTGTGAATCTTTGTGACACGGCACTAAATTAATCACACACGCTGACAGTTTCTTCAACTGAGTTAATTTATTTAGAATGGCTCACAGTACCACAAATAAACTAAGAACTAGACAATAAATTCTCCCTATAAATGTCTGGTGTCAAACCTCTTAATTCACTTCTTCATACAAACTTAATAAATACAAATAGACAACTCACATATGTCACCAACACACTATTTCACAAACATCTGGCAGTTGTACTAACATTCCTCCAGTCCATATAGAAAACTAGAATTGAAGCCCTTCACAGGTGAAAGCACAGCAGATTGGGATTCCCAAATGGCCACAGACAAATGGGCAATCCCAATTCTACGTTGGGAGTCAAAAATGGGACTGGTAGTCTGTATCTACAGGGCAAGAAACGTTTTTTCTTCAGCTCCTCAGGAAGCCAAAAGGCAATTTTCTAAAAGGTAACTGATCGACGACAAGATCAGTTACTCTCATCTTGAAACTTCCCAACAACAAATCTGCGATGATCCCCATCTGCTTAGTGTGAATTGCAATGTAGGAATGTGTGCTGTTAGTACTCTGGATCTAAGAAAGACAAACTGGAATCTTTCCTTAGGTGGAGAGAAATTCTGTGAAGGAGCGAAGGGATTCCATCTGCACAAATCATTAAACGCGAGTGCACAAGTGAAAAAAGAAGCAATTAAAACTGTTAATGGCCTGCAGATCTTAACTCAAAAAAGGTTGGAATTCTAAAGGAAGGAAGTGGTTCTTCAGTTCTACACAGCTATATGAATTTCTATATTGAAATTCTGTTTTGTGTACCGATAGATTTGCAATGTTCCAGGCTTAAGCGTTCAACAATTTCACATCACAACTGATCCCATTTTTTGTGGGGGGGTGCAGGTAATGATAAAAATTCTGCTGTCGCTACTTACAGGTCACTTGGACCCGTCTTTTCTTTATTTACCTGTCCCATTACCACTTACTTTTTCCTTGCACCAATCATCCCTTTTGTCCAATTTCTGTTGCTTTTCACCCAATCATAGACCTTCCCCACCCTCCTTTCCCTGCCTCTGTAGAATCACAGAAAATTCACAGCACAGAAGGAGGCCGTTCAGCCAGCCAGAGGACACCAAGTGCCCTTTCTAATCCCACCTTTCTGCACCCATAGCCCTGTCGCTTAGGGCACTTAAGATGCAGATCCAGGTACCTTTTAAAAGAGTTTAGAGTCTCTGCCTCCACCACCAACTTGGGCAATGAATTCCAGACTCGCATTACCCTCTGCCTAAAAAGTTTTTCTTCACGTCCTCTCTACACCTTCTGCCACTTATCTTGAATCCATAATTCCAGGTTCTAGAATTCTCCACCAGGGGAAACAATTTAATCTTGTCCGCCCTATCTTTTCCCCTCATAATTTTGTACACCTCAATTAAGTCACTTTTATTCCAAGGAAAATAACCCCAGCATATCCAATCTCCCCTTGGAGCCACACTTTTCTAGCCCTGACAACAGTCTTGTGAACCTCCGCTGCACTCTCTGCAGAGCAATGATGCTTCAAACTGCACATAATATTCCAGTTGTGGCCTCACCAGTGCTTTATACCATTCTAACATTATGTCCTTATTTTTATATTCTGTACCTCTGCCAATGAAGGAGAGCATTCCATATGCTTTCTTGGCAACCTTGTCTACTTGAACTGCTGCCTTTAGGGAGCTGTGCACCTGTGTGCAAAGATCTCTCACTTCATCTGCCTCTCTTGGTACATTCCCATTTATTGTGTACTCCCTACAACTGTTCGATCCCCCTATATGCATGACCTCGCATCTCTATGTTAAATTCCATCTCCAATTTTATTGCCCATTCCACCAATCCGTCATTATAGTTTTGAAGGTTAGAGCTATCCTCTACACTGTCCACCACTCAGGCAATATTTGTGTCATCTGCAAATTTCACAATCATGCTCCGTGCGTTCACGTCCAAATCATCAATATATAACACAAACTGTAAGGGTCCCAACACCAGGCCCTGTGGAACACCACTTGAAACAACTTTCCAATTGAAAGGGCAGCCATCAACCATTACCCTTTGTTTCCTATTACTAATTCAACTTTTTATCCAGTTTGCCACATTGACCTCTATCCCATTTGCTTTCATTTTCTTGACCAATTTCTCATGGGACTTTGTCAAATGCCTTGCATACCATCAACTGCATTACCGTCATCAACCCTTCTCATCACCTCCTCATGTACTTGTTTAAAACTGGTTACGTCTCTACAATTTTCCAGTTCTGATGAAACGTCATTGACCTGAATATAGGAGCAGAATTAGGCCATTTTAGCCCATCGAGCCTGCTCTGCCATTTGATCATGGCTGATATCATTCTGACCTTTAACTCCACCATCCTACCCATTTGCCATAACACTTCAACACATTACCAATTAAAAGTCTGACAAATGCCTTCTTAAATTTACTCACTGTCCCAGCATCCACCGCACTCTGGGGGAGCAAATTGCACAGATTCACAACCCTTTGGAAGAAGTAGTTTCTCCTCAACTCAGTTTTAAATTTGCTGCCTCTTATCCGAAGACTATGAACTCTCATTCTAGAATGCTAGCACAAGAGGAAGCGTCTACTTTATCTATACCTTTTATCATCTTGTATGCCTCAATTTTATTTATTGTCACATGTATTAGTATACAGTGAAAAGTATTGTTTCTTGCATGCTGTACAGACAACCGTACATAGGGAAGGAAGGAGAGACTGCATAATGTAATGTTACCATCATAGCTAGGGTGTAAAGATCAACTTAATAAGAGATAGGTCCATTCAAAAGTCTTATGGTAGCCAGGATGAAGCTGTTCTCGAGTCGGTTGGTATGTGACCTCAAACTTTTGTATCTTTTTCTTGAAGGAAGAAGGTGGAAGAGTGTATGTCCGGGGTGCATGGAGTCCTTAATTATGCTGGCTGCCTTTCCGAGGTAGCAAGAATTGTAGTCCAGTCATTCTTCTCAACTCGAGTGAGTTACGGCCCAAACTATTCAATCTCACTATCCATTGATAGTGCCCAAACATGGTGCATTTGAAAAAGGGAATGAAAAAGGTTGGTATGGTTTCTTATTAAACACTGGAATACAAAAGTTAGTAAATGATTCTTCAGGGCCACAGCCTTAATCAAACCCTATTGGACGAATAATAAAATCGATTTCTAGTATTTTGTGTTTTTAATCGCAGGAACAATTTTTAGGCTTGAGGGTGCGCCCTCTTACAACTCGTTAACCAAATGACACCCATGCATCTTAAAAAGGTTAAATTAAGAGGACAAGCTGCATATGTTTAGCCTAAATTTCCATGTGTTGAGAACATAGAACATAGAACATTACAGCGCAGTACGGGCCCTTCTGCCCTCGATGTTGTGCCGACCTGTGAAACCATCTGAAGCCTATCTGACCTACACTATTCCATTTTCATCCATATGTCTATCCAGCGACCACTTAAATGCCCTTAAAGTTGGCGAGTCTACTACTGTTGCAGGCAGGGCGTTCCACACCCCTACTACTCTCTGAGTAAAGAAACTGCCTCTGACATCTGTCCTATATCGACCACCCCTCAATTTAAAGCTATGTCCCCTCGTGTTGGTCATCACCATCCGAGGAAAGAGACTCTCACTGTCCACCCTATCTAACCCTCTGACTGTCCACCCTATCTAACCCTCTGACTATCTTATATGTCTCTATTAAGTCATCTCTCAGCCTTCTCTCTAACGAAAACAACCTCAAGTCCCTGAGCCTTTCCTCGTAAGACCTTCCCTCCATACCAGGCAACATCCTAGTAAATCTCCTCTGAACCCTTTCCAAAGCTTCCACATCCTTCCTATAATGTGGTGACCAGAACTGCACGCAGTACTCCAGGAGCGGCCGCACCAGAGTTATGTACAGCTGCAGCATGACCTTGTGGCTCCGAAACTCAATCCCCCTACTGATAAAGGCTAGCACACCATATGCCTTCTTAACAGCCCTATTAACCTGGGTGGCAACTTTCAGGGATTTATGTACCTGGATGCCGAGATCTCTCTGTTCATCTACACTACCAAGAATCTTGCCATCAGCCCAGTACTCTGCATTCCTGTTACTCCTTCCAAACTGAACCACCTCACACTTTTCCGCATTAAACTCCATCTGCCACCTCTCAGCCCAGCTCTGCAGCTTATCTATGTCCCTCTGTATCCTATAACATCCTTCAGCACTATCCACAACTCCACCGACCTACGTGTCATCTGCAAATTTACTAACCCATCCTTCTACACCCTCTTCCAGGTCATTTATAAAAATGACAAACAGCAGTGGCCCCAAAACAGATCATTGCCGTACACCACTAGTAACTGAACTCCAGGATGAACATTTGCCATCAACCACCACCCTCGGTCTTCTTTCAGCTAGCCAATTACTGATCCAAACCACTAAATCACCTTCAATCCCATACTTCCTTATTTTCTGCAATAGCCTACCGTGGGGAACCTTATCAAACGCCTTACTGAAATCCATATACACCACATCAACCGCTTTACCCTCATCCACCTGTTTGGTCACCTTCTCAAAAAACTCAATAAGGTTTGTGAGGCATGACCTACCCTTCACAAAACCGTGTTGACTATCGCTAATCAACTTGTTCTTTTCAAGATGATTATAAACCCTATCTCTTATAACCTTTTCCAACATTTTACCCACAACCAAAGTAAGGCTCACAGGTCTATAATTACCAGGGTTGTCTCTACTCCCCTTCTTGAACAAGGGGACAACATTTGCTATCCTCCAGTCTTCCGGCACTATTCCTGTCGACAAAGACGACATAAAGATCAAGGACAAAGGCTCTGCAATCTCCTCCCTGGCTTCCCAGAGAATCCTCGGATAAATCCCATCTGGCCCACGGGACTTATCTATTTTTACATTTTCCAAAATTGCTAACACCTCCTCGTGAGCCTCAATTCCATCTAGCCTGGTCGACTGAACCCGAGTATTCTCCTCAACAACATTGTCTTTCTCCAGTGTAAACACTGATAAAAAATATCCATTTAACGCTTCCCCTATCTCCTCTGATTCCACACACAACTTTCCACTACTATCCTTGATTGGCCCTAATCTTACTCTAGTCATTCTTTTGTTCCTGATATACCTATAACAAGCCTTAGGGGTTTTCCTTGATCCTATCCGCCAACGACTTTTCGTGTCCTCTCCTCGCTCTTCTTAACTCTCCCTTTAGGTCCTTCCTGGCTAACTTGTAACTCTCAAGTGCCCTAACTGAGCCTTCATGTCTCATCCTAACATAAGCCTTCTTCTTCTTGACAAGTGCTTCAACTTCCTTAGTAAACCACGGTTCCCTTGCTCGACAACTTCCTCCCTGCCTGACAGGTACATACTTATCAAGGACACGCAGTAGCTGTTCCTTGAAAAAGCTCCACATTTCGATTGTACCCATCCCCTGCAGTTTCCTTCTCCATCCTATACATCCTAGATCTTGCCGAATAGCATCATAATTGCCTTTCCCCCAGCTATAATTCTTGCCTTGCGGTATATACCTATCCCTGCCCATTGCTAAAGTAAACATAACCGAATTGTGATCACTATCACCTAAGTGCTCACCTACATCTAAATCTAACACCTGGCCGGGCTCATTACCCAGTACCAAATCCAATGTGGCATCGCCCCTTGTTGGCCTGTCTACATACTGTGTCAGAAAACCCTCCTGCACACACTGCACAAAAACTGACCCACCTATAGTACTCGAACTATAGTATTTCCAGTCAATATTTGGAAAGTTAAAGTCCCCCATAACAACTACCCTGTTACTCTCGCTCCTGTCGAGAATCATCTTTGCAATCCTTTCCTCTACATCTCTGGAACTATTCGGAGGTCTATAGACAACTCCCAACAGGGTGACCTCTCCTCTCCTGTTCCTAACCTCGGCCCATACTACCTCAATAGATGAGTACTCAAACGTCCTTTCTACCGCCGTAATACTTTCCTTGATTAACAATGCCACACACACACACACACACACCCCCCCCCCCCCAACCCCCCCTCTTTTACCATCTTCTCTGTTCTTACAGAAACATCTAAATCCTGGAATCTGCAACAACCATTCCTGTCCCTGCTCTACCCATGTCTCCGAAATCGCCACAACATCGAGATCCCAGGTACCAACCCATGCTGCAAGCTCACCCACCTTATTCCGGATGCTCCTGGTGTTGAAGTAGACACACTTCAAACCAGCGTCTTGCTTGCCGGTGCCCTCTTTCGAACTGTTAACCCTATCCCTGACCTCACTACTCTCAACATCCTGTACACTGGGACTATAATTTAGGTTCCCATCCCCCTGCTGAATTAGTTTAAACCCCCCCGAAGAGCACTAGCAAATCTCCCCCCCAGGATATTGGTACCCCTCTGGTTCAGGTGAAGACCATCCTGTTTGTAGAGGTCCCACCTACCCCAGAATGAGCCCCAATTATCCAGGAAACCAAAACCCTCCCTCCTGCACCATCCCCTGTAGCCACGTGTTCAACTCCTCTCTCTCCTTATTTCTCACTTCGCTAGCACATGGCACGGGTAACAACCCAGAGATAACAACTCTGTTTGTTCTAGCTCTCAGCTTCCACCCTAGCTCCCTGAATTTCTGTCTCAAATCCCCATCTCTCTTCCTACCTATGTCATTGGTACCTATGTGGACCACGACTTGGGGCTGCTCCCCCTCCCCCTTAAGGATCCCAAAAACACGATCAGAGACATCACGAACCCTGGCACCTGGGAGGCAACACACCAACCGTGAGTCTCTTTCGTTCCCACAGAACCTCCTGTCTGTTCCTCTAACTATGGAGTCCCCAATGACAAGTGCTCTGTTCCTCTTCTCCCTTCCCTTCTGAGCAACAGGGACAGACTCTGTGCCAGAGACCTGTGCCCCATTGCTTACCCCTGGTAAGTCGTCCCCCGCAACAATATCCAAAACGGTATACTTGTTATAGAGGGGAACGACCACAGGGGATCCCTGCACTGCCTGCCGGTTCCCTCTCCCTCCCCTGACGGTAACCCACCTACCTTCTTCAGAGAAGATTGAGGAATTACCTAATCGAGGTTTTTCAAGTGATAAAACAATTTGATAGTTTCTGCATCTACCCTATTGCTTACAGGTTGGAAAATGCAGATCAAAAGGGCATGATCACAAAAGATCAGGAATGAAATTTAAAAGTGAAATCAGGAAGCACTGATCAAAATCGAATACTTTGACAGAGACAGGGATCAACTGTGGAACATTTCTAGTGTGCATGTGGTGTATTACTAAGCTGAACCATGCAGGGTTCTATTTTGAGAACTGAAACCTCTGATGAATAACATAAAAGAGGTTTGTAAAGAAACAGCAGCTTTGTGCAACAGTACAACAGTATTGGCAAAGTGGTGCCTTTTAACTTTGAAGCAGCATATGCCGCAATATAAGACTGAATTTTAAAAATACTTCTTGATGATCTTGTGTCAAAGTACTGGATAGACAATCGATACATGCAGAAATCCATTTTTCTGTCATGGCAAGTATAAGTTGAAACATTATACTTCACTAGTAGAAAAAATAAGTTAACGATTATTGAGTCCTCTATTTTTAAGCCTACTGATCAAGCACTGAAGTGTCTCCTTAGGTGGCTAGATTTTAACCAGACCTACAGTTTCTGACGTGTGAAGATCTGATCAACAGCACGATACAAAGCAGCATGGATGTCAGGAACATCAAATGAAATCTTGCTGCAGAAATTAACTCTGCCAACCGCAAAGCATTGTCAAAAGAGTTGAAGAAGGTGATAATAGGACTGTGTCGGGCAGATGGTCACAAACACAAAATCATTCCATTACTGCAGGTAAACTGAAAATGTGCAGATTATCTGTATAGAAGTATAATTTGTTATTTGAAAACCCATTTGACCTGATATATTCATCATTGTCTATATGTATGCAAAAACCTTGGGCAACTTATTGGGGAAACACACTTTGCATTTTATACTGATGTTTTCTGTGACTACATTATATTATTATTGCAATGCTCAGTAGATAGTTCTGTCCTGCTGATTGCATCAATCAGCATCAGGTTTTAACCACTGGTACTGGAATTATAAAGCTGATGAATTGGAGTCTCCAGGGTAAATTTAACAAGGGTCAGAGAACCTCACTTTAAATGGTGTCACTATACATGTAGAAAATTTAAAATAACAAATGCTGAAAATAAGTTAAAGGTTGAAAGTAAACTTGCATAAGTGAGGGGCAGGTTCCAATGATATTCAAAAGATCACTTGAATTTCAGCAAGTGAAGTAATTGAGATGGATGACTGAATCCAAATAATTCTAAATAAAAATTTTCAGAAGGCTAGCTTCAACTCAGCACATCAGGCAGCATCTGGAGAGAGAGAGAGAGAGAGAGGGAGAGAGAGAGAGAGAGAGAGAAACAGGAGTTAACGTTCCAGAGCAATGACCTTTCGTCAGAATTGAAACATGTGACCCAGTTCGAATCCCAGCCCTGGGTCACTGTCCATGTGGAGGTTGCACATTCTCCCCGTGTCTGCGTGAGTTTCACCCCCACAACCCAAAAGATGTGTAGGTTAGGTGGATTGGCCATGCTAAAATAGCCTTTTAATTGGAAAGAAAATATTGGGTACTCTAAATTTATATTTTTTTTAAAAGAATTGAAATATGTGGATGATAAACAGATTTTAAACAACTACAAATATAGAAAATATAGTGTGATCGAGTAGGCTTTGCATTCTCTTCTTTCCTTACAAGAGTTCCCACTGTCACGAAGCTGGCTGATGTTACTGGTGAGGGTAACACATTTGGAACACCAGTTCATGGGGTGGAGAGTTGTGTTTGTTTTGGTGTGAAGAGACAAGTGAAACCCCAATGAGAATAAACAGCCCAGTCGTCGTGTAACAATTATTAAAGGCTATTTAATAAAGTAAAGACAAATACACATGAACAGGACTACCCTACTCTCAGCCTACTATGATACATAAATTACAAAACACCAAGTATGTGGAAAATACCCCTTATTCCAAAATGTACCTATGATACCTGAACAGGCTTTCCCTGTTCCCCAAACAACATTCATATTAAATAACCAGCTTACAGTTACCACAAAATGCAGGGATGATACTTAAGTCTGGGAAACATATTTTCCTGGTCCAGTGAATATATTTAAAACAGCCTTCATGAAGGTTTTCTGCACTGCCTTGGCTCTGAGACTTTGAGGTTTGTTTCATGTAAATGTGACCGCTAGCTGGAAAACTAGCTCATTTGCTTCGGAAGCTGATAGGTGTCAACTGCCTCCCTTGCTTCTGATCATCCAGCCAATTATACCTTTGTTCCTCTTTGAATATGCCTTTTATGTATTCAGCTGTCTGCTTCTATCAACTTCCTGGACTATACATTAACATAAGTATACCTCATTGATCTTCCCAAACATCTAAAAGCTGTTTCTGCTCATAAGCCATTCACATTTGATTCATATCTAAACTGTCTTCTGAAATGGTTACTAGGGAGAGAAGTATATCATTGGGGCCTTTTGAATACTGTCTACTGCTGTCTCTAGGCAGATTTCTACTTGGTGCTGGACATCAGTTTTAAATTTGTTTTACCTTTGTTGCTAGTCAAATTCATGGCACCACCTACTGTACACAGATGCAGCAATCTGAGTTATTAGTGTGAGCAAGAGACACAAGGAAGAAATGATCCTGTTACTTAATTTCAGAAATGAGAGATATGGAACAATATTGAAAAGGAGGTATTCCAGCTGCATTGATCTGCACCAACAAATACTGATATGCTGAGCAGGCCCTATAATGTCTATGGTTGTGCTGTTACGTGATTACTTCAACCAGACAGCCACAAGAGTACAGACACAGCAAATCTTCCAGAACCTGACAGTACGGTTGATTTGAAAATAATAGTGTTCAGTTATTAAAAATTATACTTTATTAAGTTTGCTCCCGATAATAGATATGGCCTTACAATGCAAGTGACACGAGAATGTTGCATTGCAAATTATACCAAAAGGAAGGCAGCAATTACAAAATAAAACTGCCAACAATTTCTGCAGTACTGATAGAAAAAAAACCTCGCTCTTGCTCATGATGTGCAGGCGGATGACTAAAAATGAAACAAAACTTTGTGCTCATCAGGATTGTTCAAACCAGTAAACTTAACTAGAGTAAACTGCGGGTATTAATTTGTCCTCACCAGAACAGTTGACTGAAGGGGACCAGCTTTCTAAAAGCTGAGGATCTGTAATCAAAGAGCTTTTCAGGAAATGTCAACGCATTTAGTAATCCTAGAGAATTATTCCCGTCAATAAGCACAAGCTTATTGACATTGTTGTTTAGGTAGAGGAAGGTCATTGATAGCATGATTCAGATTCTTGTATCCATGAGAAATCAAGTCAATTAAAAATTCATATTTCACAAAACTAGAATGGGCAAACAGCAGAGATTATTTTGCACTGTGTAAATCAAGTCAAGAAAGTACCCAACCAGGAGAAATCCAGGGAGAGGACAGGGGTGCAATATGAAAAGATGTTCAAATGAAAAGGGCTCTTCACTCGCCCAACAATGCATATAAATGCCTTAATGCAGACACAGCCTCCCAGTCCTTGTAACAAACCGTCAGGCGCAAAGAGAAAAGGAGCCTTTATATGCCAAGGTTCTTGCTACGACAGCATGGTAGCTAAAAGCCTTGAGAGATCATTAAGTGTTGCATAACCTTCCTTGCAATTTATAGGCAGAAAGAAAAAGGTGGGATGAAATTTATTGGGTACTCTTTCAAAGTTAAATAAAATTTGACAATTATTGTCCCAGGGACATTTGTTTAACTTTGAAAGTGGGCACATAGTTGAATTGATCAAAATGATCGATTAGATCACTAAAGGTGGAATTCACTGTAACTGTTAAAGGATTTTAGTTAATCCCTATCAGATGGCTTTCAAACGTTCAGTGAACATTTTAATGTTAGAAAAGTTTTAGAAAGGTCAATATGTTATTAATCAAAGTATACACAGAGAATAAAAAGCCCAGGACAATGTACGGTACAACAACCAATACAGAAGATTCTCTAATTATGAGACTAGCAATGGCGATGGCACAGTGGTTAACACTGCTGCCTCATGGCGCCAAGGACCCCGGTTCGATCCCGGCCCCAGGTCACTGCCCATGTGGAGTTTGCACATTCTTCCCGTGTCTGCGCGAGTCTCACCCCTGCCACAACCTAAAGATGTGTCGGGTAGGTGGGCTGGCCACACTACATTGTCCCTGAATTGAAATTGTTTTTTAAAATGAGACTAGCAATGGCAAATGATTTTATGCTTACGGCATCCAATAGGCAGCCTTAAATCTGAAATCTATCATTGCCACTTTGACTATAAATTGAACTAAGTTTTGCGAAATTGATATTGTAATTTTACACAGCAAAATGTTATTCTGTTTGATGAGCATCAATTCAGTCGAGACAGTTTGTACCAAAGAACAGTGGCTTTAATCAACTAGATGTGTGCCAACCTGTAGCTTCTCCCGCATTGAGAGCCTGTCTCAGATCGCCCGGTTATATACATCCTCAGAGGGGCGGAGCCCCAGGCAGAGCCAACAGCAGCATCAACACAACAATTCAACAGTAACAGTAACAGCAACAACAGTAAGTATATTCAATAGCCATACGGGGCTCACCACACCAACAGAGTATGATATTGTGCATCTGTATTGGTCAGATTTTAGTGTGAAACAATGGTGAAACTAATGGCATTTGCCATAATTAATATGTAAATAGAACAGTACATGCAGCGGAGGAGCAGGTGCACAGTTAAATATGTATATCCAAAATATCCGGTCTGAATTGCACAACTCTGCCTTTGCTAAAATGGCATCTCACTACCTGGCTTACCATTGAAATGCAATGAATGGCATTAAGTTGTATTTGCGCAGTAGATACACACTGAAGCTGATATTGAAGCATCCTTTAAGTGAGAACAGTATTGTCAAATCAACTTGGCACTCAAACCGAACTATTATGTGTATGCGGTCTCATTTCTACAGGTATTAATTGCTTGACATGATTATAATAGAAATTTACATTAAAAAATCTATTTTTCCTCTATCATTTTTCCTCTTTTCCTTCTATTCTTTCATTCCATCACTTTCTTTCCTTTCTGCACCCGTTTTGGATTAAATTCACCTGATCTAATTCACCTTTCAAGTCTCTGTGCTGTTTATCTCATAATGGTTCAGAGGAGATACAGTTCCTAGATCCATTCACTCAGGTCCCAGATTCACAGGTTACTTTGCTGCAACATCAGCAGCTGACGGACGCGCCCAGCAACTTGTCACACAAAATACTGATACAAAATGTATATAAACAAGCTTCCAATTACAATAGAAGGTACTGTCAACCCTCATTCCATAAAAAGCATCTTCCGTTATATATTTGGGAGAGTCAGATATTGAGAGTCAAACTGACAATGCACCAGATACTGCAACTCTTACCGAAGGCCAACCAAATCAAACCACAAAAATCCAAAGACTATCAATCTTCCACATCTGAGAAGAACGGTCAGGGAGAGTCAGGAAATCTCCAGACCGATTAAACGAATTAAGTCATAGAACATAGAACAAACAGTGCAGAAGGAGGCCATTCGACCCATCGAGGCTGCACCGACCCACTTAAACCCTCACTTCCACCCTATCCCCGTAACCCAATAACCCCGCCTAACCTTTTTGGACACTACGGGCAATTTAGCATGGCCAATCCACCTAACCTGCACATCTTTGGACTGTGGGAGCAAACCGGAGCACCCGGAGGAAACCCACGCAGACACAGGGAGAACGTGCAGACTCCTCACAGTGACCCAGCATGGAATCGAACCTGGGACCCTGGCACTGTGAAGCCCAAAGTCAGACAGGTGTTGCTGCGCTGGGCTTCTCTGGAGCACTGTAACAAGCCAAAGACGGACATGTGGACATGAGAGCAAGGTGTGGTGTTAAAATGGCAAGCAATCCGCCGAGAAGGCGAGCTCATGGCTTCGACGGATGAACACCTGTAGTCCTGTGTATCAGTACATTATGTTCATCCAGTAAACTGGTTCTTTTACAGATACATTAGTTTCTCTGTAATTGTTCCATAACCAGTCACAACCAACATATAACAGCCAGAAGAAATGTGCAGCAGCATTATGTCAGTGGGATTTACGAGCGCAGTGACAATCCAAACATCACTGTCCCTGCTGGGAAGATATGGGGCGTTATGTCTAAATGCCCCAAGAATACAAAATACCGTCCTAATTTAATACTGTGCTTTAAACCAATATAATTAAGTGATTTCTTTCATTCTGTGCTTTCTCTGCTTGACTGACTTCAGATAGCCATGTCACTTAATCCAGAAAGAAGTAAATCTAACCCATGCC
The DNA here is from genome assembly GCF_902713615.1 of Scyliorhinus canicula. Classification (NCBI taxonomy): domain Eukaryota; kingdom Metazoa; phylum Chordata; class Chondrichthyes; order Carcharhiniformes; family Scyliorhinidae; genus Scyliorhinus; species Scyliorhinus canicula. The sequence continues at coordinate 73,641,161 of NC_052152.1, forward strand.
CCCTTTTAATCTGTGGAATCACAATGCATTGCCTTATAACATCATCCTTCTCCCAGCACAATTCCTTCTTTAGGTTTTCGTGACACCTCCTCGACATTATTACCCTACAATTCTCTTAACACCATGTTGGATTTCATGTCACCAACATTTGCCACCTGTTGAGAAATATGCGCCCAACAGGCACGGAATCTAAACTCAGTTCATGTGATTATTTTGGAACATAATAGATAAAACGATTTCTTCAAAGAAATAAATAGCAACCTGAAACTGGAAACCAAGAGATTCTGCAGAATCCCGACCGGCCAGTGCTGGGATTAAAAACAAAAGCTGGAGGTTAAATCTAGAAAAAGAAATGTTCAAAAAGAAACTAATTGACATTAAGCCAGAGTACCAGTTAAATGCCAATTTGTACCAAATCTAATGAGTAGTTTGTAGCATGAGGTAATATAAGAGGCAGAGTTAAATCACAACAGTGACTTCTAAACAAACTGGCGTAGTATATTTACATACAAGCACAACGCAGTCTAGTCCCCACCGACTCCAGGGCTTAGTCTTCTGGTTCCCTGCTATCCAGGTTCACACCCGGACACCCGACAGGTTCGCATACTCCGTCCCCGTAGATTCCAGGCAGGTCACGTGGCCCACAAAGGATCTCTTCTTAAAGGGCCATGCCATCACATTCCTCCCCTTTTAAGTTCCATCACAATTCACTAAAAAAACCTCGTATAAAACTATGGACAGTCAAACAGAATCCTCAGTAAGGGAGCCAAGGGCCAAAGCTCATATGTTCAGTCTAACCGTGGAAGGACTCTTACAGAGAGCTGCAACTCTCCAACCGGTTTCTTCATGCTTGAGGAAGTAGAGACCACAACAGTGGCAGGAAAATTTCCAGATGACAAAGATGAACCAGTGCCGACACCCTCCTTCGCTCCTTCTGTTGACACACGAGATTCCCCTTGGGAAACCCTTGGTTCTACTGCCGCTGAATGTGTCTGGCACACTGGTAAGTACAGCTAGGTTCACATGCCTCACTGTGGGGGCGGCAGCTTCCCACTTTCGCATATGGTCTACATGCTTCTGCACTTCGTAGCACTCTGGGTCAACGACATAAGACACCGATGCGAGTCAGGATGGCATTGGAGTGGTACTGCTACAGAAAGAGGAGACATCATCATGGGTCCCAGTAGCATATGCGTCACGGACAATGACACCGACGGAGACCAGGTACGCGCAGATTGAAAAAGACTGTTTAGGTCTTCTCACCGGCATCCTCAAAATTCCATGACTACGTCTACGGCCTGACAACATTTACCATTGAAACAGATCACAGACCTCTGGTCCACATCATCCAAAATAACCTGAACGACATGACGCCCCGACTGCAGAGCATTCTGCTCAAATGGCAGAGGTACGATTTCAATCTGGTGTACACGTCTGGCAAAGAGCTCATCATTGCAGATGCATAGTCCCGCTCCGGCACCTCACCGAGTGAGCCACTGGAGATCATCCAGGTACAAATGTGTGCAAGCAATCTCCCTGCAACAGGCGAAAAGCTCGTTCTCATCAGAGAAGAGACGGCAAAAGACCCCCTGTTGCAGCGAATCATCCACAACCTCAACAATGGGTGGCCGAAAGGGCAATGCCCTCAATTCTACAACGTCAAAGACGACCAAACGCTGATCATCACCTGCTAATGATGGACAGAATAGTGATCCCGCTCCGTCTCCAGCACATGGCACTGCGGCAGATTCACAAGGGACACCTGGCATAGAAAAGTGCAGACGCAGGGCCCGACAAGCAGTCTACTGGCCCGGCATCAACCAGGACATCACAGACATGGTCCTGGACTGCGAGACCTGTCAGAAGTTCCAACCAGCACAGGGCAAGGAGACACTACAACAGCACGACCTGGAAACTTCTCCCATGGTCTAAGGTCAGCATTGACCTATTCCACACGAACGGTCACGACCGCATTAGCTATGAGGAGCGGTTGAATAAACTAGGTTTGTTCTCACTGGAACGACGGAGGTTGAGGGGCGACCTGATAGAGGTCTACAAAATTATGAGGGGCATAGGCAAAGTGGATAGTCAGAGGCTTTTCCCCAGGGTAGAGGGGTCAATTACTAGGGGGCATAGGTTTAAGGTGCGAGAGGCAAGGTTTAGAGTAGATGTATGAGAAAGTTTTCTTTTTACACAGAGGGTAGTGGGTGCCTGGAACTTGCTGCCGGAGGTGGTGGTGGAAGCAGGGACAATAGTGACATTTAAGGGGCATCTTGACAAATACATGAATAGGATGGGAATAGAGGGTTACGGACCCAGGAAGTGTAGAAGATTTTAGTTTAGCCGGGCAGCATGGTCGGCACGGGCTTGGAGGGCCAAAGGGCCTGTTCCTGTGCTGTACTTTTCTTTGTTCTTTGTACATCCTACTCATTGATTACTTCTCAAACTATCCTGACGTGCTGACGCTGTCCGACCTCACCTCGAAGACTGTTATCAAAAGTGTGCAAAGAGACGTTCTCGCGGCATGGCATCCCGAATACTGTCATGAGCGACAATGGCCCGTGTTTCCACAGCCGAGAATGGACCACGGTTGCTAAAGGCTACAAATTCAAACACGTTACCTCCAGTCCGCACTACCTGTAGGCCAACGGCAAAGTCAAAAAGGGGGGTGCACATCGTAAAGCAACTTATCCACAAGGCCTCAGACTCCGCCTCCGACATACACCTTGCACTACCTTGTGTACCGGGCGACTCCCTTATCAACTGGCATGTCACCAGCTCAACTGCTGATGAACAGGGACCCGAGGACAACACTTCCAGCCCTACACCTGCCCAACCCAGATCACCTACCAGTACTACAAAAGGTGCAACAGCTTTGTGACAGTCAGAAACAGAACTATGACGCACTTGCCACCGATCTGGGCGCGCTATCCCCAGAAGACACTGTCAAGATCAAAACACCTGATGGTGGGTGGTCTGCCCCAGCTGTCATCATTCGGCAGGCCGTGCCCAGATCCTATGTGATAAAAACGGCTGACAGCACCATCATTCGACGAAATCGAAGGGCACTTCGGAAAATCATACGCCCACAACCAATTCCCCCTCCACTTCCGTCTGTTGAAACGCCACCTCGAGACACCACAAACCATGATTCCACCAGTCGTGACTCCCACACACCTATCAAGACACCGGCAGCCCCTCCGCCACCTCTCCGGAGGTCATCAAGGATAAGACGGAGACCCCAGAGACAGGACTTATGAACATTTGTCTTCTTATATCCACTGTATATACAAGTCATACATATCAGATTGTTTTCTTTAATACTGTCAACCATAGCTCCCATTACCACATTAGACAGGCATATAAAAAAAAGGGCGGGGGGGGGGGGGGGGGGGGGGGGAGATGCAATGATATGCAGACATGTAACCAATGGGTCATCAGAACAGGACACAACCAATGGGTAATCAGGACACCCAGTGGTGGCATCACAACAAGAGGGCACCACACGACCACTATAAAAAGGACAAGGCACACAGGCCCTTCCTCTTCCACTGCCAGAAACCTAGAGAGCAAGACGTGTGTGGATAACAGCACTGTCACACCCCAGCATGTGGTCTAGAGCAAGCTCATATAGTTAGTAGAGTATACAGTGTTGCTAGAGTCAAGTTAGTAGAGTGTAGAACTCATTTAGGACCTTTGCTAATCGCTCGATAAATACGTTCAACTTACCTCAAGGTCTGGAGTATCCTTCAGCAACGCCTACACCAAGTAGCAGCTTATGTTACTCAAAGTAATATAACACAACATGGTGGGAGCTCTGAGGTGTACTGCCCCCGGTAAAAGGCCTTGACGGTTTTGTTAACCTTGTCTGAGTCTGTTTCCAATGTGCCTCTGCGGTCTCTAATTTTCACCATTTCTCTAGTGGCTGCCTGATTTCTCAGCTGGTGCGGCTTTGTCTCCGTATTCGTAGAGGATCCCCCTATACGGCGGAGTTGGTGTCCCACTTTCTTCATGTAAAGCACGTCAAAGTCCATTTGTAGCTTTTTCCTCTCCGCCAGGAGCTCTACGGTCGGGGCCTCGGAGTATTTATGGTCTACCTCCAGTATGGAGTCGACCTGCTGCTGCCTAGCCGCTCTCTCTTCCCGTCTCTTTGCGCTTTAAAGGCGATCATTTCCCCATTAATCACAGCCTTTAGCGCCTCTCAGAACGTGGAGGGCGAGACCTTCCCGTTTCGATTGTTGTTGTATATTCAGATATGGCCTGTGATACTTTCTCGCTGAAGACCTTGACAGCCAGTAGTGCAGTGTCCAACCTCCATGTGGGGTGTTGGGCACAGCCTGACTCCAACCTCACATCCATTCAATGTGGAGCGTGGGCCGAGATTACGATTGCTGAGTATTTCATCTTGACTAGCCCTGGGAGAACCAATATTCCCACCACAAAGAAGTCGATCCCAGAGTATACGCTGTGGACTGGGGAGAAGAAAAACTAATTCTTCCCTGGGTGGGTGAACCTCCAAAGGTCCATCGCCCCCATCTGCCCCATAAAACAACAGAGTTCCTTCGCCATGTTCAAGGTCTTCCTTGTTTTGGGTTTGACCTGTCTGTCCGTGGGTCCTGTACACAGTTAAAGTCCCCCCGCATGATTAGTTGGTACGTCGCTATGTCGGGGATTTCCACCATGGTCTTTTTACCTGTTAACAAGTACTACCGGTGGCCGTCTAGGGCCCTGTTGGCTGTGGTGTACCAATCCCCTGGGTCCTTAATTGTCTTTGTCGCCTTAAACATGGTTCTCTTCTTGATCAGTATTGCCACCCTCCCTGGCCCTCATGCCTTAGCAGGAATGGTAGGTCTGTTCCACCCAACACATCCTTACCCGCAATCGATCCTGCTCTCTCATGTGTGTCTCTTGGAAGAAGACTATGTCGGCTTTCATGTTTCTTAAGTGGGCAAAGACTGGATAATTTCACTGGGTTGGTAAGTCCCCTGACGTTCCAGGTGACTATCCTGGTGGGGGGTTTTTTTTATACGCCCATTGCTGTGGGACTAATCATACTTATCTGGTGGACGCAGCCCGGCCCTCCGTGTTTCCTTTTGTTAGTGGGGTGTCCAAAATGGCCGCTGTCACTGCTCTCCCCACGAGGTCGGGTCCCTGCACTCCGGGGTTTCCCTTTGTCTAGGCGGTGCCCAACATGGCCACCAACTGTGTGTCCACCAAGTGGACAGGGCCCTGCACTCCGGGATCTCCCTTCGTCCAGAGACCATACGAGTGATTGCTTGCAGTGTTTCCTTGCTCCGGGCCCCTGGTTGCGGCCCTTTGTAGCCATATTTCCGCTTTCGCTCTGGTCCTGTTTTTTCCCTTTCCCAATGCCCCCTCCCTCCCCAGTCTCCCTTTCCCGTGCTCCCCCCTCTGCCCCCTTCCCCCAGCTCTTTTCCCCATTTGCTCCCCCGTCCCCACTGTTCGCTTCTCCCCCCACGCCCTCCAGCCTGGCGCTGCCCCCTGTTGGGGGTGCGCCACAAACTTTATCCGTTGCATGCTCCCGGCACTAGCGTGGTGACCCCCCCCCCCCCCCCCCCCTCCCGGGAGTTACTGTCGCATTTTTCCCCTGGCCCGCTCTCTGTTATTCCTGCCTGTTCTTTCCCTGTCTTACCCTGCACTCCTCTCATTTGCCACTCCACTTTCCCTTTTCCGCTGCCCTCGTTCTCTCAAACGAGGCCACGTTCTCCTGCGCGAAGCAGTCGCTCAGGTGGTGGCTTGCTGCTTGTCGTTCAAAATGTTTGGTGGGGGGGGGGGGGGGGGGGGGGGGGGGAGAAAAAAAAAAGAGGTACTCCACCCCCTACCCACACGTCGGCTCGTTGCCGTGCTGTTGTTCCTTTGTTCCTTGCCATGGGCCCTTCATCCCCTGTTGCCGCAGCTCCAACACGCGCTCCACGATGAAATTGTCTGCCTTGGCAGGTGCTGTAAAGAAGTGTTCCTTGCCTTGGTATGTGACCCAGAGCTTTGCTGGGTACAGCATACCAAAGCATACATCGTTCTTGTACAGTGCTGCCCTCGCCCTGTGAAATTCCACCCGCCCTTGGCCAGGTCAGCCCCAATGTGCTGGTATATTCTTATTTTGTGTCCTTCCCAGCTGAAGTTCTTGGACTGCCTACCCACTGTGTTCCTGGTACCGGTGCAGTTTGGCTATTACTGCCCTCGGTTGTTCCCCGGCTTTGGGTTTCAGATGCAGTGACCGGTGTGCTCCGTCTATTTTTGGTGGGTTGGGGAAAACTTCCCTTCCCGCCAGGTTGCCCAGAATCTGGGCCACGTAGTTCGTGGAGTCCCTGCCCTCGATTCCCTCCGAAAGGCCCACAACCCGCAGGTTTTGCCTCCTTGTGCGGTTCTCCTGGTCCTCTACTTTACTCCACAGGCTGCCCTTCGTCGCAACCAATCTCGCCACCTTTTTCTCCAGTGCCACGATCCGATCACTGGCCGGTTGCTGCTTTCTCCAAGTCCTTGATGGTTGCCTCTCAGACTTCCAGTCTGCTCAGGGCGAGCTGTATTTGTGCCAGAGTTTTGGCCATTACGTCCTTCACTACGGCCTCAATGTCCGCTTTTATCTCTGCTTTTATCTCCAGCTGGTGCTCCCTTACTGCCTCTGTGAAGGATGCCTTCCAGCTCTCCTTCCCCCCCCCCCCCCCCCCCCCCCCCCCTCTCCCTCCCCAGTACGGCAGGGGTTTGTTCGTGGCTGCCCTGCCCTTCTGGCTCCAGCACAACCAGCGCTCTGCCACCTTGTGCGCTGGTCAGCTCGTCCGAATGCTACCCTTCCACTCCTGATCTCTGTTCGGTCCCTATACTGGCTTTTTCCGGGCATATTTTCCCCCATCATACTAAGTTTTGGGGAACGAATTGCCAAGTTTTCTGGCAGGTTTTCGTTAAAAAGTGGCCATTTTTCAGATCCATGGGAGGAGAGTCACCAAACGAGTAACTGCCCGGCACACCGTCATCACCGGAAGTCAATTTTTGTGCTAAGAGCTCATATCCACTAGGAACTAGATCAAGGTTACACGTTACAATCACTAGAAAATGGAAACCAGCCCTATTAGTCTAAGCTGGATTTTAATACTTCACACATGAATACAAGAAAAGACATCAAGTCAATCAGGTTTGCACACTTTAATCACATGCAGCAGTGACCCTCAGCCATACCACCTGGGAAGAAGCAAAAAAAAAAAAACATTTTAAAAATGCCATTAATTCAGAAGAAATCTCACTGATTTGGGAATCAGGCAGAACTCCAGGATACTGCAATGGCCCATAATATTCCATGATGTTAGTTAATTGGCCATTTACCCTCCACCCTTTTATCAGACGTCTCCAAGGTTCATTATTCACCCCCATAGGTGGATCTCACATCTACTACAATCCAGAACCACTTTATAGTTACTTTATGTAATTACGTGATAGCTTTATATGGAATCACAGCTCCTTCCTTAAGATACCAGCTGTAAAAGAGACAAAGGGAAAAGGGTGCCTTCTTTATTGATCAGATTAAAATTGGCCAATTTACTGTATGAGGAATGCAGGATATTAGATTATATTACCTATTGTGTTTTTGAGTCCTTTAAAGTCTCTTTATCCAAGATGATTTCAACAACTGTGCTTAATACCTATCCTTATCCCAACTGACTTGTGTTAGGTTCAATAAGAGTTGTGATGCAGTCCTCTAGTTTACCCACAAGTTGGCACTGGTCATATGGAATTCAGCTGACAATTTCCAAAACACTCAGCCTTAAAAGTGGTGCTGTAATCTGTCTTTTCTATATCTTATTCTGATGTCCTCCTCAAGAAGCATCATGAGAAACCTTCAGTAAGTTTATTTGATATGTTGCACCATCACTATCCACTAGAACCCTCGTGGTCCCCGTCCCTCATTAGATTTGGAGTCTAATGTCACACCAAAAGTCTCTCCTCACAATTAGCACAACACCATTGAGAATAAGACTGGAGGGAAAATATAGGCAGCTACTATCTACAAACAAAATCCATAAGGACGACAAGGAATGAGGACTCTGTTATCGCCTCAAAGTGTTTTTGTGTGAAAAGTGACAGATTGACATCAAAGTTCAATGCCTTTAATTCATTGTGGAAGTAACATTGAAACAAAAGTGAATGCGGGAAAACAGAAAATGCTGAAAATACCCAGGTCAGGTGTTTGTCTCTTCACAGATGTTGCAAGAGTTAATGTTTTAAATCTCCACCTAAATATGGCAGCAGCATTGACTGGTAAACTGAAGTACACCAATTTCAACCACATAGGTTTCTTTACCAAATTTAAGAATAATCTGATCATTGTTTCTACATATTTTTTTTTCCCAGACACACGAGAAATGTTTCAACTTCCAAAAAGATCCAACTAGGGAATGGGATCACTGCTACTCTTTCGAATTTTTACTAATTTTAAAAAATATTTCAGTGAACTGCGCATTTATGGGTTCATGAACAGGATGTGAAATGAACCCACATCCAGGTATTTAATGTTTGAAGAGCCATATGATCTATTTCATCTGTGTTCATCCTTGTGAAAGAAATCTAAAGACTACAGCCATGCCTTGATAATCTGATCACATTGTTTCTGAATATCTTAGTAAACAGACCTGCAGAATTAATCGCACATCCAAACCCCGATAATAGGATTATTTTTTCCTCCCCCCCCACAGTGCAGAAAAAGGCCTGCCAAATAGGATAGCCTCATGTGCTGGTGACATTGTCACTCAACACTTCATGGAATTCAGCTGGCATTAATTTAAATAAGAGAGTGTACTTTACATGCAACTATTTCTGGCTGATGATTATATCACTTGGACATTGTTGTCGTCTAGCTCAATAGTCTAGCTCAATAAAAGTCAGCAACAGCAACAAGCATTAGTCCAAAACAGCTTTACCTCTTATTGAAATTAAACAGGAGACAGTGAGCTGAGATTTAATCATCCTACAATGACAGCACCAGGAAGCATTATCCACATTATAAGCAGAAATAAAAGACTGCACAAATAATCTGCACATCCTGTTAATAATCTTTATCCTCAACACATGAATGACATTTTCACCATTCAATGACCTGATAAATCATTGCAATGAAAGTGGGAATGGTCACTGCTTTTTAAGTCAACAGACTCACAAGACATCCATAGAGTTTGCAGAATAATGTAGCCATTCTTTTACTACGAACAAACTGAAGAATCTAGAAGGCAAATTATTCCACAACTCGCTATCCAAAGTTAATCCATATTTCAGAGGGTTGTACGTAACTGGCTAACATCCGACAAAGGTTCTACATTCAAAAGAATGCAAAGCACTGCAGCTGCGGAAATCTGGTGGAGGGTCACCACAACCGGACATGCCAACTCGTTTCTCTCCACAGATGCTGCCTGACCCGTTGAGAATTTGCAGCCTTTTTTGGTTTTATTTCAAACTCCTTTATTGCTCCTCAGCGGCCCACAGCATTCTGCTTCACGAGTCAGGTATTCTACAAGGCTAAATATCTCACTCAATATTTTGTGACATCCTCTATTGCAAACCTTCCAGCAATATCAGAAAGCACCGTGTTAAAGATAATGAAAAAAATATATTTGTCAGGCAGTGAATCACGATCAACATTTCAATCTCAGGGTTCAGCTGATGAACAAAATTACTCAAACTTTAGTCTTGCAGCCTATGCCCAGATAAACCTGTTAACTGTATTACTGCCTAGAAATCATTACCCTGACCATCCATTAATTTGTCTACTTCTTGTCGACTGAGTGAAGGTCTTGTGGCGTATCCCTGCCCCAACGCCAGAAAATCTGAGATACCACTCTGGGAATTGTGTATTGCTCAATATTTCACAATGATATGGCCACAGGTAAATAATCAAAAGCTTGCAGTATCCTAAACATGGTTAATTCCTGTCCTATTACCAGTTTGATTAAAACTGCAGAGAGCTGGCAATGAAAGGTTACCTTTACACAGGGGGAAGACAAACTGTATCACACCCTACTTCAGATCATGCAATCATTATCCAATCATACAGCAATACAAATGTTCAATCTTGGCATTTATAATGGAGTTTATGCTGATGCTAATGAGTGGGTTGGAAGCCATCCTATTGAAAAGATCATCTGGCTGCATCAAACGTGTACCGATCTGAGTTAATACAATCTGGATAAGATTTTTTGCAGTACACAGAAATCCAGCAATGTCGAAGTCAGACAATGCATCTCTAATCCGGAATTCAGCATTCAAGCAATTGGATGAACACTTGTGATTTGACCACCTCAGTTCACACTACAATGCCCAGCCTGATGCGCGATCAATGAACACAGAAACGAAGGAGTAGTCCAAATCGAAGGCTTTAATCTACAAGAAGTGTGCCCAGCAGCAGGAGTACAGAAATGACCTGGCTGCTGGGAAAACACGGGTTCTTATACTCAGCCTCATAGGCAGAGCTACTTTCCTCCCGACCAATGAGAAGACAACACTTGGGCCAATGGGCAGCGAGCCTTCTACACCAATAGCAGCTCACACTCTCAGGTACTGTAATACCCCTAGTCATACCACACAGCCTAAACAATCCATGAGAATCTACAACGCGGGGCTTTCCACATATAGCACTCCAGCATTGGCAAAGCATATACACCATAACCCCCGATCCCCTTATTAATCAGGAAATCCCCTTAATCAAGAACACCAGGTTTGTGCTCGAGGTGCTTTACCTATAGGGCCACAGACCAAGAGATGAAAGGTGGAATTAGACAGAATAGCTATTTCTTAGAACATAAGAACTGGGAGCAGGAGTAGACAATTTAGCCTCTCGAGCTGCTCCGCCATTCAATACAATCATGGCTGATCTCATCATGGCCTCAACCCCACCATCCTGACCGTTTTCCATAACCCTTCAACCCATTACTAATTAAAACTCTGTCTAACTCCTCCTTAAATTTTCTCACTGTCCCTGCATCCACCGCACTCTGGGGTAGCAAATTCCACAGAGTCACGGCCCTTTGGGAGAGGTAGTTTCTCCTCAATCGTATTAAATTTGCTCCCCCTTAACCGGAGACTTTGACCTCTCGTTGTAGAATGCCCCACATGAGGAAGCATCCACTCCACGTCTACGTTAGCCATACCTTTTATCATCTTATCTACCTCAATTTGATCTCCCCTAATTCTTCTAAATTCTAAAGACAAACCCATCATCTCTGGAATCAATCGAGTGAACCTCCTCTGAACTCCCTCCAATGCCACCACATCTTTCCCCAAATGAGGGGACCAAAACCGTGCACAATACTCCAGGTGCACTCTCACCAATGTCTTGTACATTTACAATTTTTGGCCTACTTCTACTTGGTGTTCATATTCACATGAGGCAGGATCTCTCTATTTCAGCCTCTTCCGTCGAGAGCCTCTCTTGTCATTGCAATAATTCAGGTGGATATGTCACTATTCAAGATAGGTACTTGGAGGAAAACAAGGATTTGGAACTAGGTAACTGGATCAGAATTATTTGCTTGCATTAAAAGGGATGAGTCTGTGATTTTAGTTTGCAGCACATAGCTGCAAAAGTGTGGATGAGAGAATCAAAGACCAAGATGCTGTTCTTCATTGGGAGCAAGTAATAATCCCAAAAGGTCATCTTAATATTAAATATTCAAAACATTGTCATAAAATCAAAGGTACCCTTGATGCTTTAGGTTTGATATAAGAACATAAGAACTAGGAGCAGGAATAGGCCATCTGGCCCCTCGAGCCTGCTCCGCCATTCAATGAGATCATGGCTGATCTTTTGTGGACTCAGCTCCACTTTCCGGCCCGAACACCATAACCCTTAATCCCTTTATTCTTCTAAAAACTATCTATCTTTACCTTAAAAACATTTCATGAAGGAGCCTCAACTGCTTCACTGGGCAAGGAAACCATAGATTCACAACCCTTTGGGTGAACAAGTTCCTCCTAAACTCAGTCCTAAATCTACTTCCCCTTATTTTGAGGCTATGCCCCCTAGTTCTGCTTTCACCCACCAGTGGAAACAACCTGCCCGCATTTATCCTATCTATTCCCTTCATAATTTTAAATGTTTCTTATAAGATCCCCCCTCATCCTTCTAAATTCCAACGAGTACAGTCCCAGTCTACTCAACCTCTCCTCATAATCCAACCCCTTCAGCTCTGG